>NC_137083.1:68872075-69349575 GCF_951640355.1 Cnephaeus nilssonii
TGTATTCAGAGTCTAAGCAGGAAAACAGAAATCACCTCAAGCACTTAGCACAGAGTGGACTTAATGAAGGGAATGAAGGGCTTGGGCAACAGAGTTGTTGAGACTGAAACACAAGACAAGACTGCAGATAACCTGGAGGCAGCAGCCAGAAGCCACAACCACAGTGAAGATGGAGAGGCAAACAAGGAGGAAGTTTGCCGAGACCAAGGGTCCTTACCAGGCCTTTACAGAGGAACTAGAGCCACCACGGAGGGTCAGCTACTGTCTTAGAAGATACAAAGACGGAGGACAAAATCCCTGACTCCTCTCCCGTCCCCTTCCAATCTCCTACCAGTGGTCCCATTGGTCAAACTGAAAGCAAATCAGATGAAAAGCCAGCCTAGAAATGCAGCACTTGCTAGCTAGTAAGAGGCATAACCAAACTGGAACCCAGGGCTTTTAGCCAAAGCGATGCTCTGCCCACCCACCATGGCTCATGGCTAAAGTCCATTCTCGTTCCAAGACAGCATGACCAAATGTAGAGCCTTTGTTGATGAACTCAAGCCCTCCCCCTAAAAGCAGAAAATTACATTTTGCTAGAATTCGAATCTTAGTAGTGATAGGACCTCATGGGGTAGCGGTGCCATGTGTCATGTTATTCTCATTTTTGAGACTTCTCAGCCATATCCACCTTCCTGCTTAAGTATGAAGGGAAAGTTAGGGGTGTGCTCCAGGTTTTTCAGTTTTTGTCAAAGATGTACATTTCAATCCATTGTAAATTGAGGATAAACGAAAGAACCAAAAATATCTGTTTTGACAGATGAGGGGAAAAAATGCCAAACACGAAGCAATATTATAAAGATGTCTAATTAGATCTGATGATTGTAAAATGTTCTACTTGTATAAAATGGGCACGGTGTGCAATAAATGCCGGCCCCTCGGGTTTCCAAGCTCTGTGGTATCTAAGTGCTGGCAAGAAGCTCTTAATTAGAATGAATCACTTCAGAGTTGTATCCTTCAACAGATCACTGAGGATGCCATCGGTAACAATGTCCTTACATATTTTAAGGACAGGTGACTATATGTAAAACCAAGTTACCTTTCAAAATGAATATAGTTCCACAATTAGTTCCGTTGTTCACGCGCCTGTGTGCTGGTAGAGTTTTTGCTTTCGTTGTTGTTATTTTTCTTGTTATATCTGTTGGGAGTCAATCAACAAAACAACAGGTCTGCATCTGGGTCATGACATCTTGGAACCAGAATGGACGTTGGCAGTGAGCCATGGCGGGTGGGCAGAGCACAGCTTTGTGGGGAAAGCCCCGGGTTCCTGTTTGTGATGTTATCAGTGGGGTGCGCTCTGTGTGCCCACCTGTTGCTGGTGTAAGTAGGCTTCTTGTGATGTCACAAGAAAAAAAACGTTCTGAGACAGGCCCAGGAGAATGACTGGCATTTATTGCGTGGAATGAAACCCCTGAGTTTCCAAGACCGCTCTCCCTCCATCCAGCCACACAGGTACATGGCAGACAGTTCAGTTCTGTCTTCAGTAATGCTAGAATTAAAGCCATTGCCCCGAGTTTCTGTTTCAGATTTACACAGTCCTGTCCAGCATCAGGCCAGTTCAGCGTGTGTTCCCAGCTGTAGTCCATCAGTCCATTGCATGTGGGGCCCACATGGTCATGGGCCATGAGGCTTCTAGGGCCACATGGCTGTGGAGGGAACACAGGCAGGAGCAAAGACAGAGGAACAAGAGAGAGGAAATTCATTTGTCTGGGGATTATGTTTTCCCAAATTTTTGTGAGCTTGCATTGGCCTCACCTCCTCTAGCCAATGGTCTCTGTCCCAGGGTTTTTTATGTGTGTGTGTGTGTTTTGTCTGTTTGTTTTAAAACAAAGATCCATTTAATTTTTTATTTTATTAATCCTCACTGGATGATATTTTTCCCATTGATTTTTTAGGGAGAGTGGAAGGGAAGGGAGGAGGGAGAAAGAGAGAGAAAGAGAAACATTGATGTGAGAGAGACACACACACATTGATTGGTTACCTCCCAACTGGACTGGGGATCCAACCTGCCACACAGGTACATGCCCTTGACCTGGAATCTAACTGCCCACCCTTTGGTGTGCGGGCCAACGCCCTAACCACTGAGCACACCAGCCAAGGCTGTTCTAGGTTTGAGTGACAGGCACCTTCCCTACATCAGTCCGACTTTATTGCACATGCGTCCATCTTCCCTATCCCCCATGGTCTGCAGGAAATGGGCCAGTGGTTCCCTGGGGAGTGTGAAATCGCAGCTTCCTAGTGAAGGTGCCCAGGTGGCCATGCTTATAATGTCTGGCCTCCCTTTTACTCCTTTTCTATTATTAATAACTAGCTAATTACATTGCTAATAGTTATGCCTCTTACTAGTTACCAAGTGCTGCATTTCCCAGGCTGTCTTGTCATCTGATTTGCTTCCTGTTTGTTATTATTATAACAATGAAAGTCTATAGCTAAACATGTCAAAGCCTGGCTGTTAGTCACAGATTTAAATAAAGGAAAAATATTTGTACGTATAAAGCAGAATATAAGATTGTGGATGAGGGTTTGGGCAATAAAATGAAAAATATGATGTGTGCTTTAAATTAAAAACAAGAATGAACATAGTGGTTCCATTATAGATTTCATTACCAGAGATAGCTGGAATACATTTTTAAGATTTGGTTGCCAACTTGATGTTTCTACCACTAATGAGGTTTTATGATAACAATTTATTTACAGTTGTAGGGTAAAGCCTTCACAACACAATGCTTTAACCTCTAAAGAGCAGAAACTTTGTGATCAAGGATGATTGATTTTCATTATGAGGCCTAAACTTGAAATAGCAGAAGTAACATTCCCTGAAGTAGTCCTTGAAATATTTGCTAGTGGTTTTATAAATACAAATAAAATTATCTGCTTGGATAAAATCACCTCCATCTATTAAAAAAAGAAAAAGAAGTTAAACAATAAAGCTAAAAGCAAGTATTTCTCTTAAGTTTATTTTTCTTCTTTTTCTTCTCCCTTTCTTCCTTCCTCAAAAATTTATCTGGTTCCTATATTAAGTGGCGTACTTTGATACAGATAATAAGTTTAATACTTGGTCTTCTCCTCACCCAAAGATCTCACAGTTAGGAAAGAAGTTAGAGCAACCCTATATAATAAAGGGCTAACATGCAAATTGTCTCCATGGGCAGGAGTTCGACCAACTGGGAGTTAGACGTGCGCTGACCACCAGGGGGCAGCACAGAACATGGCTGGCATTGGTGATGTGGCATTGGCAGTGGGCAGCAGTGGAGGTGCTGCCAACCCCGATGGGCCCTGATGAGAGCAGGACTGCGGCGGGATGGTGGAGCAGGTGAGCAGGCGGCGCCAGGCCAAGGCGGGTGAGAGCAGGGACCCTGATCACCCGCCAGTTGCCCACAGATCAGCTCTGATCATAGTCTAGGCCTAGGGACCCTACCCATGCAGGAATTTCGTGCACAGGGCCTCTAGTAAACAAATAGTTGAACTCTCAATATCTCAAGATTCTATGTATATTTCTCCTATCTCCAAGATGCCTAAGGTTATTGTTTACACTCATGATTTATCTGATCTAACTTCTACTGGAAACAATTGTTAATTAAGTCTTTTACCCCTCTGCTATTCACGCAGAGGAGACTCCCAATAGTTTATTCTCCTCAAGCCTAAGTGAATAGCCTTTCCTCATTTTCAGTTGTTTCTGAGTTATTTTTAAAAAGAGATGTAAAAAAAAATAAAATAAAAAGATATGAAAATAATGTCATTAGGTTGCCTCTGTGGTTCCTAATATATTCATTTAGAATATTTTAGGCTTTGCAGGACATAGAGCTTCTGTTACAGCTACTCAACTTTGTTATTGGAGTGCAAAAATAGCCCTAGGTAATCCATTAATGAATGAGGGTGATTATAATCCAGTAAAAATGTCAGTGTCCATAAATAAATAAACTTTTTTTTATGGACGCTGAAACTTGAATTTCATACAATTTGATGTATCCAGAAATGTTCTTTTGATTGTTTTCTAACCACGTAAACATGTAAATACTCTTTGAAGATTGCAAGCAGTACACAAACAGGGGATGGGCTGTATTTAATCCACAGGCTGTAGTTTGCCAATCCCTGACTTAGAGAGACCTTCTCTGTGTAGTCAGCTCACTTTGGAGAGAGTAAGTGCTTTCCTATAGAAGAGTTTGAAATCATTCAACAAAACTTGACCTCAATACTGCTAAACATGTTTTTCAAACATTTTGTAATTCTTGACTTTAGGAAATGTAACTTCTTGGGGAAGAGAGTAGAGGAGCCTCTATATTTCACCTTATCTACCCCGTTTCAACTACTGCCCATTACTGAATGCCTGGTGTCATTGGGTGTAGAGTAGAGGAACGGAAGAATGAGCTGATTTGCCCTGGCTGTTGTCTGCTATTTATGTAACGTTGGTACAGGGGTTGTGGGAGGATGTGCTGTGTTCCAAACATTCTGTTAAGTGTGGGAAGGCAGAAATTAAAAACAGCAGTCCTCGTTCTTAGTGACTTGCAGTAGGGAGAGAGGCAACATAGGAAATAAGTGTAATTACTACTAAAATAGAAATGATTGTGGGATTCCTTGAGAGTTGAGTATACTGGGGAAATACCTCCACAAGGAGGCAAGACTTGAACTGAATCTAGAAGAGTAAAAAGGAGTTAGCAAAGCAATAAATGAGAAGGCATGTGTTGTTAAGAGATTGCCAGGCAACTCCTAGCAGCAGGGGTGGTCTTATGAGTAGGTGGTGTAAACTTCTGTGATGATCACACTGAGATGACCTCCTGCCAACTCCATCTCTCTTGCTCTTCGAATTACTAAATTCCACAATTAGAGACTTATCTGCCTAAGGATTCTTGTCTTTGCTAAAATACAACTCTTCTGAGAGTAGTAACACATTAAGCTTTTGAACTCATGTATGGTTCTTTGGGATTGAATTTTTATATCAAATTGTTTCTTAAAGGCAGGTTTTCATGGGGGAAAGTTGGAGAGAAGTCACACTCAAAGGGAAAGGGGGCCAGAAATGAAGCCTGCAGCACTGAAATTCAAACTTGGACTGTTGAAAAATTTTACCCAGAGCTGGTTGTGCCTACAAAAAGCTTTTTTTCATGAACTGACTTTTAAAAGGGTGTTTGTTTGTCTAGTAAGAGTGAATGGAGCCAGCCATTATGCCTTAGAGACCCTGTATTGATCTTCACAGTCAAACCACTAAATAGAACTTGACTGCTACACAATGGAGGGCTAATTCTCTGTCAGCATAAGCCTGCAGTGAGCATGTCAATATGCATTTCTGAAACCTCCCTCTGTGCAAGGAAGAGAGCAGAGAACCCAGCAAACAAATTAATGTAGGGAAGTCAAAAGGGGAATGAGGCCAACATATTTTGTTTATCTTAAAATCTAGCAAATAAAATCAGAAAAAAACACAAGTTTTTATATATAACTTCCTAACTTTACTTATGCTTTTTGATTTACTGTTTATAGATAGTATAATGCTAATTATTTTATATTTTAGAAGGAAAAATGTGAAAATATTTTGTTTTGTTTTGTTTCCTCTTAGTGAGTTCTTCTTGTTGAAACATCCCAAAAGATTATAGAAGATTTTAAACAAGAGTGGATCTAGGTAATTATGAGCTCTTGCTAGCCTAGAAATATTACAATTTTGAGTAGGATTTTGCTTAAACTTACTAAGTGAATGGAAGAGTAAGAAAGTTCTCTCAGCAAATTATTTGTGAGTGAACTCAAACAAATTTTACATTAAAAAAGAGGTAGTTTTTAAAACTAGACTGATTAAGTATGGATATAAGTTTAACTCCCTAATAATTAATTAATAACAAAAGTCAAATGAGACTACAACTGGTTTTCATGAAATATTGCAAGTAGAGAACTTGTGTAGAAAGTTACATGTTGGATTTAATATAATTTTGGTTTCTTTGAGTTGTCACTATATACCCACTTATATGTCACCGTTTAATGAAAGAGGACGGGGAACTGTATTGATATAGGTTAATATTAAGCTCTCTGATCTTCCTCATGATATATGTGATGTGTTGTTTTAACCTCTTCTCAATTTTCCTACTCAAAAAAGAGTAATCCAGCAGTAATTATAATTCTAGAGTCCTCACATAAGTGACTGAGCATAATTTTAATGAGTTTGTTTCAGCTGTTTTTGCACTTTTGCATCCAGAACATCCACCCTTCAAATGGTAATGTCTTCTGTGAGCAGGAGGATCTCACTCTCAGGGCCTAACAGATTCAGGTAAGAAGAGCCGCCAACAGTTAAGGGTTATAAACTAAAAGCAAGAAGGTAAGTGTAGCAATGTTTTCTACTCTTTCTCATTTACCTGGTTCCACAACTTTCTTTTTCCCTCACGACAGTAATCTTAACCTCTCTAAAACAGAAGAAAACAAACTGGGGCAACAGAGACAATCTTATTATAAATCCCAGTCCTGTGCAAGTAGAGATGTGATTCATAATAACTGCCTCTACCAGCCCAGAGCCTCCTTAATCAGTCAAGTTTGATCAGTCATGGCAGTGCTCTCTATCTCTAATGTCCCAGAAGGTGAATGCCATGGAAAGGGAGAGAGCTGCGTGAGGGGCATGTTTGGTATATTTGGTCAGCACTATCTTCAGGCTCTAAAGAGAAAGGAAAATTCTCATCTAAATCATCCTACCCTGACCACCTTCCTTGGTTCCTGCAATCTCGCCTGCATCAGTCAAACTGCCCAAACTGGAAGGCTCCCTGAATGACCGGAAACTTAGGCCATACATGCGAGACAAAGGAACTAAGGACATGTCTGGAAGCTTAGTCCATATTTGGGAGACAAAGGAGCTAGGGGGGTATAAAGGCCAGGCCCCAGCTGCATTGGTTTGCTCAGCCTCTGGAGAGGACTCTGCTGAGCCAAGCACCGAATAAAACAGTCCTTTTCTGAATCTCCGAGTGCGTCTGGCTTGGTGCTTCCCGCCAGCCTGATTTCTGCCATAACACTAAGTCCTTGATTCACAATTACTGATTTCTGGTGTATCAGTATGTCTTTATATCAAGAGCCTTTATGTATTTCCAAAAAGTTTTTTGTGTGATTTAATTTTTACTTAATTCTGTTAATTTATACTTAATTTATGTTTAATTCAATAGAATTAAGTATAAATTAATTCTTAATTTATACTTAATTCTGATCTCTAATAAAAAAAAATGAGTGCATGTTATAAAATCAAAACAAGACAAGAAGGATGTCTCAATTCCCAAAGTCTAGGAATGGCTACTGAAATGAGGTTTTCCATTTTTATGTTCTATTTTATTGTGCCATCATGCCCCTTCCCTCAGGGGAAGGTAAATGCCAAAATATTAAATGTAAGCAAACAGGATGATACAGAAAGAACAGATAAAATGTATCTTAATATTGTTAAGTTATTATGATTACACATTAATATGCAATTCTGGGAACAAGAGTTCAAAGGTGAGAAAGAGCAACTGGTAAACTACATTCATGTGATTAGTTGTTTGTGTGGATAGTTACTTGCAAGCACAATGTTGGCTAATCTGTGTTGTGATATAAACAAATCTATGAATCAGAGCTGAACACTTTCATATGTTAATTGTATTTTGTTCTGTAAAAAACACGTTTTTATTTACATAATCAGATAAAAACAGTAATTTATTTCTTTGTCAGAACTTTCTTATCATGTAAAGAAAGCTTTATCTGACCACCTTTAGATGGTAAATTAAAATTCTGACTGGACATATCAGTACCATTCTTAATGAAAGCATGTAGGAACGAAAGGACTCCTTTTTGGAAGACAAGTGAACTTCTTTTTGAGAAACTAAAGGACTGTAGGACTGAGAGTTATATATCAAATGTTTGAAGTTCTTGGATTAATTGTATGTCTATTAGCATGAGAGATTAAATAACAATCGATGTACTCAAAAAGCACTGTAAAAGATGTGCTATCCTCCAGATATGAGCAAAAATCTTTTAAAAATATTATATAGTTCTCTTGGAATAAGCTATTGCACAGAAGAAAGGCTTGCTATCAAGCCAATATTATTACAGGGCTGTAAAATTTGTTATGTCTGGATTTGCTACTCATATCAATCCAAAGCAAGAATAGTATGTCACTACAATCCAGAACTTCTGAGGTCTTTACTCTCACATTTAAGACAGTGTAGCTCACTATTTTAAAAATAAAATAAAATGAAGAAGAAAAAAAGAAGACTGTAGTTCACATAACCATCATTATAGCAAAACTTCCCAATTACAACGAGGTCTACAAGTCTAGTTGCAACTTTTAATTGTTTCAGGAAAAATCTGATGCAACCAAGTTTATATTAGTAAGAGAGGACAGGATCATTTGAATGAATGAGAGTTTTACTTGGAGGAATTTGTCACTGTCCATGTCCCTCTCAGATGGCACATTTGACCAAATTTGTGACTTGAATGGATTTTGCTAAAAAACAAAAGCGCTTAGATTGTACTAAGATTGTAAATACAAGTGTACTATGCCCCTTGTTACTGTTTCCTAGTTGATGGTATTAAAGAAAAATCCTTATTATTGGAAGTATTACATATGTCCCCCCTTTTCCCCATTGACCCCTTCTGGCCCACACCTGCTCCCCATCCCAGGCCTTCGCGACACTATTGTCTGTGTCCATGGGATATGCATATAAATGCATACAAGTGCTTTGGTTGATCTCTTCCCACCCATTTTCCCACCCGCACTGTCCCTGTGAGATTCCAGTTGATGGCATTTTATTGGAAAAAACCCGATTGTGAGTTATTTCATTTTAATCATGGCCAGACATGTAATTAGAACATGTGTAGTCAAGTTCAGCTCTCTCTCCTCTCAGCCCAGTGACATGGAGTACATAACCTCTCTGAAACTGTTTCCTAATCTTTAAAATGTGAGGTGAGCATAGTCACTCGTTCCATGTTCCTGTTTGTGGTGGAGATTATTACTCCAAACTACCTTATCCAGGTGCTGTTGGAGATGATTTGACACGCGGAAGCAGAATAAGCTTTCAAGGAACTCATAAAGGGTTGAGTTCCTGTGATTCTGGAAGTTTTAGTATACTTTGGCTAAACAATAAATAACATTTTTGGACACTATGCTAAGAATATTATATGGAAAACATTTATAATAAGTTCACAACCCCACATGAGGTAGGTACTATTAGCGACCTACCTTACAGATAAGGGAGAAAAGGCTTAGAGGGGTTAACTGCCCCAAAAGGCAATCTGAGGAGAGGTGAGAAGGGGCAGGTGAGCCTGACCACATGTTCGCCCCTATTTACAAATGATGCTCTGCAGACAGAAGTGCATGATCATCAGTGGCAGAGCTGAAACCTGAACCCAGGCATTCTGGACCTTACGGGTGAGATAAAAGTCTTTCAGGAAGCAAACTGAGATCGATCCCGAATATGGTTCAGGTGGTTTTTGAACTTCCAATTCAAGATACCTATTTCTTTCATTTCCTTCTGGCTTAAAATAGAATAAAATTCATTTTCTTAGGTGGAACTGTTGTATACTTTTCATTATGATTTCTGTTTGTTCTTTCTATCTAATATTCTTTTGTTCATTTATATTCTTCCTAGACTATAAAATCAAGTTAAAAATACCAGTATATATTTCAGCAATTCAAAAGTCAAAGGAAAACCACAAAACTGAAAGTTTAAAAAATGAAATAGGCTACATAAATACAAGTACAAATTAGAACTAGCATATATATATATAAAATAAAATAAAATGAAGAAGAAAAAATACCAGTTGGCTCAGTTGGTTGGAGTGCCAGTCTATACACTGAAAGGTTGTGGGTTTGATTCCCAGTCAGGACACATACCCAGGTTGTAGGTTCTTTTCCCAGTCGGGTACATTCGAGAGGCAATCGATCTCTCTCTCTCTCTCTCTCATCAATATAAAAAACCTTGGGTGAGGATTGAAAAAAAAAAAAGAAATAGCTTTCTTATATCAGTCTTTCTAGGGCCCATGTTGACAAAGAGTAGGGCAACAAGCATCAGCTGAGACTGATCACATCAACTTTTCCCCCCATTACCATTTATGCCCTCTTCCACCTCCACCCCCACACCCCAGCAATCACCACACTGCTGTCCAGGTCCATGAGTTCTCTCTCTCCTTTTTCCCCCTCAATCCCTCCATCTCCCAGCTGTCTGCCTGCTCTTTATCTATAAGTCTCTCCCTATTTTTCTTGGCAGTTCAGTTTGTTCATTAAATTCCACATATGAGTGAAATAATATGGTGTGTGTCTTTCTCTGACTGGCTTATTTCACTTTTTATAATGCTCTCCAGGTCCATCCATGATGTCACAAAGGGTAAAATTTTCTTCCTTTTTACAGCAGAGTAGTAGTCCATTGTATAAATTTACCATAGCTTTTTTATCCACTCAGCTACTAATGGACACTTGGGCTGTTTCTAGATCATGGTTATTGTAAATAACACTATAATGAACATAAGGTTACATACATTCTTTCGAATTAGTGTTTCAGTTTTCTTCGGATAAATATCCCGAAGTGGTATTGCTGGGTCGGAAGGCAGTTCCATTTTTAATTTTTTGAGGTAACTCCATATTGTTTTCCACAGTGGCTGCACCAGTCTGCATTCCCACCAACAGTGCATGAGCGTTCCCTTTCTCCACATCCTCACGAGCACTTGTTTGTTGATTTATGGATGATAATCATTCTGCGAGGTGTGAGGTGACATCTCATTGTGGTTCTAATTTGCATCTCTGTGATGATTAGTGACATGGAGCAACTTTTCTTGTGCCTATTGGCCATCTATATGTCCTTTTTGAAGATTTCTCTATTCTGGTCTTTTTCCCAGTTTTTAATTGGAATTTTTGCTTTTTTAGGTGTTGAGTCTTATGAGTTCTTTATAAATTTTTGATATTATCACCATATCAGATGTATATTGGCAAATATGTTCTCCCATTAAATGGGTTGTCTTTTCATTTTGTTGATGGTCTCCTTTGCTGTGCAAAAAAATCTTTAGTTTAATGTAGTCCCATTTGTTTACTTTTTCTTTTGTTTCCCTTGCCAGAGGAGATACATTAGGAAAAAATATTGCTATGAGATTTTACTATATTTATGTTTTCTCCTAAGATCCTCAACAAAATAATACCAAACCAAATGTGGCAAAATATTAAAAAAGATCATACACCATGATCAAGCAGGATTTATTCCAGGGATGCAAGGTTGGTAAAATATCCACAAAACAATAAACATGATACACCACATAAACAAACTGAAGGATAAAAAACACATGATTATATCAAGAGATGCAGAAAAAGCATTTGGTAGAATCCAGGACCCATTTATAGTAAAAACTCTCAGCCAAGTGGGAAGAGAAGGAATATAACTCAATTCAATAAAGGCCATATATTACAAACCCACAGCCAACATCATACTCTATGGGCAAAAACTATAAGTGTTTCTTTAAGGTCGGGAAGAAGACAAGGATGTCCACTTTCACCATTTATTCAACATTGTACTGGAAATCCTAGCCACAGCAATCAGAAGAGAAGAAATAAAAGGCATCCAAGTTGGAAAGGAAGAAGTAAAACTATCATTATTTGCAGAAGACATGGTATTGTATATAGAGAACCCTAATGATTCCACCAAAAAACTGCTAGAACTGATAAATGAAGTCGGTGAAACAGCAGGATACAAAATAAATATCCATAAATCAGTCACATTTTTATCCAACAATAATGAACTACCAGAAAAGGAAACTTAAAAAAATCCCATTGACAATTGTTTCAAATAGAATAAAATACTTAGGAATAAATTTAACCAATGATGTAAAAGACCTGTACTCAGAAAATTATGATGAGACACTAAATAAAAATATTGAAGAAGATACAAATAAGTGGAAACATACTGCTTTCATGTATAGGAAGAATTAACATCATTAAGAAGTCCATACTACCCAAAGCAATCTACAGATTCAATGCAATTTCTATCAAGATATCAATGGCATATTTCACAGAACTAGAAAAATGTTTCAAAAATTAATATGGAACTAAAAACTATGCAGAATAGCCTTAGCAATCTTGAGAAAGAAGAAGAAAGTTGGAGGAATCATGCTATCTGATATCAAACTATACTACAAGGCCATAGTTATCAAAACAGCATGGTACTGGCATAAAAATGGACATATAGACCAATGGAACAGAGTAGAGAACCCAGAAATAAATCCATGCCTTTATAGCCAATTAATATTTGACAAAGGAGGCAAAAACATACAATAGGATAAAGATAGTCTATTCAGCAAATGGTGTTGGAAAAATTAGACAGATATGTGCAACAACAACAACAAAAGAAACTAGACCACCTTCTTATACTACACACAAGAATAAACTCAAAATAGATTAAGCATATCGACTTTTAATCTTTGAAATTGGGAGGAAGCACCTGGCACATCAACTACTGTGCACAGCATAAATATGCAGTCTTTTTCATTCTCCTTACCATTATTTAGAATCTTTTTTACACAGTAAGCTCTTTTACTGTCTACTTTACTTGTATATTTTGATTTGTTCACTTATTGAGTTGTCTGATTATAAGATGTTTCTAAAATAAAATAAATTATGACTCTAACTATAAATACAGATTTCAGTGGATCCTCATATTAAAGTGAACTAAATTTAAAAAATGAAACTCACTCCTACTAATCTGTTATGAGTTACTTTTGCCCAGATACCAGTCTCAAGGAATACAACCAGGATGTTCCCTGAACTAAATCGGAACAGAATTTATATAAACCACAAGACCCATTTAAAGCCTTTCACTTATTCTTAAAGAAATACAAAGAATTCATGTCAAATCCTCAGTGACAAGAATGGCTATTTCTTTATGCGCCTACCTTGGGGAATCCTGAGTGTCCCTTTTTAGCGTGACCCTCCACAGCCTGCCTGATTTTAGTTGTATTCCTAGCAGAATGCTATTTCTTTGAATGTGGGCCTTAGGTATCCTTAAATTAAGTTTGGAAAAGAACATCTATCAGACACTGAACTGTTTTAAGCATCCCGGTAACGTAAATGCAAGTCATTCAAATACAGAGTTGAATTGCATATACTAGCCTTCAGTTTTAATGAGTAAATAATAAATGTTGCATAAGATGTGGAACATAAACCTAGATATCTAAAAGTACATGGACAATATAATGAGGAAATCAGTTCTTTGAATCGTTGATCAAATGCTAAAATCAGTATATTTGATTTGAGAATATGACATCTCTCAAACAATTTATAACTCTACTATGCCATTTTAATTTTATCACTTATAAATTATAAGTAAATGTATATAAAATATAACATATAATATACATTTTATAATTTTGTATCATATGTATATGACTAAGGAACATTTTTAGTACGATAATTTTCTAATTGTAGTCTAGTTTAAGAAAATATACTTGTATTGCTAATGGCAGAACTGAAATCTGAACCAGGCAGATTTCAAGAAGCAAGCTGGGATCGAACCTGAATCTGTTTGGGAAATTTAACCTTAGCATCACTTCAGGGACCTGTAGCTGGTTATTGAATTGAATTGTGGCAGAGAAGTAAAAAAAAAAAAAAAAAGTGAGAAACTGTAGAAAGAGGAAAAATGTGTACCCTACAACATAGCAGCGTGAACTGACTAATGTAAATGTAAGAATCAGAGCAGAGAAAGAAATGTAATAGCTCTAGTCTCATAAAATTGTACAGATATTATCATTACTCGATCTCTGGCTTTAGTGAGCTTATTGAGAATGAACTGAGTAAGAACACATACTCTGCCAGTCCTGGGTACAAATGATAATGCCGCTATCTACCAGCTGTGTGAGCTAGTTCACCTTCATAACACTAAGTTTTCTCATCTGTTCAACAGACCAGAAAACCTCGGCTTGTTAATTTTCTTGATATCATCTAAATACCACTCTTAGAAGGCTCCTAAACCAAGACCGTTCTAAGCTGTGATGGTGACTAGGACACGTGTTCTTGGTATGACCATATGCTCTCAGAACTGAGGTGCATGTCAGGAGAAAATGCAAAATCAACCCAGACCCAAAGAACTGTGAAGATGGTTGATCTTGTTTATGATTGTCTCTCCCTTCAAAGGAGGCTAAAGAGTGCAGTGTCCTCCTGGCTAAAATATTTGCAATTGCCTTACTGTATAATTTAAATTATATTCAATTTTAATAATGAAGCAGAGGAGAAAATATTGCTGCACTAAATTACCTGCTCCCTGCTCAGACTTGAATATTTCATAGCTCGGTCAATGGCAAGGCAATTATAAATGTCTGCAAATAAAAATAATTCCTTAGTCCTGGTGTGCAAACATATGTATCTGCCTCCTGTACCAGTTATGATAGAAGTTTGAAAAGCCCTTGGGAACTATTTGTCATACTTCGCTGTCCTCACAGTGGACTGAAATTATCTAGGTATCTTCCTCTTATTATGATTCATTCCTGTGAACTTGGAGTTTGGATATAGTACCATTAGGTATAAAGCCGGAGCAAAGGGAAGGCCAAATAACATAGGCATGCCATATGTGCCAGAAAGTCGCAGTTTTATACTCTCCAGGTCTGTTCCCCATAGATCCAGGAGGAAGGCACTAGACAAAGAAAGAATAGATGCATGCCCAGGAAAGTCTAAATGACATACAAGGGTGCTTGCCTGTCAGTCATACCTGGGAACAGGGCATTGGCCAGAGTAGGGATGCAGGGGTGGCCACTACAAGTGTGGGGAGATCTGACAGTTCAGCTCCTAAGCAGAGGGGTTCTTTCTTGCCCTCTTGCCCTTTCTTTCTTGCTGCTCGTGCCTGGCTGCTGGTTGCAGGCCTCTCTTGCTCTTCACTCGCCCACATGGCCCACAACCAAGTGGACCCCACACAAAATGGACGAGTGGACTGTGATTAGCCTGATGCTATGCTGGACTTACCTCCACCATGGAAAGGAAACTGCGGACACTGGCTTTGCTTTGAGCTCTGCTGAATCCCCAGCTACACATTTCCCAGGACTGGTTTAATAGAAACGGAACTTGGGACACCCAGGGATGTAACTCCACACAAATGAAGCTTTCCACCACATCTCATCCTCCTGTGGGGGCCTCTGGAAATTCCTATGCCAGCAGCGCCCCAAGAACCCCACTCCCACTCCCACTAGCAATGGAGAAATTCCTCCCGTGCAATTTTCTGATAACAAAGTTGACTAGTTTCTTGCTACAGCAGAGACATCTGAGAGAGGCTAGCAATGTAGAACTACCCCTGAGGACAATACTGTAATAGGTGAAGCTGGTCTTGGCTGTCACTTTGTGTATCTTATCAGCCATCTCTCCTCGATTGCCCAGAACCCTTGTGTCAGCCTGGCTGGTTGTCCTCCAGGGCATAGGGCGTGCTTGACTGTCCCTTGTTTGTTCCAAGGAGCGGCAGTTAACAAAGCATAAACTTCGGGGGTTTGAGAGGGGGTCTACTAATGTGTTCAGGGTCAAGTATATCTTTGTTTAATTCTCCAGAGTAAGATATTGTAACCACTCTAGGTTAGTGCTGCCTCTTTCCACGTCAACTTCCCCTCCTTCATATTTGCCCTATGATTAGAGAATGTGGAACATTGTGGGATCTGGCAAAAGGGTTGAGCTGGGCATATATTTTGTTGAAGTTTATGGACTACACTTATATGACTTGCAGTTACTTCCATGAATAGGTATTGTTATAGCTGTACCGGTATAGGAATTATTTCCAGGAATACACCTACCACGCTCTGTGCCACTTCCCTGAACCTGACCCAAAAGTGCAAGGCTAAATCTGTACCAATATATAAATTTATTCTACATCATTTGGCACAGGTAACAGGTGGGCTTCTCCTAGACTACCCAGAAGCTAGTCTGAGGAAAATTCTTCCCATCATCAGATGTGTAAAGTAGTAAGCAAAAGATTCAGTTCTAATTAACACCAAGTCAAAAGACAAGTGCTTTTCTATTAGTAATTCAGGGTACTCTGTATCATACACTTTTTTTTAATGTTTATTTTTTCCAATTTTTTTTATTGATTAAGGTATTACATGTGTCAATATCCCCCAATTGCCCCCCACCCCACTCCCATACATGCCCTCACCACACTTTTAATGGAAAATTTAAAGTAGAATTCTGCTGTGTTACGTTAAGAAAGGCAGAATTTTTGCCTTTTTAGGAAACAAACCTGTAATAGTAGAAAACTAATGTCTATTTTATGCATCTCAATGATCAGTTAGAGAAAAACAAATTTTGATCAACCATGTTATAAAAAAGATTGAATTATGTTCATATTCTTCTATAGAAAATATTACAACTATTGTTATTATGCAAGGAGGCGATCTTCAAGTATGAAACCAAAAAAGGTAGGAAAAAGGTATTATAGATGTCTGATAAGCAATTCATCATAGAAATATCTTCTAGATTTTGTGACATTTATGTTACTATTCAACTTTTTAAAATGTATATTTTGTTGTATTTTCTAATACTAAGTAAATATTTACTTTTCTATGAAATTTGTTTTTATTACTCTATTTTTTTCTTATCTTAAAGAGGGGCCTCAAAATATAAGCTTCAGGCTCCACAAAAGCTATTTCTATCCCAACTCCAACTCTGCACATCCTACATCAGTAAATTAATGTTAAGGTGGTAACAAGCCTTTCCCATTACCCTCTGCACTAGTTTTATGTTGGGGTACTAGCCTCTGCTGTGTACCTATCCCAAAGTGTCTTCCCACAGTCAGACTCTATGAGATGGACAGTGGATTGCATGCCCCATCCTCTGGTTGGACTTTCTGCTCCATAGCTGTCAGTGAAATAGAAGTTAGTAAGTAAGGGACCCCTGTGGGGATAAGAGAGACAGTAGTAGGTCCAGGGAACTGTGGGATATTAGAGCTGGAATAGGAAGAAAGAGGAGAGAGAAACAGAACAGATGCTCTGGTAGAAGGACACACATCATATGAGGAAAGAGAGAGAGAGACCTTTGTTCCTTTTCAATTCCCTGTTCCAGATCCTTGTCTTGAGATCCATGGAATTATCTATCCTATATAATAAAAGGATAGATAATTTTTTTCTAATATGCAAATCAACCAAACAGTGGAATAATTGGTCGCTATGACACGCACTGACTACCAGGGGGCAGATGCTCAACCCAGGAGCTGCCCCCTGGTGGTCAGTGCGCTCCCACAGGGGGAGCGTCACTCAGCCAGAAGCCAAACGGGGAGCGGGCCTAAGCCGGCAGTCGGACATCCCCTGAGGGCTCTCTGACTGCAAGAGGGTGCAGGCCGGGCTGAGAGACCCCCCACCTCGAGTGCATGAATTTCATGCACCTGGCCTCTAGTAACCTTATAAGACTGCTTCACATCTCTCATTTATTGGATTTGAGTGGCTCTCTGTTCCTGGCAACCACAAATGACCTGAAAAATCCTCCTTCCCAATGCATTTGCATTTTACTAGAGGACTCTGGAAAATGATAGCTAAGATTAATTGAATTCCAGACAAACTATTGAATATCTATACCATTTCTAATCTTCACGGCATCCCACTCTGGTAGCTATCATCAACATTTTACAAGTGAGAAAACAGCCTCAGAGAAGGTGAGTAACTTGCCAAAGGTCATGCAATGGGAAAGCAAAGCTGGATTGGAATTCAGCTTTGTCCGACTCCAAACTGTATGTTCTTTCTGTTGTACCATATTGCTTGCCAATATCTACAACCACAGGAATTAATTTCTGCTGATGGAATTGTGGTTTTGAGCACATGGATATGGGATATTAGAAGACATACAGATTATCCAATTCAACCCTTCATTTTTGCATGTTAGGTCATTGAGGTTTCAGAAGTGATGCTACTCAAGGTTCCAGGAAAAGTGTGTGAACACAGACAAGAACTTGGGTCTCTGGGTTACTTCCATTAATTTTTTTTCTATTCTCATACTGTACAAGGATCTCAGACATAACCTAATCCTGTTTCTGTTGAATAAAAACTATTTGCTTTTGGTAAATTCATATCTAGTAAATCACTTTTTTATTTCCAAAGAGAACATTAATAGGCAATTTTAAAGAAATTGAAATATTAATTCCTTTAAAATAGGGTTTAAAATTATCCTACATGTTCAGTCATTTTAGAGGACTTTCTCATTTAGTATATTTAAAAGCTAAAAAATGGCAATAATTCTTGCTATCAATAGCACTTGCTGTGTTTTACATATATTATTTCTAAACCATATGAATGTAGTATAATATATGTAGGGACAAGGAAACTTACATAAATTAGGTAATTTACTCAAGGTCAACCAAATAATAAGGGGCAAACAGGATATAACCCAGGTTTGCTTTTTTGGTTGACTAAAAATAGCAAATATTTTACCAATTTTCTTGAAGTACAACATACATAAGATTCAAAATGTGCACATTTAGACATGCTTTATATTATGCCCTTATTATATTGTGTTTCTTTCATTACTATCTGTGAAATGATTATGGCTTTCCATTGAAATCAGCAGTCTGGTCAAAAGCTATTAAATATTCCTTTAGCAGAAATCTTGTTACATAAATACTCAGGGCTGTGAATTTTCTCATTGAGCAGGAATAGACACATTATAAGAAAAACAACTCACCTGACCAGGGCTTTAAGATTTAAGAACCATTTCTGTATTTTAAACTGAAATTCAAAGATTTAAAAGATTCACTGAAGCCCCTGGGGAAAAAAAATATCTTGGGAATTCTACCATCCTGCATAATGCATCATCCATAAATAAACCAGAATTTATTATGAAATTCTGATATTTTAGAAGTGTCTCTTTCTAAAAATTGCTCCTTGGCTATGGTATGGTTGATTAAGCTGATATTGATTTTGCTCTTCTTGAATAAACTGAGAGAGGTTGTAAAAGGTAATATTCTTTATCTAGACGTTTTCAATCAGGATTCTATTAGAAGGAAAGTAGACAGAACTGGATAGTATTTGGCCAATAGCCATTACTATGTGAAGTGAAATGAATATAAATTTAGCACACGGTGCCCGGCATACAGTGAAAGCTCCATAAGTGTTAGCTATTGCTATTTGTATTATTGGCAATACAGAGATGCCTGGGGAAACCGTCAGAGCTGTGGATGACTTCCTAAAGTGAGCATAGCATTTTGTCAAATCTTTCATGAGACGTCCGAGAGCACCGGGCTAGTGGTGAAGTGAAGCGGCTTTATGTAGCTACAAGAGAGGATTTGGCTCGCCCCTGGCCCGGGGCCAGTTATGTCAGAGCCTTGGGGGGTGACTGCGGAAGGTTGATCTGACCTGCGCAAGTGACATTGCTGACACCACGGTGCCGCCCGAGCCACCTGCGATGTATCAGCACTTTTCCTCCTCCCGGTGCCACAGACCTCGGATAAATATCCAACGTCTCCCTCTGGGGATGCACTTTCTTCTCTTCTTGAGCTTAGGGCAACCATTTAGGCTCCAGTGCGATAACTGTTCTGGATGTTACAGCCGATGAGTGGGCTCAGGTCATTTCCCACTTGTACTTGTCTAAAAGAACAGATTGGCAGCCAAACGCCGTCCACCTCGCCACATTGCTCCGGGTTATTTGAACTATAAAGGGTGAACAACAACACCACCACCCAGTTCCGTAGCAGGTGATTCTTCTCCACTAGAGGTCACAGCATCTGAAGGGCAGTGTGCCAGCGTCCCGGACGTTACCATCTGGAAGGCGGCGTCTCAGGGCTGACTCCTGTCATGCAGGAGGAAGAATGGAAGAACACTGACCTTGGATAATTCCCGGAGGACATTGCTGGTGAAGGGCAGGGGCTGTCTGACTTCGTTGCTAGTTTAATAGTTGGTTGCAGGGAGGGCTGTATGCAGCTCGTGTGCCAGTGAAAACGGGCATGTGTGAAAATTTGACTCATGCTCAGATGCTTTGTCTCTTTGGACAGCAGCTATTCAAGAATTTCTCAACAGTGCCAATGCAGCCCCCTCCCCCCCCTCCCCCACCTAACCCCCCCAAAATCACTGGACCAATGAGGACATCTAGATCCCACATTCCACATTTGAGGCTGTTTTCTACTTTTTTCATTGTTATATTAGAATTGTATAAGCAGAGCTAAGACAGTGAAGTCTCACAAAGTGAAGTAATACAACCTCCCGGGCAACTGATTTAGAAAGATAGCACTCCTTTGAAATATGGCCAATTAGCATCCTAAATCCCATCCTAAATTTGCCTAGTGCCTACTTTACTTCTTGTCCCATTCCCCACTGGGCAAGCAGGGAGTTTTGTAAGCTTTAAATCTTCATTGTGAATGGAACCATGTAGCAGAAATTGCTACCATGTGGCAAAAATTGCTATTATAGCGAATATGTATAACTAGTATCCTAATTTTTTTTCTGTGCATTACAGACATTTAACTAGATATAAATTTAGTTAGGTATTCCATGTGACTAAGCTCTGGCTTTGTAAACTGAACAGGCTATCACTCAATTTGGGATAACATTTCATATAGCATCAATTGATCCATAACAACATCATTTTATTTCTGTTTCATATGTTTACCCTATGTTGTCATTATTAATTTACTCTAAGTCATCATCACTTATTAGTTTCTTTTGAGCTCAGCTTCAGGTTATCTCTGTGTCATTCGAACCTACCACTCTGATTCATACAAATGAGGAGCTCAAGAAATGCTTTTGAATAAATGAATGAACATTTCCTCTGCCTCTGCAGATAGAGCCATAGTTTGGATATACCACTCATTGAATCCATCCCATTTTTTCATTTTCTAGACTTTAATCACCTCCCATCTCAACTAGTCTTCTTTTTTCCTAAGTTAAATTCTTATTTATTTTAGAAACTTTTAAATTAAAAGATGTTAAGGGTTGATATTCTTTTTTTATTGTGGTAAAAATACATAACATAAAATTTACAATTGTAACCATTTTAGGTGTACATTCACTGGCATTAAGCACATTCACAATGCTGTGCAACCATCACCATTATTCATTTCTAGAACTTTTCCTCATCTCAAATAGGAATTCTGTACCTATTAAAAAATAACTTCTCATTCCCTCCTCCATCTAGCTCCTGATAGTCTCTGTTATATTTTCTGTCTATGAATTTGCCTATTTTAAAAACTCATCTAAATGGAATAATATAATATTTGTCCGTTTGTATTTGGCTTATTTCACATAGCATAATGTTTCAAAGTTCATCTGTGTTGTAACATGTATCAGAATTGCATTTCTTTTTAAGGCTGAAAATTATTTCTTTGTGTGTATATACCACATTTTAATTTTTAAAATTATTCTTTATTGTTGAAAGTATTACATATATGCCCTCTTTTCCTCATTAATGCCCTCCAGTCTGCCCCTGCTCTCCCTATATAACACATTTAAAAAACTTGACGTGTTTTTGTTTTTAATTTTAAAACATTCAATTGAGGTTGTTATTCAGTATTATATCAATGTCAGGTCCACATAGTCGTTAAACATTTACAAGTACATATGTGCCTTATGAAGTGATCTCCTGATAAGTCTAGTACTCACCTGACACCATACATAGCCTTTACAATATTATAGACTATATTCCCTATGTTCTACTTCATCCCTGTGACTATTTGGTAACTAGTAATTTGTCTTTTTTTTTTTTTTTAACCCTCATCCTATGATGTGTTTTCTTTTCTTTCTTTCTTTCTTTCTTTCTTTCTTTCTTTCTTTCTTTCTTTCTTTCTTTCTTTCTTTCTTTCTTTCTTTCTTTCTTTCTTAGTGAAAGGAAGGGCAAGAGAAACATTGATGCAAGAGAAACATTGTTGGGTTGCCTCCTGTATAAGCCCCAAATGGGGATGGAGCTCACAATCTAGGTATGTGCCCTGATAGGGAATCAAACCCACAACCTTTTAGTATATGGGATGACACTCCAATCAACTGAGTCACCTCAGGGACAATTTGTATTTCTTGATACTTTCACCTTTTACACCTAGCCCCCCAATCTACTTCCCATCAGGAAACCATCAGTTTGTTCTTGGTATTTCTTTCTATTTTATTTGTTTATTTTTATTTAGATTCTATATGTAAGCGAAATCATATGGTTATTGCCCTTCTTTGTCTGACTTATTTCACTAACATAATTCCCTCTAGGTGCATCTATGTTGTTCCAGATGGCAAGATTTCATTCTTTTTTTATGGCTGAGTAAAATTCCATTGTATATTTGTACCACATCTTCTTTATCCTGTCATCTATATTTAGTCTCTCAGGTTGCTTCCATATCTTGTCTATTATAAATAATGCTATATTGAACATATTTAGATACATTTTTACATGAAAGAAATAACTAAGTGTCTAGGAAAGAATTATAGAAGAATCATTGCTTGTTTTTTTAAAAGACCTTATTGATTGATTTTAGAGAGACAGAGAGATAGGAAGAAAGAGAAATAGAGAAAGAGAGAGAGAGAGAAACATTGATTTGTTGTTCCTCTTATTTATGCATTCATTGATTGATTCTTATATGTGCCCTGACTGGGGATTGAACAAACAACATTGGTGTATTGAGACTGCTCTAACCACTGAACTACAAAGCCAGGGTTGTAGTTTTTTCTTGTTTTCCCATTTTTGAACCCAAAGAACAAAATTGTTATTTTGGTGTTGGGGGGTAAATACATGCCAAATTCCAATAACAAATTCTTTTTATAGGGTAACTAGAGGCCCGATGCACGAAGATTCATGCAAGAATGGGCCTTCCTTCCCCTGGCTGTGGGCAGCACCTTCGCTGGGGCCAGAGCCACCTTTCCACCTTCCCACACTGCCTAGAGGTCTGGAGTGGCTGGAGGGGTACAGAACGCCTGCGTTGTCACCATGGCAACGACACAAGCATCCCGCGCCCCCCCACACCCCTGGCCCCTCAGCGCCTGTGTATGCAAATTAACCCACCCAGCTTTGTTGGATTAATTTGCATACTCACTCCTGATTCGCTGGTGGGCATTGCAAAGGTACATTCAATTTGCATCTTACTCTTTTATTAGTGTAGATTGTGATTAGAAACCTAGCCTACTCACTGGGCCCAACATTAGGATTCACTCTAAGGTCTAGCCAATTAATCGGTAGCCTGGTATCAGCAGGGATGCGGTAAATATTTGTTGAATGATTTTTATGCAAGTATGACTTCATCCATTACTTTAAGTTGAGATAGTATGTGAATTAGCTCATAACTCATGGTAGTCATTAATAGCTGATATTTACTGAGAGCATACTGTGTTCCAGGCACTATTTCTTATTTTTTTTTTTTTTACATTACAATCTCATTTAATCCTTATAACAACATTATAAGGTAGATTAATAATAATAATAACAATAATAAAAATGATAGTTATCATCATCATCATCATAATTTATAAACTTAGAAAAATGAGCCACAGAGAGGTTTAGTAAATTGTCTAGACCCGTGGTTGGCAAACTGTGGCTTGCGAGCCACATGCGGCTCTTTGGCCCCTTGAGTGTGGCTCTTCCACAAAATACCACGGCCTGGGCGAATCTATTTTGAAGAAGTGGCGTTAGAAGAAGTTTAAGTTTAAAAAAAATTTAGCTCTCAAAAGAAATTTCAATCGTTGTACTGTTGATAGTTGGCTCTGTTGACTAATGAGTTTGCCGACCACTGGTCTAGACTATCACTCCTAGGGGAGGAGGGTCAAGGTGACAGCTTAGATATACATGGTATGCGCTTCCTCCCACAACCACATCAAAATTTCAACTAAACTGCAGAACAACCAACATTCAGAACCTGCAATCTGAATGGATGGAAGCCCTTCCATTAAAGAATTAAAGAAGAAGCCACAGTGAGGCTGGTAGAAGGGGCAGGGACAAGGCACTGGCTGTTCCAACACCCACGTGTAGCATGTTTTTAAAAAAATATATATTTTATTGATTTTTTACAGAGAGGAAGGGAGAGGGATAGAGAGTTAGGAACATCAATGAGAGAGAAACATCTATCAGCTGCCTCCTGCACACCCTCTACTGGGGATGTGCCCGCAACCAAGGTACATGCCCTTGACCAGAATCAAACCTGGGACCCTTCAGTCTGCAGACCTATGCTCTTTCCACTGAGCCAAACCAGCTAGGGCCGTGCAGCATGTTTTAAATCAGGAGGGATATATTGGCTATGGAGGTCCCCTGTGAAGAGCAAGGGGTCCCAGCCCCACACCAGACCACTCAGCCCAGTGTTCTAGTACTGGGAAGAGAAGTCCCTGTAACTTCGGGCTGTAAAAATCAGGGGAGATTGAGGCTGAGGGAGATGTAGGGCTGCTAAGATTCCCAGGCATTTCCTCTTAAAGGACCTGTGCACAGACTTACTTGGACTCACTCTCTTTGACCTCTAGTATTAGGCAGTAGCTCAAAAGGATCCAGGGACATACAGGAAGAAGCTAAATTGCCTGTAGGGGCAAGAACTGGAAGGTAACTTTCTCCCAGACAAAAAGTGCCGGCAGGCACCATATCTGAGTTTTCATCACCCTGGCCCACACTGTTTGCCCTTCCCTGGTGATTTCCTGAGACCCTGTCCCACCCAATTTGCAGTCCCTCCCAAGTTGTTTGCAGTGGCTTTTCCATATGAATGGCCTGTCCTGGCTCAGGCTTCAGACTTGCCTAAAATCTCTCAAATTAGCAGCAGCTGGCCTCAGCATGCTACATACCTCTCAAAAAGTGGCTCCAGGCCCAGCACTAGCAGCAGCCTGCCAAGGTTCCTAGCTTCCCCTCTCCTGGGCACCTTCAAGCCCAACCCAAGTAGCAGCCATCTCAGATGACCCTGTAGCTTGTGGCAGGTGGCCCCAGGAAGGGCACAGGGAGTAGCTGACTTTCACCTCCTGGGAGGCCCCAGAGCCAGTGCACCTGGTGGTCAGCTTCAGACCATGCCAGATTACAACCCTGCCATATCCACAAGCAACACTCCAGGAGCAGATGCTGTGAGCACCAAAGCCCCACTGAAACAAGTCATGCTCCATAGGGGTGTCTCCTGGACAGTAGCTCTTCTGCTATAGCTGCAGCTGGTCCTCACAGCTGATACACCTGGAGGTCAATCCCTCTCAGTGATGCCAGTAGCAATCAAGGCTCAACTACAATGGGAGAGTGCACAGAGTCCACACAAGGGCACACCTAGAGTGCCCAGCTCAGGTGACTGGGGAGGCTGAGCCTCTGGGCTCTACAGGACACCTACTACACAAGGTCACACTACCAATTCCAGGAGACATAGCAGCTCTATCTAATACACAGAAACAAACACAGGGAAGCAGATAAAATGCAGAGACACAGAAACATGTCACAACTGAAAGAACAGAAGAAATCTCCAGAAAAAGACTAAATGAAATGGAAGCAAGCAAACCACCAGATAGATTTTAAAACAATGGTTATAAGGTTGCTCAAGGAACTTAGTGAGAATTTCAAGGAACTTAGTGAGAACTTTAAGGAACTAGTGAAAACATCAACGGCATAAAAAAGGACCAGTCATAAATGAAGTATACACTAACTGAAATAAAGAATAATTTACAGGAATTCAACAGTAGAGTAGAGGGTGCTGAGAATCCAAATAAATGATTTGGAATACACAGAAGCAAATAACACCCAATCAGAACAGTAAACAGAAAAAGAATCCAAAAATATAAAGATAGTGTAAAGAGCCTCTAGGACAACTTCAAGCATACCAACATTCATATCATGGAGGTGCCAGAAGGAGAAGAGAGAGAGCAAGATATTAAAAATCTGTTTGAAAAAAATGACAGAAAACTTCCCCTACCTGGTGAAAGAAATAGACTTACAAGTTCAGGAAGCACAGAGAGTCCCAAAGAAGATGAACCCAAAGAAGTCCACCCCAAGACACATCATAATTAAAATGCCGTAGGTTGAAGACAAAGAGAGAATCTTAAAAGCAGCAAGAGAAAAGGAGTCAGTTACCTATAAGGGAGGACGTATAGGACTGTCAGCTGATTTCTCAGCATAACCTTTGGAGGCCAGAAGGAATCACAAGAAATATTCAAAGTGATGAAAAGCAAGGAACTACAACCAAGTTTACTCTAAACAGTATTACATGAAGTGTTGAAGGGTCTTCTTGAAGAAAAAGAAGAAATATGAACAATAAAATGCCAATAAGTACATATCTATCAATAATTGTATCTAAAAATCAAAATAAAGAAAAGAAATCTAATGAATAAAATAAACTAATGAGTAAAATAGGACCAGAGACACGGAAACATGGAACAGACTGAGGAACCTCAGAGGGAAGGGGGGAAGGTGCTGAAAGAGATTAACCAAAGATCTTATATGCATAAATGCATTACCTATGGACACAGACAATGGGGTGGTAAAGGCCTGGAGCAAGGTGGGATCTGGGTGGAGGGGGGCAATGGAGGGAAATATAGAGGAGGCATCTGTAACACTCTCAACAATAAAGATTTTTTTAAAAAATATCACCCCTAGTGAGGAGTAGAACTGAAACGTTAAACCCAGCAATCTGGCTCTGGCTTGCTTGCTCTTAAATAATCTATAATTGCTGCGCTGGGATAGATAAGTGACTCCAAGTAGATTTTTAAAATAAATTATATAACCAAATATTCTTCCCTAAAGTATGAGGGCTTTGGGCAATCTGAATAATTATTCCCTAACATTTTTTTAGGGTATAAATATAGTGATATTTAAAAATTCACAGCCACAATTGGGTGAACAATACATACTAGTAAAAACTCTATTATTTTCTAAAATGTTTAGTAATTTTATTTGAGAGTAGTTGATACATGATGTTAGCAATATTTCTTCAATCTCAGGCCATGCTGACTATATTTTATTGTTTAATAATAGGCTAATTCCACCTTAACTATATTTCATAGCTTTGTTGATAGTTATTCTTATAATTTTCCTATTATTATCCTCTCAGCTTGTACTTTTCATTCTCTGGCATTTGGTTCATGGAGTAAAACTACTGCTTTCTTACTCTTGCCATTTATGTGTGCTCACGTTTTTATGAAATCTCTCTAAAATATAATCTGTATATCACCATATGCATGACTTACCTATTAGAGTATATAGCAAAAATTCACACTCTTCACTGTTAAAACCTGGTAGCACATCACATCAGACTAGGACTCTTTGTTATAAGGTGTTCTTTTTAAATATCCTTGAGCTTTTTAGCTTCTAAAACAAATAATTATAATAAAACAGTTCTCTCACACCTAGATAAATCTAAAAGGAATTATTTTATCTATCTAGGCAGAAACAATATTACATTTTCGAGGTTGGTATTCTGAAAATCAACACTGGAAAGATGCTTAGCCAAGTAATGCCAGAATTATCATCTGTAGTATAAAAAGCTGTCCTCTGATTACTTTACCTTGTAGTAATCTCATTGGAAAGGAGAAAACACATAAGCCATATCTGTAATTAGAATGCTAAGTCACTCTTTTATCAGTGCTTAGGAAAGATTGATTCCTCTCAATACTCTCTCTACTTAGGTGAACAAAATAACACTTGCACTGATTCAGCAGTTCAAAAGCTGTATAAACTAGAATATTCTCAAAATTAAAAAAAGGATAATACCATTATTTACATATACATTTTAAATATTTAAGTAGTTATATTTGCTTAATAATCTGTAAGCATTTTACTTTCTCATCAAGCAAGACAATTTAAGGCTTAGGTCCACACAGTTTTAGAACATGGCCAACATGGAAAAATTACCCAAAACGTCACAATAATGCTTCTATCAAAGGAATGTATGGGGTCTTTGCAGGCCACTCCTATTTAGCAATGGGAATGGCTGAATTGAATTTGATTCTGGCACTCAGCAAAATGCTAATTTAGCCTTTAGCTCAGTCAAAAATTTTTTCTGTTGAGGAAAAAATATGTAGTAAATTTATCTTCTTTTACCTACAGTATTCAATACCAACAAAGGATGTCTGCAAACTATATGGAGAATACCATCATATAGAGTTGTCTAGAAAAAATATAACCAAATAAAAAAATATATAGTTTAATTTAAGTAGCACTTTGCAACAGAAATGTTGCTTGAGATAATGACATTTCTGGCTTGTTGCCTTGTTTGATGCTCCCGGAACTGGTTTCCTTTGAGACTATTAAATAAAAGGATTGATGTGCTATGGAACTTGAGTCAGTGGTGACCTTTGTATGAGGATTAGTTGACTCTTTGATTACTTTTGGCATTTCATTTTAAACCTCTTTTTGAAATCAACTCATGGTAGTGTAGTCATCAAATTCCATCTGTAAACTACTCAGTGTACTTTTCATATGTATCCTGATTAGTGTTATATCATCCTAAACTTTATTAAAAATAAATGAATTGAGGGCATTAAATATAGAGGGAAGGAAGTGAAGGGTTCTGTAGACAAGCAGAAGAAAATGAAATTTCCATTTCCACTGTTGTCGTCGTCGTCATCATCATCATCAATAAAAATGTATTGATTAAGTTTACATATGCACTTGCCATTTTTTTCCTTTTCTCCATTATAGTCTTACTTGAAGGAATATACATTTTAGGATTATTAAAAGCATATTAATTTAAATATAGTCTAATTCCTCTCTTTTTTTAAAAAAAAATTGATTTGAGAGAGTAAAACATCAATCTGAGAGAGAAACATCAATTTGTTGCCTCCTGCATGCACCCCAAGCAGGGATCAAACCTGCAGCCTGGTCATGTGCCCTGGTCAGGAATCGAACCTTTTGACGTAAGGGACAATGCTCCAACCAACTGAGACACACCAGCCTGGCTCCTTTCCTTCTTAAAAAGCAGCAGGGAGTGTGGTAGAGTACCAGCTTCTATGACAAATCACTGGCACTCTGTCAGCAAATGCGTCTGATGTAAAGTGAGAAATCTCATCATCTCATACACAGAAAAAATATAAAACGTTAAACTTAGCATACTTTCTATTTCCAAATATTCCTCTCTCTAAATCAAAAGTGTTATAGAAATTCAGAGAAAGGAGATTAGATTTAAACCAGACGTTGAAGGTTAGGTAGGGTTTGAGCAAGCTGCCAGGGTTGCTAAATGCTATTTCAGCCTGGAGGAAAATCTTGAGCAAAGGCAGAAAAACACAATAGAACATGAGCAGGTAGTTTGAGGAGCAGTGGTAGTCTAGACTGACTATTAAAACTGCATTTTACAGAGATTCTCTTCCTTGGAACAGTAAGTCATGTGACTTCTGAGCATGCCCAAAGCTGAAGATGAACTTCACAGTTCTCAGTTAGCTACCCCAGGGCAAGGGCTAACATCTCAGTGCATTGGAGGTATCAAAATAGGTAGTAACATGAGCATCGGATAGACTTGCAGTGGTCCTTGTAACTCTTTGTCAATTTAGTCATTTTCATAACTGGGAGCTGTACAGCATTATGATGGAAAAGCATCTATAGATCCACGGGAACAGAGGGAATCAGAGTTTGGACTCATTATTCGCTAGAGTCCGGCTAACACAGGAAGAGACTTTTCTTCCAACTTGGGTCCATATCTTTTTCTTTGCCATAAAAGATTTTCAAAGTCCTAATTATTTATTTGTAAATGGTGCCTAACAATTAAACCCAGGCCCCAAACTGTACAGTCCATATGCACATGGCAATATTTGGTAAAGACCGTCTGTAAGGACTGTTCCTCGGTATAGGTGTCCCATAGAAAGAACTGTCCCCTTAAATATCAAGCTTGGATAGCCCCGCCCCACCAATGTGCAGAGATAGAAAACAAAGTTTTAAAGTTTGAGAAAATGGGAATGAGAACTGCATCAAGCTAAAAACTGGCACAAGTGGGCTTAAGCAAGTGGGTATCTGGGCCTAATTCCTAGAAAGTAGACAGAGAAGATCCTTTTGGTCTATTTTTAAATGTTTAAATTTTTCACCTCCTTTCTGGCCTTTTTCTCTGCCAAATTGCTACCCCTGTTGTCCCAGTTTAGTAGAAAGGAAAGAGACAGATGCCCTGGAGAGTGAGACAGGACAATGTTCCAGCTACCATTTCCTAGTTTTGTGACCCTAATGTCTTTGAGTCTCAGTTTTTTCTTCTGTAATATAGGGATGACAATATTTGCACTTTTATGAGGATTAATTGAGGGAGCACATATAAAACAGCCAACACAGAGCTGGAAATGCAACAACCACACACTGGCAGCTATTTTACGTCCCTACTTCTTTCCTTCCTCCCCTTCCTCCCATTTTACCTCTCCTCCCTATCTCTCCATTCTTTGCCTCATTCTTTACTTATTATCTATTGAAAAGTGTGGTTTAACCACTTCTCATTTGCTAAGTACTATGCTTGGCACCGAGGAAAAAACAGTGCCTTGGTGGGGAATAGGTCCTTGCCATCATCAGCTTACCATCTAATGAGAGACAAACATTGATCAGAGTAGGATATAAATGAATGTAGAAATTACAACTATTTCATTTCAAGCAGAATTACATGGTGCTATAAGAGCAAATGTATTAATAAATATAAAATATATATTATTATATTTTCCTTTTCTCCTTTTTGTAAATATAAACAGAATAATAAATTATACTATACTAGACCCCAGTAAATGACTAGAAATGTAAATGTTTATATGTTGTTGAATTGATCTTGAAAATATATGAAGGTTGGTACTTCTGTATGTTAAAATTCTGGAATCAGGAAGATGAATAACAGACATGACAACCTAACATACTTATATTTCATGTTTGCCTTTTATGCTTCTTTTGCTAATTTTTTCTTTTGGATGATAGTTATTTTAGTAGCTTCATCCGTTTACTCTTCCTTTGATTAAATGAATAGAAATTCCTTCCTTCCTCTGGGGGAATAATGTACTTTGGAGTTCAAAACAGTGGGTTGCCCAGAAGCTATATGTTCAATCACATTACAAACACTCAATAGAAGATAAGCTTCGTCCCTCAGAGGAGTTTCACTGTAATGAAAAGAGCTGAGGCAGCCTCAGAGTACAGAATGCCCTTGAGGGGCTGAAGTTTCTCCCAGGCTCTGCAGCTTGGACAGAACCAAGAACTCAAAGTGCCCATCCACATAAGTCAGCAATCCCAAGCAGCCAGGCACTCTCTTATTGGATAATAATTCTATCCTCGCTACTCGCAGAAGGGATGGGTCCTTTGCAGAGGGCCTTAGAGTCCGGAGTAAAAGTGACTTTTTCTTAAAGGGTTGTTCCTGGGAAATCTCTTTTCTTTACTGTCCCTGCCTGCCAAGGCTGGGGAATTTGGGTCCTGCCAGAGTGTTAATGTCACATAAACATAATCTAATCTAACATTTCCTCTCCTTATAGTAAGTGACCATTCTGGGCATGAAACTTGAAGACAAAAATAAAAGATGGCTACCCCAAACCTGTAACAGAGAATTTGGAGTTAACTGATTCACAAAGCATCACAGCCAAGAGCCTCCATTTCAGAAGTCACATGGGTGCAGATCATTCGTCTATGGTGACATTTGTTGTACTAGGAACGGCCTTTATGTAACACCTTCCTCCCACTCCACTCCTCAACTTCCCCCCCCATCCATACATACACATGGTATCTCTCTCCCACTATCCATCATCTGATTCCACTTCCTTCTCTGGATACTTCCTTATTTCTCTCCTCCCCTAAGCAACTTCCCTCGAGAGTATTGCCATCTCTAGTTCATCTCCTCTCATTCTCTCTCTATTGCACTCCAATGCTTTCTTCCCCTCCACGTCACCCAAACTGCTCCTTTGAAGGTGTTCTAAGTTGCTGAATCAGAAAGTCAATTCTTTGTTCTAAAATCAAAATGTTGATCTTGCTTGATTCATTCACAGAATTGGACACAGCTGGCCCACAAGCTCCTCCTTCTTCACTTGGCTTTAGCACCCTGCGTTCTCCTGGTTTCCCTCCCACCTAACTGCCCCCTGCTACTCAGTCTCTGCACTGCATCAGCCCCCTTGCCCAGGAGTGACCCAGCTCTCAGCACCAGCTCCACTTATTTTTATATTCATATTCTTCACTCCCTTGGAGATCATATCCAGTGACCAGCTTTCTAACATTCATATGCGAATGGCGTCCAAAAGCACATCTCCAGGCAAGATCGCTTCCTTGAATTTCAGACTCATATACCCAATTGCCTATGTATAATGCCCATTTGATATCTGGTAAGCATGTCAACATTAGCATGCCCCAAACTCCACTCTAATCCTCCAAACTGTTTCTGTTGCCCCAATTTAGTTAAAGGTAGCATCATTCTGCAAGTTGCTCAGACCAAAAACCTTAGAGCCCTCATAGCCTTCATTCTCTTTTATTCACTGTCCAGTCTGTCAGGTCAACATTTGAAATGTACTTAGTGTCTAATCCCTTCTCTGCACTTCTTCTGCCAACACCCTGGTTCAAACCACCATCTTCTCTCTCTTGGATTATTGTTATTCTGCCTGTCCCTCACAGACCAATTTAGTCTATGATCCAGAGATCTAGTTAAAACAGATGTTAGAAATATCAGAGCTGCTACTTCTCTGCTTAAAACTTTGCATTAACTTCCAATCTCATTCTGGATAAAGACAGAATCATTGGAATGGTCTACAAATCCATATGCTAGCTGAGCCCCAGTTTAGCAAGGCCCTCATTCTGTACTAGTGCCACTCACTGGCCTCCTTTCTGTTCCTCATAGACCCAGACATGCTCTTGCCTCAGGGCTTTTGCACTTTCCTGGAATTCTCTTTCCCTGGATGTCCAAGGCCATTAGTTCTTAAATGTCAACTTAGTATGTATTTTCTGGACTACAGCGCAACTAAAACCCCAACATCTATACCTCTTCGCAACTCTTTTTACTCATCTGTGTTTTCTTTTTCTCTACATTTTTATCAATCACCTTATAATATAATATATATTTTACTTATTTATGTTGCCTCTTTCTGTTTCTCACATCTTCCTTCCACAAAAATGCAAGCTCCGTGAAAGCAAAGGTCTCTTTTACTCACTGCCGTATTCCCCTGTCTTAGGACAGCGGTTGGCACATAGAGGTGGTCAATGAATATTTCTCAGTTGGATAAAAGTAATTGTCAATCAACTTTAAAATGCATCCTCACCCTGATTGATGTGTTTCTGCTTTACATCTGACTCCGTTCTGCTTCTTGTGTGCTGTTCCAGTCTTCTGCCCTCACTGGATGGGAGGTAGGCAAAGACGACGCTGATGTCAACAGAACTATGTCACTGGATGTGGTTGGCCCTCTGGTGCTGCTGCTTGTCTGTAAGCACATGGATCCCCCCCTGCACCGAGGCCACCCATTCTGTGACACTAGGAAATAACTAAATGCTGCGTGTCAGGACCTCTCTGGGAGTTATGTGTGGACTACTTTCTTTTATAAGATGTATTGCATTGAGAGTTAATAGAACCATCTCTGTGTGTATGAATGTTTTTATTTAAAAGAGAATAAAGCAAAGTTAAAAGTCATTCAGAAGAAGGTATTTTTCTGCATGCCTTATACTTGCATAATAAATACATTAGCTCTTTAGCCAGGGCACATACTTGCTTATTGAATGCCTGTCACTGAAATTAAGCAATATTTCCATTTTTTGATAAAATATTATTGTTGAAAAAAGAACATTTTCTAATGCCAGGATCATGTAGAAAGACTTGTGCTGGAATTTACAAGGTATCAAGCAGAAAAATCAGGAAGCATACAGCAGTGTTGTTGTTTTGACCAGAACTTACACACCCTCTTCAGCAGATGCTATAAAAGGTTTGAGAGATGGGCACTAGTAGAAACCTCTAAAATCTTCCTCTCCACAGCATTGATAGAGAACTAAGAATCCTTCTGCTTAGCTGAAGGATGTTCTAGAAAATTTCTTAGTGAAGAATATTCCCAAGATAAAAGTTGCTTTGTCTCCTACCCTCATTTTACTTATTTGCCTCAAAGGAGTAAAAACAAGACTGCAAAATGAAGCTGACTCACACAAATCCCATGCTACAAAGAAGCACATTATTGGAATCTTCAAATACATTATCCAAGTAGTTTTAGAGAGAAAGAGCGATGATTATGACCAACTTTTCACATAAATCATAATTACTAAACCAGAATATTGATCTCTAAGTAAAATGAGGGGCAACCTGAATCATAAATTTTCTGATTTGGAATTTTTTATATATTTCAAATAAATATTAGGTCCAAATTATTCAGATGCAACTTTAGGCTCAGATTATTGAGCTGGGAACATTTTAGTTCAAAGAAAAAAATTAAATAATTATTTCAATGAATGTATCTAAGGCATAACATTTTTTTAAAAAGAATCAAATTTTTATGGCAGTATTATTCACTGTGATGAAATTAGTGACAAGCAAAACTAAAGCAATGCCAACATTTCCTGATATTCTGTATTGTGCTTGCCGAATGTTTTTATTTTGTGTCCTGTATTGAATTTTTTCTTGTCCAGAAACAAAAATGCAAAGTGATATTGCAAGTGAATATTTGAGTTAAGCCCACTTTTTTTCAGCTCATAGTCCCATTTTTCATAAGATAAGACTGTAATATAGTGATGCTGCGTGTATATTTTAACATTGATACAGTTCTCCAAAGCATCTGGAAGAATGGCAAAGCAGAGAAGTTACCAGTGGGATAGAGGATTGACTATGTGGAGTTTTGATCCATCACTGAGCTATCCCATCTGCAAAAACACATTTATTTTTTTCATTTTCAGGATCTGGCTATTGGCATAAGGAGCTTAGACTTCTCTTCCTCGTGCTCATTCTTATAAGCTCTTTTTTTGAGAATATTAACAATAGGAAATATAGACAAAAGTATTTGCAGAGTATCACAGATTTTTAAAATCATAAACAGGCTTGAGTCTTACTCTTGAAACTTTTTTTCTTTGAGGGTTATGTTGTGGAATCAAGCTGGAGTCTTTAAACAATGAGGATGCCAGACATGATTTCAGAAGCATAGAGATGAAGACAATGAATTACTCGTTGCTATGTACAAGATCTCCAGGGCCTGCAAAGACCTCCACCTAATAGACTCTATTAAATAGAGCAAGGTTTGTCCATGTGTAAATTTGGTCATCCCAACGTTCTGGTACAGCCTGCAAGCTAAGGATAGTTCTTAAATTGTCAAATGGCTGAAAAAATTCAAAAGAAGAATAATTCCTCACAACTGAAAATGGTGTGAAATCCAAATAGCAGTGCCTATCAAGTTTTATTGGAATTCCACTTGTTTATTTATCTATTTTCTATTATTGCTTTCATGCTTCAACAGCAGAGCTGAGTAGTTTCAGGAGAAATCTTATGGCCTGCAAAGCTGAAAGTATTCACTATCTGGTGCTTTATAGAAAAGTGTTTGTGGTCTCCTGATATAATTTACATTACCTTTCCCTAAAATTGACTGGTAATTCACTTGCAATTTTTTACATTAGTTATTAGCTCAGGGATAAACATGTCTGTTACTCAGCATAGCTCTAGTTTTTGCAGTCCTCACTGTTAGGAAAGCCACTTCATCTTTGTACCTGAGAATCAGGAGCGCATTCGCGGGTTCCAGTAAGGATTCTGCCTCAAGGTCAAGACATAATGCTTCCCATACTTCCATTTTGGAACAGTGATTTGTCTATTCTTATTTTACTATCAAAGACATACTTAATATTATAATTCATAATAACCAGAAGCACCAATCAGAGAGGATATATGCACTGCTATGTTCATAGCAGCACAATTTACAATAGCTAAGATTTGGAAACAACCTAAGTGCCCATCAGCAGATGAGTGGATTAAAAAATGGTGGTACATCTACACAATGGAATACTACACTGCTGTAAAAAAGAAGGAACTCTTAAAATTTGCAAGAGCATGGATGGCCCTGGAGAACATTATGCTAAGAGAAATAAGCCAGTTGGAGGAAAATAAATATCACATGATCTCACTCATTTGTGGAATATAATGATCAACATAAACTGATGAACAAAAATAGTCAGCCCTGATCAGTTTGGCTCAGTGGATAGAGCGTCGGCCTGCGGGCTCAAGGGTCCCAGGTTCAATTCTGGTCAAGGGTATGTACCTTGGTTGCGGGCATATACCCAGTGGGGAGTGTGTAGGAGGCAGCTGATCGATGTTTCTCTCTCATCGATGTTTCTAACTCTCTATCCCTCTCCCTTCCTCTCTGTAAAAAGTCAATAAAATATATTTAAAAAAAAGTCAGAGGAAAAAATATTTTAGAATATAATAGAAGTAATCCTGTTATTTGCAGATTTTTAATATTTCCTACAACTTTTGTGATATTATATTATATTAGTACAGTTTTGATAATATATTTAAAATGTTTTTCCTTGAAATATTAATGTTTATTGCATGTAACATTATTATATTTAAAATAGTTTTTCTTGAAATATTAAAAAATAATAAGTATAGTAACCAATAGTATGATTAAAGAGCTGAACTTCAATAACAAAAGAGATACTTTTGAAAGAAATAAAGTTTGAAAAAGGTGAAGTGTTTTAAAAGTTAAACTTCAATCCCAATCTCACCAATTGTAAAGATTATGTATTTATGTGCCCATAATCTTTTTTTAAAATATGTTTTTATTGATTCCAGAGAGGAAGGGAGAGGGAGAGAGAAACAGAAACATCAATGATGAGAGAGAATAATTGATCAGCTGCCTCCTGCATGCCCCACACTGGAGATCGAGCCCACAGCCCGGGCATGTGCCCTGACCAGGATTCAAACCCATGACCTCCTGGTTCGTAGGTTGACATTCAACCACTTAGCCACACGGGCCAGGCCTTAGTCTTTTTTGTAATCCTCACCTGAGGATATGGTGGTTTTTTAAAATTGATTTTTAGAGCGAGAGGAAGGGAGAGAGAAAGAGAAATATTGATGTGAGATTGAAGCATTAATCAGTTGCCTTCTATACAACCTCTACCAGGGATCAAGCCTACAACCCATGTATGGTATAAGCCTTGACTGGGAATCCAATCAGCAATCTTTAAGTGCAAAGGATGTTGCCCAATCAACTGAGCTACACTGGCCAGGGCTGTGCCCTTAATCTTATGAAAACACCATGATTAGTGTATTGCTTATTATGATTTACAACTCAATCTTCATTTGGAATCCAGATATTCTTATGCAGAGCTCCAGAACTGCAAACATGTTTGAGGTAAAGATCCTCCATCTGTCTCCTCAGGCACTAATTTCTTGACCTTTGTTTGAGAGGAAGATTTCTAACTACTTTTTGCTTACTGTGCAGGAGTGACTGCGGGAGGAGGGGAATGGTTAATCTTTTCAGTCTCTTGAATATGCTCTTTAGGGTCTAGGAATTCTTGCTTCTTTTCCTTATAAGGGACTCAGAGGAAAGGCAGAAAGAGATTCTGATAGGACAACTCTTGATTAAGAAGGAAGAGGGGAAGAAAGAGGTTCCCTTCCCATTGCAATGGTATCGCTTTTCACTTTTTCATAGTAGGGGAGAGTTCTAAGCAAAGAAAAAAAGAAAGACTCATGGACAGACATCCGTATGGTGATTGACAGAAGGAAGGGGCTAGGGGAGATGAAAAAGAGCAAAGGAGGATAAATGGTGATGGAAGGAGATTCGACTTGGAGTGGTAAACACACAATAAAATATACAGATAATGTACTATAGAAGTGTATACCTGAAACATATATAATTTCATTAACTAATTTCACTCCAATAAATTCAATTAAAGAAAAATTGTTTGGTCAGAATATTTTTTAGAAATTTCTTTTTCAAAAAACTTATTCACATATGTAGAACAAAACACATTTTATCAGGACTCAAATAAAGCTGTGGAGTAGAAATGAAACTGCTTTCATAACAGCAGATATGGAGTTGACACTGTAGTGCTAAATGAAACCAGAATCTGCAGTGTCAAATACTCATAGAGCAGGAGTTGGCTACACTTGAATTTGGATATTTCTGTCTTCATCTTTGTGGTCATGTATTTATCTTAGACTTCCAAATTCTGGCATCTGATATCATCACATCACCTTCGAAGTATTATGCACATATTGTCAAATATAATCTGAAAAGAAGTATTTGAGAGAAACTGGACAGACTCCTGCATGAATGTACTGTATACAGTATATCCTATCTAATAAAAGAGTAATATGCAAATTGACTGTCACTCCAACACACAAGATGGCTACCCCCATGTGGACACAAGATGGCTGCTACAAGATGGCCGGCAGGGGAGGGCAGTTGTGGGTGATCAGGCCTGCAGGGGAAGGCAGTTGGGGGGGGGGCAACCAGGCCTGCAGAGGAGGGCAGTTGGGGGCAACCAGTCCAGCAGGAGAGGGCACTTAGGGGCAACCAGGCTGGCAAGGGAGAGCAGTTAGGGGTGACCATGCTGGCAGGGAGGGCAGTTTGGGGCAATCGGGCCGACAGGGGAGCAGTTAGGCATCGATCAGGCTGGCAGGGGAGTGGTTAGGGGGTGATCAGGCTGGCAGACAGCAGTGGTTAGGGGCAATCAGGCAGGCAAGCAGGCGAGTGGTTGGGAGCAGCAGTCCTGGATTGTGAGAGGGGTGTTCGACTGCCCATTTAGGCCCAATCTCACCAGGATTGGGCCTAAATGAGCAGTCAGACATCCCTTGAGGGGTCCCAGATTGGAGAGGATACAGGCTGGGCTGAGGGTCACACTGCCCTCACTGTGCACAAATTTCATGCACTGGGCCTCTAGTCCTATAAAATAAAAGGCTAATATGCAAATCACCTGAAAGACAGAATGACTGGTTGCTATGACACACACTGACTACCAGGGGTCAGATGCTCAACACAGGGGGAGCACTGCTCAGCCAGAAGCTGGGCTCATGGCTGGTCAGTGAGCAGTGGTGGCAGGAGCCTCTCCCGCCTCTGCAGCAGTGCTAAGGATGTCCGACAGATGGCTTAAGCTACAGTCGGACATACCCCACAGGGTCCTGGACTTCAAGAGGGCGCAGGATGGGCTGAGGGACCCCCCCTCCCCCCCGCCGCCAAGTGCTTATATATATATGTTGGACCATGACAGTTCTAATGACGTTGAAGAAGAGCTTACATGATCATAGTGTTTAGTTAGGTGGGTAACTGCCCAATTTTTAACAACCAAATCTGTAAGGGTGATCTTTCCTATAGAGGAGGGAGGGAGTTCATCTTTCTCTTAGTCTTGTTTTAGACATATCCAGAGACTACCTTTATCAGGACTCATCTGTGCTGTGTCTGGGCCTTGCTGCAAACTGCTCTGAGCTTTAAGGTTTACCAGTGTCTACCCATGCTAACTACCAAGAGACACTTGATATCTACCCAGAATATGTAACTTCCTATGTAGCTGAAAGTTGGCTTATCTTACAAAACCTCTGACTTCTTAAAATGGAAGCTGGTGAAAATAGGATGAAATATATTAACCAATCTGCTGCAGTTCTCATTACCTAAACGGAAATTCGCATATACTCTTATTCCAGGAGAGCTTCTTATAATTTTTTTTTTAAAAAATAACTCTTTGTCTCCTTGAAAATAACTTCTACTTACATGCAGTTGCTTAAGCCATGAGGCCCAGGACACTAAAATGAGTGTGCTATCTTGGAACTTAATAAAAATATATTTTAGTGCTTCCCTGTTAATGGCGTCGCCATGTGTGGGGACTGTATGGAAAAGGAATATCCTAATTGGGGTAACAGTTGCCTGGAGAATGGGTCTTTCTTGCTGAACTTTACTGGCTGTGCAGTGTGCGGTAAGCGGGATTTTATACTGATCACAAACAAATCTTTGAAAGAGGAAGATGGAGAAGAAATAGTTACCTATGATCATCTGTGTCAGAATTGTCATGATGTAGTAGCCAGCATGAACATACATTCAGTATCATGGACGAATTTCAGGAGTACACCATGCTGTGTTGGTTATGTGGCAAAGCTGAAGATAGTCTCAGTATTCTCCCTGATGACCCCCCACAAATGACTGTTATTCTAAGGATCCTTCTGCAGTTCTGTTGTAACTAGGTTGTGTTGGTTACAATACTGCAAACCTGATGCCCAGGTTTATAATGGAAATTATTTGTATATTTGTGTCTGCTTAGACTTACCTATTCTTTGAAAGAACAGAAATAATTTGGGGGATTACTGTTCTCTGGAGCTGAGCTCTTTTGCCAAAGTTCCTGGTTCACATTGGTGCAGCCAGAACGAAGCATCTTTGTTAGTGCTGTGTGGCTAAAAAATAATTAGAATGGGAGAACCTAGTGCCCAGATCTTGGTTCCAGTAAAAGGAACCAGGGCTCCTTGGAGAAATGACTTACTCTAGGACTAGGGCTATAAATACGCAAGATGAGCCTGCAGCATCTTGCGCCACACGGAAAAAAGAAAGTGCTCAGAAAAAAATCACAATGGTTGGGGATGTCAGAAGGACAGAAGAGCCAACTGAAGGAGCTCCCAGTAACCAAAGCTGGAACAATTCGAGTAAAAAATTAAGTAGCATTGGATTATAACCCAAACTATAAAATAAATATTCATGAATCCATACTGACATAGATGATTGAATAAGTAAATATATACATTACAATAGGCAAATCTCCCATGCAAAAGATTTTCAAATAATGTATGTAGATATTCCCCACCCCTTAAGTGTGAGTGTGTGTGTTGACTTCCATCCAGAGTATAGTACTGAAAGGGGACAAACACTAGCCTGGATCATGGTTAACGTCATTGGTGATAGGCCATGTGATAGCATGATGTGATGAGAATGGCACTTTACCTTTATAGTATCCTCCCCAAAAACCATAACTCCAGTCTCATCATTAGAAAAAACATCAAACAAATCCCAGTTCAGGGACATTCTACAAAATACCTGGCCAGTGCTCCTCAGAACTGTCAGGTCATCAAAGATAAGGAAGTCTGAGGAACTGGTTTACTCAGAGTAAGTAAACAACTACTGAATGTAATGTCATATCCTGAATGGGACCTTACACCAGAAAAAGGACATTTGGGGGAAACTGGGGAAATCTGAATAAAGTGAGGACTTTTGTTAATATAAATAGAATGGTTTCATTTGCTCCAATGGAATCTTGGACTATCTTAACTTGCATAGTTGAAAGAACTCTGGGTGTTCTAAACTCTGGCATTTAGGGCCCTCTGCCATTGGGTAGCAGCACAACCATTAAGCAAAGCATTACTCTATTTTTTATTGTCCCCCTTTTTAAAAATTGGTCTAATAAGAATTGATATTGTATGTCCTGCATAGTATTATTGAGAGATCCAAAAGGATAATGAATGCAAAATGCTCTGGAAAGCATAGAATGAGATGGCTTCAGTTAGTTCTTCTCATTGTGAGGCCAGACTGAGAATGGTTAGGCATTAGAAACAAAATTGTTTCCTCTTCAGATCTAAGAGACTTAGGCATTCTGAACCAAGGCTTTGCTTGTAAGAAAAAAAGTTCAGCAAAATGATCATTATTGATACCAGGGGAAAACTTTGTTATATAACAGGGATAATAAAGGCTGAGGTTTATTGAGTACTTCCTTTGTGCCAAGGCATTTTAAAAAAAGCTCTGATTTAATCCTCATTCACAGCTCCATGAGGTAGGTACTATTATTAATCTTTTAGAGCCAAAGAAACGAAGCACAAGAAGTTGAGTAGCTTTCTTAGGGTCACACAGCTAGCAGTCACTCCCTCTCGGGAGTGTTCAGTACACACGAAGTATAGGATCTGCCAAGGTCAGGGAGAGTTTGAGACTATCAGTGACCGCCTTCTGAGAAACCAAGGCATGTCAGACCAAAATAATAAAAAAAATGTATTATTTGGAAAAGCTAAGTTAGCAGCTCCTTAGGAATCGGTTGTTTTATTCCTGGAAAATGTTTTCCACTTACTGCAAATCTATATCTGACCTGCTGAGGAAATCATTTGGTGAAATGAATCCAGAAAGTAGAGAAAGTGCTTCATTACTTTAAATAGCACTAAGCCCTTTACAGCCTCTGAATCGTCCCTTTTTGGAGTTTGAATGCTTCCAACTTAGTCATTTGGAGCTCAAGAGTACAATTTCATATGCCTCTACTGATATCTTCATCTATTGCAAGATGTGTAATTATTATCTATTGTGAACTAAATATATTACAAAAACTTAAAGCATAAAATCCTATCCATATATTTTATTATTTTTGACTAACATCATGCTATGTTTTGTGATACTTTCTTTTTCACCTTTTAGAATTTTTCTCTGGATCTAAAAGAATAAAGACCCTTTGACCCTCCCCTCCCCCCGAAAAATAAAAAAATATATATTTTTTAACAAAGATGAACTTGCTATATTTGAGGGCCCTAAGTGTAAGGCTACTCCATGTTAGCATGCACACAAAGAGTTCAATCCTTTGTACAAAATTCAGCCTTATCTTGAGAAAGGCTTTCTAGCAAATCAGTAGTAATCCCTTGCTTTTAGGTGATGATGAAGTACTCCATTTTCTTATTATTCTATTTTAACTAAATAAAGGCTGGATTTGGAGATGGCCTCTGTTATCCCAATGGCTCAAATAAGAAGCCAGAAAAAGGCAATAAAATAAAAAGAGAAAGAACAGTTTATTTTATACAAGCTGCAATAGAATCAACTAGATTTACTCCACTACTCCTACCATTCATTACTTTACCTACATTTAATCTTCCACAACTCAAGTCTGTTGAATCTCTGAAATTTTATTTCCACTTCTAGTTTATTTTTCTTCTTCAATAAATGCCAGAAGGGAATAATATTTTGATTAGTCAGAGTTCTCCTCTACCTTATTTAAGTTTCTGTATCAGAACTTGCTTTTGTCAATAAGTATGCATATCTGATCTGGTCATTGATTTACAGAGCTATCCTCAAAATTTTCATGCTCCTTAATCATTTTTTTCTCTCTGAGCATAGAATGTTCTAATTGTGTTATACACATTGAAATTGTACATGTAACATATGCCTGTTGTAATATCATTTTTATACTTTAAACAATTATCCCTTTTACTAAGTATCTTATAAAACATAACACATTTGTTTTGAGTGTTTGCTTCTTGCACTGACTATAAAAATACTACTAGCATCTTTTCAATGACTTATCTGGATGTTACTCCTTTTCACAGAGAATAAAAGACTTCTGAGTTCCCCTGACATCGTTCAGCACTGGACCCTACAGAGTCTCTAGGACACTCAGCATTACTAGTGTGTCCCCATGCTGACTTGCTTAAGAAATGCCAATGAGTCATCTCCACTTACAGTATCATTATTAGAGAAAGCAAAACAACAATTGCAGGCCTTTTTCATTTATTCATCACACAGGCACTGAGAGACGGGCACTATGCTTGGTGTTTGATATGAACTTGCCTCAGATTGCTGGGAGGAGGGAGTAATTTTCTCAGCCTCTCTGCTTTCAGAATTGGTTAAATGTCAGAATTTTATCAGATTTTTCAGGTGAAAAATTGTCATGTATAATTTTGTGGCAGATATTGGTGTTTTCTTTTTCCATAGTCATATCCCTTTCTTCTTTCCTGAAGAAGGCCAATTTTTTATCAGGCATGGGATAGTATTGTTCTCCAAATAAAGGCCACCCAGCTAGTGTTTTAAGAGATAATTATATTCTTTTTAAAGTATGTTTTTATTGATTTCAGACAGAGGAAGGGAGAGGGAGAGAGAGAGATAGACATTGGTGAGAGAGAAACATTGATTAGCTGCCTTCTGCACGCCCCCTACTGGGAACTGAACCTGCAACCCAGGCATGTGTCCTGCCCTGGAATCCAACTGGCGACCTCCTGGTGCATGGGATGGTGCTCAACCAACTGAGCCATGCCAGCTGGGCTAAACCATTTTGTTCTTTAAGTCAGTCATGGGAACCCCATTTGTCTTTGCCAACAAGTGATTTGTGAATTGGATATTAAAGCCGTTTTGGCCAACAAGAGAGCTGGAGAGTCTGCTGAAAGTCTCTGAAACATGAAAAGACTGAATTCTTTATTCATTTGAAAGTTGCTCGCTGAAGACATGACCCTTACAACTGCTTTAGTCTTCTTGAAACCTTAAGCAGCATTATCACCAACATACCAAATGATGGTGGAGCAGAATAGTGGAACAAACATCATAGCTGCTAAATCAACCATGGGAATGCCAAACGCCAGGGTTCTTATTGAGAGAGACAATAAATGACTATTTCTTCAAGTACTTTTAATTGGGCATGTGTTCCATATAGCTAACAAATCTTAAATGATACACGTTACAACCACATTTCCCAATAAGATAATCCAATTCCTTGCTTCTTCTCTGAAGTTTTCCTTAGCTATAGCTGTATAACATTGAAAGACTGCTGTGTCATTCAATACTCATTTAAATGACTGATCAGCAGGACCAGTTTTTATGATATTAGTGGAGAGCTGGGGTAAGTTTTTGACTGGTTCCATGAAGTCTTTGTGCTTTTTGTATGTATTGATGTCTAATAGAAAGAACAGTGCACCATAGTGATCTTAAACTATTTTACATTCTATTTCAACTCACGGTCCTAGATTTAATTTATTTTTAGGACTGTCAAACACTTTAAAAAATCTTTATCTGAAAGATTGCTAATTTTTTAAACTTTATTTTTATTGTTGGTACTATTATAGATGGCCCCATTCCCCCACACCTTTTGCCCATCTCCACCCAGCCCTCACCCTTCATTCCCTCTGGCCACCACCACACTGCTGTCTGTGTCAATGGGTTCTTTCACTAATCCCTCCACCTTCTTTCATCCAGTCCCCCACCCCCTCCACCCCTCTGAAAGACTTCAGTCTCTTCTATGTATCCATGACTCTATTTCTATTTTGTTTGTCAGTTTATTTTGCATATTAGATTCCACATATAAATAAGATCATATGGTATTTGTCTTTCTCTGATTGGCCTCTTTCATTTGGCATAATACTCTCCAGGGCCATCCCTGCTGTCATAAATGACAAGATTTTCTTCTTTTTTTGGCTGTGAAGTATTCCATTGTGCAAATTCACCACAGATTTTTTTATCTACTCATCTATTGATGGGCACTTGGGCTGTTTCCAGACTTTGGCTATTGTGAATAGTGCTGCTATGAACATAGAGGTGCATATATTCTTTCAAAGAGTGTTTTGGGATTCTTAGGATATATTCCCAGAAGTGAGATCTTTGGGTCAAAAGGCAGTTCCATTTTTTTTTTTTTTTTTTTTTTTAGGAAATTCGTACTGTTTTCTACTATGCTACACCAGGCTGAATTCCTACCAACAAGGTTCCCTTTCCTCCACATTCTTGCTAGTACCTATTGTTTTTGATTTGTTGATGGGAGTCAAGCTGGCAAGTGTCATTGTTATTTTAAATTGTATCTCTCTGATGATTAGTGACATTGAACATTTCTTCATATGTCTCGGCCATTTGTATGTCCACTTTGGAGAAGTGTCTATTCACTTCTTTTGCCCATTTTAATTGAATTGTTTTCTTGGTGTTGAGTTATATAAGTTCTTTATATATTTTGAAAATTAACCACTTATCAGATGTCTCATTGGCAATATGTTCTCCCATACAGTGGGTTTCCTTTTCATTTTGTTGATGGTTTCTTCTGTTGTGCAGAAGCTTTTTATTTTGATACTAGAGGCCCAGTGCACGAAATTCGTACACGGGGGCGGGGGGGTGTCCCTCAGCCCAGCTTGCACCCTCTCCAATCTGGGACCCCTCGAGGGATGTCCGACTGCCCGTTTAGGCCTGATTAACTGGACATCCCTCTGACAATCCAGGGCTGCTGGCTCCCAACTGCTTGCCTGCCTGCCTTCCTGATTTCCCCTAACCGCTTCTGCCTGCCAGCCTGATCACCCCCTAACCACTCCCATGCCAGCCTGATTAATGTCTAACTGCTCCCCTGACAGCCTGTTTGCCCCCAACTTCCTTCCTCTGCCGGCCTGGTCACCCCTAACTGCCCTCCTCTGCAGGGTTGATCGCCTCCAACTGCCTTCCCTTGCAGGCCTGGTCCCTCCCAACTACCCTCCCCTGCTGGCCATCTTGTGGTGGCCATCTTGTGTCCACATGGGGGCAGGATCTTTGACCACATGGGGGCAGCTATCTTGATCTTGTGTGTTGGAGTGATGGTCAGTCTGCATATTACTCTTTTATTAGATAGGATAGAGGCCTGGTGCATGGGTGGGGGCCAGCTGGTTTGCCCTGAAGGGTGTCCTGGATCAGGGTGGGGTTCCCTTGAGGTGTGGAGAGGCCTGGGCGAGGGGCCTGTGGTGGTTTGCAGGCCAGCCACGCCCCTGGGGACCCAAGCAGAGGCCCTGGTATCTGGAATTTATTTACCTTCTACAATTGAAACTTTGTAGCCTGGAGCAGAGCCAAGCCTCCTGCTCTATCCGTGGCTGCCACCATTTCTGTTTGAATTTGTTTACCTTCTATAATTGAAACTTTGAATCCTTGAGTGGAGGCCTAGGCCCACAAGAGTGTGTGGAAAGCTTGGCTTCCTCTGTTGCCGGGGAAACCCAAGCCTCCCTTCTGGTAGCCATCTTGGCTAGGGTTAATTTGCATACTCATCCTGATTGGCTGGTGGGCGTGGCTTATGTAGCAGAGTGATGGTTAATTTGCATATTACTCTTTTATTAGTATAGATAGTCCCATTTGTTTATTTTTTCTTTAGTTTCCCTTACCCAAGGAGATAAGAGTGGCAAAAATATTGCTATGAAAGATGTCTGAGATTTTACTTCCTATGTTTTCTTCTAGTATTTTTATGGTTTCATGACTTACATTTAAATCTTTTATCCATTTTGAGTTTATTCTTGTGTATGGTGTAAGTTGGTGGTCTAGTTTCGTTTTTTGGCATATACCTGTTCAGTTTTCCCAATGCCATTTATTGAAGAGACTGTCTTTTCCTCATTGTATGCTCTTTCCTCCTTTGTCAAATATTAATTGACCATAAAAGCATGGGTCGATTTCTGGGCTCTCTGTTCTAGTCCATTGATCTTTAATGCCAATACCAGGCTGTTTTGATTACAGTGGCCTTCTAATATAGTTTGAAATCAGGTATTGTGATCCTTCCAACTTTGTTCTCCTTTCTCAAAATTGCTGAGGCTATTTGGGGTCTTTTATGGTTCCATATAAATTTAGGAATATATTTTCTAGATCTGTGAAATATGCTGTTTGTATTTTAATAGGGATTGTATTGAATCTATAGGTTGCTTTGAGTAGGATGAACAACTTAATGATGTTAATTCTTCCAATCCATGACCATGCTATATGCTTCTAATTTGTATCTCTCTTAATTTTTTTCTTCAATGTCTTATAGTGTTTTTTTTTAAGCAGAGTCATTTATTTCAGCCAACAGTAAAGCTCTTAAGTTCAAGTATAAGATTTTGTATAATTGAAGTAAATGAGTGCAAGTGCAACTTTTATCTATCAACTGGTATTAGGAGATGTGTGAAAGGGAGATGTAAAGAAAGCCTGCATTATTCAGAAATAATAGGATGTGTCTTCCCTACCTCTGATGGTGCTTTTTATTTATTTTTTAAATATGTATTTTATTGTTGATAGTTTTACAGATATCTCCTATTTCCCCCTTTACTCGTCTCCTCCCAGCATCTACACTCCTCAGGTCTTCACTACCCTATTGTCTGTGTCCATGGGCTATATGTCCTATAGTTTTTTTTTTTTAAATATATTTTATTGATTTTTTACAGAGAGGAAGGGAGAGGGATAGAGAGCTAGAAACATTGATGAGAGAGAAACATCGACTAGCTGCCTCTTGCACACCCCCTACCGGGGATGTGCCCACAACCATTGTACATGCCCTTGACCGGAATCGAACCTGGGACCTTTCAGTCTGCAGGCCGACGCTCTATCCACTGAGCCAAACCGGTTTCGGCCTATAGTTTTATAAAATATATTTTTATTGACTTTAGAGAGGAAGGGAGAGGAAGAGAGAGAGAGACATCAATGATGAGAGAGAATCGTTGATCAGCTGCCTCCTGCATGCCCCACACGGGGAATGGAGCCTACAACTGGGACATGTACTCTGACTGGGAATCAAACCTCCTGGTTCACAGGTCGATGCTCAAGCACTGAGGCACGCCGTGCAGCCCTAGTATTTTTAGTACATGTCTTTTACCTCCATGGTTAAATTTACTCCTAGATACATTATTTGTTGTTGCAATAGCAAATAGGATTGTTTTCATAGTGTCTCTTTCTGATAGTTCATTATTTGTGTTTAGAAGTGCCACCAATTTCTGAATATGTAATTTTGTATCCTGCTACTTTGCTATATTCATTTGTTAAATCTAGTAGTTTTTTGGTGGAATTTTTATTATTTTCTATGTACAATATCATGTTGTCTGCAAATAATGACACTTTTATTTCCTTCCTTATAATTTGGATGCCTTTGATTTTTTCTTCTTCTCTGATCGCTATCACTCGGACTTCCAATATTGTGTTGAATAAGAGTAGTGAAAGTGGACATCCCTGTCATATTCCTGATCTTAAGGAAAATGCTTTTAGATTTTGCCCATTGTGTCATTGTGTATGATGTTGGCTGTAGGTTTTTCATATTTCATATATATATAAAGGAATTGTATTGAATCTATAGTCTATCTTTGAGAATGTTCCATGTGCACTTGAGAAGAAGGTATATTTTGCTTCTTTGGGATGAAATATTCTCTAAATAGCAATTAAACACTTCCAATCTAGTTTTCCATATAAAGTTGCTGTTTCCTTATTGATTTTTTTGTCTGGAAGATATATTCATTGATGACAGTGGGGTGTTAAAATCCCCTTCTATGACTGTATTCTGTCCATCTCTCCTTTAAAGTCCACCAAGATTTTCTTTCCATGTTTAGTTGCTCTTATGTTGGATCCATAAGTTTACCAGGTTTATATCCTCTTGTTGGAACAATTCCTTTAATATCATGTAGTGACCTTGTTTGTCTCTTTTATGGCCTTTGTTTTGAAGTTTATTTTCTCAGATATGAGCATTGCTACCCCAGCTTTTGTTTGTTTGTTTGTTTCCATTTGCATGGGAAATTTTTCCCATCCTTTACATTCAGTGTGTGTGAATCTTTTGTTCTGAGGTAGATATCTCATAGACAACATCTATATGGATCATGTTATCCTCTCAGCTATCCTAAGTCATTTGATTAGAGCATTTAAGCTATTTACATTTAAGGGCATTATTGATAAGTACAAATTTATTGCCATTTTTTGTTTATGCCTCCCCACCACCCCCTCTATTTCTTCTTAAAGCAGTCATTTTAACACATTGAGGATGGATCACAAGAATTCTCGCTTCATATCACACAGTGTTTTACAAAGTATCATATTTTAAAAACATATTAGCTTGTAAGAACATGTAATAAATAACTTCAAAATGCAATGGGTATTTAATTTTAAAGCGTGCCTTTAACATTTATGTAAAATGTTTTTTGTACTCATTCAATAGAAACGTATCTGTCCACTGGGTAAAGGTAGCAGTAAAACTACTGGTCCACAATGTGATCTCCTGCAATAGTGGTTTGGTTGTAATGAACATTTTTAGCCTTAATTTTTTTTTTAAATCTGGGAAGCTCTTTATTTTGCTTTTAATTTTAAATATCCTTGCTGGGTAGAGTAGTCTTGGTTGCAGTCTTGGCATTTTATCTCTTTGAATACTTCATGCCAATCCCTTCTGGCCTGAAAATGTTTCTGTTGAGAAATCCACTGATAGCCTTATTGGAACTCCCTTGTAGGTAACTAACTATCTGTCTCTTGCTGCCTTTAAGATTCTCCTTTAGCCTTTGCCATTTTTATTATGATGTGTCTTGTTGTGGTTCTCTTTGGGTTCATCTTATTTGGGACTCTGAAGTTCCTGAACTTGAGTGACTTTTTTTCACCAGGTTAGGGAACTTTTCAGCCATTATTTCTTCAAACAGTTTCTCTATCCTTTGCTCACCCTCTTTTCCTTCTGGTGCCACTATAATGTACATGTTGTCCCAGAGGTTTCTTAGACTTTCCTCTTTTTCTTATTTTTAATTTTTAATTTTTAAATTGTCACCCAAGTATATGGTTTCCTTCCAGATGCACCCTGACTGGAACTCAAACCTGCAACCAAGGCATGTGCCCTGACTGAGAATTGAACCTGAAATCTTTTGGTTCATGGAACATGCTCCAGCCATATGAGCCCCCAGCCAGGGCTTCCTCGTTTCTGTTAATTCTCTCTCTCTCTCTCTCTCTCTCTCTCTCTCTCTCTCTCTCTCTCTCTTTTGATGCTCTGCTTAGGTATTTACTGTTATGTGGTACTCTAATTTGCTACTTTGATCCTCTGCTTCATCTAACCTGCTGTTGATTCCTTCTAGTGTACTCTTCATTTCAGATATTATCTTTTTTACTAGGGGCCCAGGGCACAAATTTGTGCACCAGTGGAGTCCCTTGGCCTGGCTTGCAGGATCGGGCCGAAACTGGCTCTCCAACATCCCCCAAGGGGTCCCAGGTTGCAAGAGGGTGCAGGCCAGGCTGAGGGACCCACTGGTACATGATCAGGGCTGGGGAGAGACATAGGAGGTTGGCCAGCTATGGAGGGACTAGTGGGAGGGCTCCAGGATGAGCCCAGCACATCTCACTCAGTTCTGATCGGCTGGACCCCAGCAGCAAGCTAACCTATCTGTTGAAGAATTTGCCCCCTGGTGGTCAGTGCATATCATAGATGCTGGTCTACTGGTTGACTGTCTGCCCCCTGGTGGTCAGTGCATGTCATAGCAAATGGTTGAGTGGCCTTAGCATATCATTAGCATATTACACTTTGATTGGTTGAATGGCTGACTGGTTGACTGGACACTTAGCATATTAGGCTTTTATTATATAGGATTTTTGATTCATTCTTTTAAAAAATATATGTGTATGGATTTTTTTTTTAGAGAAAGAGAGGAAGGGAGAGGAAGAGAGAAATATCGATGAGACACATTGATTGGCTGCTCCTGCACACCCACTCTTGGGGAGTGAGTTCGCAACCTAGGCATGTGGCTTGACTGGGATCCAACCAGTAATCTCTTGGTGCATGGGTCTAAGTTTGATGCTCAACTGCTGAGCCACACCAGCCCTGCTTGACTCATTCTTTTCTATGGTTTTCATGTTAATTTTAGTGCTTGCTATCTCTTTAAGTTCTCACCGAGGTCATCCATTCTTTCTTTAAGGTCCCTGAGCATCCTTATAACCATTATTTTAAAATTTGCATCTGATATTTTGGTTGCTTCCATTTCATTTATTTCATTTAATTGTTCTTTAAAAATATGGAACACTTCACAAATTTGCATGTCATCCTCGCTCAGGGGCCAAACTAATCTCCTCTTTATTGGTCTAATTTTAGTATATGTACTGCTGAAGCGAGCACAAGATTGCTAATTTTTAATTTTTGAATGTCCTCATAATATAATTTATTGTGTGCTGCAACAGATGTATTATCACTATTATATTTGTTTATATTTTCATTTATTACTCCACATACCTTTGAGGGAAATAATTGACATAATGAAAACAAACTTCACTTAGAGAAAACATACAGAAACTTGTGAAATTATCTTTGTGTTTCTTGACTTTAAAAAAGAAGAATGAAGGAAGGTTACTATTGCATCAAGGAAATTAATTACTTAGTTATAACATGTTCTAGCAGAGTTAGAGATTATATTTGTGAAAATGAGACAATAAACTCTAATTAAATTAATTTATATTTAATACATCATGTAGGATTTTATCATTTTCTTTTAAATAGTATTATTTCTATTACATTATTATCTACTTAAAATTTAACTATGCCTTTTTGGAGTTTCATTAAATTATCTCCAAGTTAGTATTAGTTCCTTAGTTAGCCTAATTATGTTATTATGAGATAAATAAAACCTTTCATATGGACATTCAGCGAGGGATATTTCCATGTAGGGTATTAAATACAATCCTTAATATCTGATATAAAACCAGCATTCATATACTCTACCTGTTTTTTTTCTTAGAAATGTTGCTGACAAACAGGCTTATTGATACTCAATAATGAAAATGTGAATAGTTATGACCAAAGGATAGAGAGAAAGTATGAAGCCCAAATCACAGTTATATACATATGACAGTTTGATAAAAATTGAGTAGAAAGATAGTTAGTAACTTTATACTAAAGTCAAAATGCTTACTCCTTCATTTTATAGAGGTGGGTATAGACATTGCTTGTTACTGATGCACTGTGAACATTTATAACGGGAATGTCAACAGATGTCGGTGCAGGTGAATAGTTGTGTGTACAGAGGGAATGTGTAGTTAGAGCATGATTATCTTGCTCCCTCCCCTCTTCTTCCCCTTTCCTCTGAGTCAAATCCTTTTTCACTGACCATAGTAGAATCTGGAAGCATTATAGCTGGTCGGGATTTTATAATCCAAGTCTTCTACACCCCTTACACCTCCATCCAGGGAGAAGGAACTGAGACACAGAAACCCTAGCATCCGCAATGATTCAGTAGCTGTAGAGGCCTTGGGACTCTTAATTTCAGTTCAGGACTCAGAAATGCATAGTCTTAGAGAATCTCAACTCTTAAGGGTCACGCATCCCATCTAAATGCTGCTTTGATATGTCTCCTTTGGAAAACTGCTTATAAATAGGTTGTTCAAAATGCGAGGTTAATCTCGGTCTTTGGATGTTAACTATGGGATTTTATCTTAAGACACTAACCAGCATAGAATTATTGATAGTCCAACAGATACACCAACTGGTACTACCATGTGAACATATCCATCAGGGGCCTCAAGACCGGAGGGGGCCTGCCTTTTATGACCTAGTATTTGGGTATCTGAATGATTTGCCATGAATCCATTTTTATCTCAAATTAAAGCCATCACTGTTCCCTTCAACCTTTTTTCTTTTTTAAAAAATATTTTTTATTGATTTTTTACAGAGAGGAAGAGAGAGGGATAGAGAGTTAGAAACATCGATGAGAGAGAAACATCAATCAGCCGCCTCTTGCACACCCCCTACTGGGGATGTGCCCGCAACCAAGGTACATGCCCTTGACCGGAATCAAACCTGGGACCCTAGAGTCCGCAGGCCGACGCTCTATCCACTGAGCCAAACCGGTTTCGGCCCAACCTTCTTTCTTTATTCAACAAATATTTAACTACTTCTCTGTTTAAGGCAGTGCTCTAAAATAAAGGGATTGTCACAGCAGTGGATAAAACAGACAAATTCCCTTCTCCCAAAGAGCCTACAAAATTCCTATTTAATATAATAAAATGCAGCAATAAAGGCTTTGCAAATGAAGCAAAACAAGTGGTTAGAGAGGTGGTGGGCTGGAAGACAAAATGGACTGGTTGGCCAGAGAAGCCTCTGTAATCTGACAGTTGATCAATGATCCCATGTGTGTGGCAACATGTGTTATTTTACCTTGTAACTTGTTTTATTCATTCATTAAGTACTTGTTATGGCCCTCTGCTGTGGGGCATGCTGTCTGGTATTATACCTGAATGAAACAGACTCAAGTTGTTACTTTCATGGGCTTAAGAGATATGAGTATGTAGCAATAACTAAAACAAGGCAGGTGGCGGTAAATGTAGAAAAGCTATATTGATAAAATGCAAGGGAATTTAGAAGATGGAAAGAAAATGAAGATAATGCTCGTTTGTATTAATCTTGTCTTGCCGGTCACATATGCAATAAGAAGGTGGTGATGATAGATTTTTCTTCTTTGTATCTCAACCTCCTGGCACAGTGCTTTTCCTGTTTGCCTCTTTTTTGGACTATGGAAGTTTGTTGTAGATGATGACTGTTGTTCTCTGAATATTGTTTCTCATTTAGTGACTGCTATCCTTTAAATTCTTCTGTAGGAGATAAATATTCATTCACACGTAAATGAATCATCTAAAATGAAATGCATCTTTCTTTTTAAAATCTCTATATTTAGCTAAATTTAAAACATCTCAGACATCTTCCTCTATCTTGATCTATCAGTATCCTCATTATGAGGAAACTAGAGGCTCAGTGCATGAATTCATGCATGGGTGGGGTACCTTGGGTTGGCCTGCAGGGATTGGGCCAAAACCTTGCAGTTCCTACCTGCCACTCCCACTCATCCCAGCCCCACTGCGCCTGATGTGAGCTTGTGCCCAATCCGTCCCGATCAGGAGAGGCTCCTGCCACTGCAGTAGTGCTCATCAGCTGTGAGCCCTGCATCTGGCGCCCTCCCAAGGGGAGTGGCCTGTGGGATTTGGCTGAAATCGGCTCTCTGACATCCCCCGAGAGGTGCCAGATTTCGAGAGGGCGCAGGCCAGGCCAAGGGCCCCTGCCAGTGCATGATTGGATTAGGGAGGGATCATGGGAGGGCTCCAGGCATGTCTGGCCCATCTTGCTCAGTCCAGATTGGCCAGACCCCAGCAGCAAGCTAACCTACCAGTCAGAGCGTCTGCCCCCTGGTGGTCAATATATGTCATAGCGATTTGTTGACTGGTTGACTGCCTGCCCCCTAGTGGTCAGTGCATGCCATTGCAAGCAGTTGAGCTGCCTTAGCATATCATTAGCATATTATGTTTTGATTGGTTGAACAGTGGACAAGTCACCAGACGACTGGACACTTAGCATATTAGGCTTTTATTATATAGGATGACTCTGTGTGACCAGGTCATCTACATATGTACTAGAGGCATAAGAACAACACATGTTTAAGTGAGCAACTCTATATAAAACCCTAATATGTAAATAGACCGAATGGCCAAACAACTGAACAACCAGTCGCTATGACATGCGCTGACCACCAGGGTGCGTGCATGGAACATGGCGGGTGTCGGCAGCAGGCAGCAGAGTGTGGAACATTGTGGGCAGTGGCTGCGGCGGGATGGTGGAGCAGGTGAGCAGGGGCGCCAGACCAAGGTGGGGCACCGGTTGCTGTCATTGGGGTGAGCCTATGGTGATTACTGAAAATTCTTTCCTCCCGTGCACCACAATACCATCCGGCGCACACACCCACTGCCGGTGCCAGCCCTGCTCGCACCGGCTGTTGGCGCCTGGTACTGGCCCTGATCGCTCAGGGCTTCTCCACCTCCCCCTGGTCCTGAGGGGCAATCGGGGCCAGCAGCCACCTCTTGCACCTGCTGTTGGCAACGGCCCCGCTTGCACCCGTGAATGGCACGGAGCTATTGGGCCGGCACCATCAGTGCTTGGGAGCGGTGGCAGTGGGAATGGGGCTGCTGGCAGAAAGAGGATGGGGGGCAGTGATAGGAGGGGCATGGAGGATGGGCAGAGACCTGCCCCTGTGCCCACCACAGCCTCACAGCCCACAGTTCCTTTCAAGGTGCATGAATTCATGCACTGGGTCCATGGTGAATAAATAAGATCCTTTCAGGGTATTGAATTTAGCATTGTTTGAATCATTATTTAGATGGGCTTTTCTTGGCTAAAGAGAGGGGAGAAATGGAGATAATTTTAAGTTTAAAAAAGAAGCTTTCAAAAGGTTTGTACAACTTGAACTCCATGGTTATTCTTTTTTCTTTATTTATTTTTTAAATCTTTATTTTTAAAACCATTACATATGTCCCCCTTCTCTCCCATTGACCTATAGGGCTTGGTTAGATAGCTGTTTTCTTAAAGCAGGCAAAAAACTAATAAAAAGAACTAAAATAATTATGTGCATTAAATATTCGGTCTACAAATTTAAATACATGCAAGATTGTCTTCTTTTGTGATCCCTTTCAGATTTCAAGTGTCTAATTTTAAAAAGGAATCATTTCAGTTCCTCTTTCAGTCAAAAGATTAAACAATTTTAATTTTCTAAGAAAAAAGCCCCCAAAGCCACATAGAAGTTTTTAATCCTGACCAAATATAAGCTGAATTCTCCAAAATGCCTGCCTCCAAAGTAAACAGAATCCATTAAAAAGTAGTTATTAAGCCTTGTGAGCAGAAAACAATATTAGAAGTCTAAAAATGATAGCTTTGGGGCAATGAGACTCGTTGGAAGTGGAGCACAGTACAGGAACAGGAAAAGGAGAGGGATCCTTTAGTATCAAAAAAAGATTATGATGAAAAATATAACTAATTAGCATTTTCATTGTTTCTTTCAATAAGAAATCTCAAGATACTTTATGGGACAAGTAGGGTGATAAAATAAGCCTCAGGGTAGGCTACCAGATGGAATAACATATACAGGATGAAAATATACAAATATGAAAATGCCACTGTTTATGTAAGCTCTGTAACTGCCTAGTCATGTTGTCTGTGTATATTTCCCACCACATTTAGTACTTTGGAAGGGCTTAATGCTTCACAGCAACAGAAAATTTTCAGAAAGTATTACTACCTAACAAGTGTAACTCTAAACTCTAGTACAACTGGGTCAAGTTTTCAAAGTTTTATGTTGTGAACTAAAGCAAGCACACATAACACACACACACACACACACACACACACACACACACACACATACATATATATATCCTACCTAATAAAAGGGCAATATGCAAATTGACCTCACCTTTGCTATTCCCAAGCCACGCCCACCAGCCAATCAGAGCGAGTATGCAAATAAACCCAACCAAGATGGCGGCTAATTTGCATACATAGGCGCCCTGAGCGGACCCCCTGCAACGAATCGCAGGGAGCTGGGGTCCGCTCCGGAACCAGGCCAAAAAACTCCCGTGGAGGCTTTTGGCTTGGTGCCGGAGCAGGACCCCTGCAATCAATAGCAGGGAGCTGGGTGTCTACTCCGGCCCCAGGCCGAAAGCCTCCGCACCCTTCCCCCACAAACTTCAAAAAGTTGGGTCGGCTTCCTTTCCAGGGAACTAGGACTGATTTTGGGGTTCCAGATACACTGGACCTGGTCACTGTGGAGCAATCTACCTGCTCAAATGACAGGGGCGGGATGAGACAGAGGATGTATTTGAGTTTTGTTCTGTTTTTCCAAAATTGCCTGTTACCAACACTTCTGCAGTAGTCCTCAATTGTACTCGAAGTTCTGTATTTCCTCCATCTGTACGCATACTCCTTTCTTCAAATGTTAACATTTTTGAAACCAGGATACATCTTAACAGAAAGGTTAAAAGGACTTGCTAGCTGCCAGGCATCTGCGTGGGTATCTATTTATATACAGAGCCAGGGTCCTACCGAAGGCTCGACCAAGTGGGCGGGGACTGGCAAGCAGGCTGAACTCTGTGAGGTTCCTGGTGGCCAAGGGTGCAGAGCGGGAGTGTGGGCGTGTGGGTGTGTGTATGAGCGTGGACCTGAGCGACACACACTCACACACCCGCACCCACACAGGGTCCTTGGCGTGCCACCCACGACTCCCTGGACCTCATCCTCCAGCCTGGATCCTCCTGATCCCACCTCCCCTTGGGGCGGGCGGGAATCAGTCTGGGAAAACTTTCTCAGACTTGCTTGGTGCTGGGACTGGATGCATCCGAGTTCATGGAAGGCTCCATGGAGGTTTCTGGTGGCCAAGGGTGCAGAGCGGGAGTGAGGGTGTGTGGGTTGTGTGCATAAGCGTGGACCTGAGCGACACACACTAACAGGCCTGCACCCACACAAGGTCCTCGACTGCGTCACCCGCGCTTCCCTGGACTTCACCCTCCAGCCCAGATCCTCCAGGTCCTGCGCCCTGGGGTCGCTCAAGTTCAGCAAGAGTTTGCGATTTGCCCAAGGTGAGTTGAACAGTTTTCTCTTAACCCATTTGTGGGAGTGTAATCTGATTTAAAACCAGTGGACTAAACAAACAGAAGCACTTTCTAGAAAGTCAATTTAGAAATGTGGATCAAAATTCAAGTGAATTACTTTGGGCCAGGAGTTCCATGTCTGTGAATGTGTCCTAAGTAAACAGTCAAATAAGCAACTATGTTTACTGTAGTTGTTGATGCCAGGGGAAACCAGAAGCAACCTGCCCCACAATAAAGGGTTAGTGAAGTAAACCATGGTAATGTCAAACAGTCAGGGATAACACTGTAGCCATTAAAAATTATGACTGTATATCCAATTCGTTGACATGAAAAGAAGGCCATAGCCAAATATTAGGTGGAGGGCAGGGGAAGCTCAGAAGAGGGCATGTATATTTATATGTATGTATATTTTATATGTCAGGGAGATAATAGTTTTAAAAACAGTGATTCTTCCTGAGCTCTGCAATTGTGAGTGTTATAAATTGTGTTTCAGGTGTGACAGGTGTCCTCTGGTGTCCCATACACACAGACATTCTTGCCTGTGGGACAGCCTGAACCTTTGCCGCACCCGCCCCTTTCTGCTGTGGCAATGGCCCAATCAGACATTCCCTTTTATAGGGCCGGTTTCCTTTTCTCCTTTGCCCAAACCATGCCTTTCCAACAAAAGAATATTAACCAAGCAATCCTAACAGCAAGTTTTGTTGCCGACTTCAACTTATGCTCTTTTATGCAAATGTTGTTGCTTTCAAGCCTACCAGGTTGTATTTCAAAACTTTTATTTTTCTGCAACTTGACCATTTTTTATTCGCTTAAAATATTCTGGAGTATTTTAAATACATATAGAAAAGTAGAGAATAATATGACAAATACTTATCTATACTAATAAAAGGGTAATATGCTAATTAGACCAGACATCGGTGGCGGGGGCCAAGGCAGATGTGGTTAGGGGCGACCAGGCCAGCTGAGGAGGTCAGTTAGGGGCGACCAGACCGGCAGGGGAGGGCAGTTGGGGGCGAGCAGGCAGGCAGATAGGTGAGCAGTTAGGAGCCAGCGGTCCCAGATTATGATAGGGATGTCCAACTGCCGGTTTATGGGATCAGGCCTAAACCGGCAGTCGGACATCCCCTGAGGGGTCCCAGAATGAAGAGGGTGCAGGCTGGGCTGAGGGACCACCCCCCCCCCATGCACGAATTTCATGCACCGGGCCTCTAGTATATATATATATATATATATATATATATATATATATATATATATATTCACACACTAAAACACTGGACTTTATATTCATAATATGCCCTTGTAAGGAGGGACTATATGTATATGTATATGTATATGTATATGTATATGTATATGTGTATATAAAGAACTAAAATATAAAAGATATACATACATGTATATGTATATTTACATATATACAAACATATATGTGATATTATATATATGGTATAAAAGTTCTAGGGAATAAAAACATATGCATATCTTTGTTGTATTAAGTACTGTGCCATCAAATGCAACAGGGGTTTGGAAATGCACTATACTTCCTTAGCTGCTATGATAAATGTAAGTGAAGTTCTTGCTAAGGTCAGATTCCCCTAACCATATTATAGTTAATATTCAAGAATCATAATGAAGTTTAAATGTAACCCATGCTAATAACACAGGGCATGTGTTCTGTTCAGATAAGGCTTATTTTCAATAAATGAAGGGAAGGATCAGCCTTGGTCACAATTCATTAGAGCCATCTATTGCACTCACAATTCAACAAAAATGGCTCACAAATTAATTATTCTATTTCCCTTTTTAAAACAAATCCCAATGTCATTTTTATATTGTTAATGACTCTCTATTTCTAATAAATATATAGATAGAACATTGATTAAACTATATGGACTACTCATTAATTTATTAACCCTAAAATAACACAGATATACATATTCTTACTGACCTAGAAATAAGTTTGAATATCCTTTTAAAACACAAGCCTACATTAATCAACTTATTAACTAAAGAACGCATTCATATTGCATTTTTCCCCTATAGAAGCTAGTGTTTAGAGTATCTTAGCATTTTGAAAGCAAAAACGAAAGTAGTGCTAACATCATATATAATCACTGGGGATGACGTCCAAAAACTGATAGACCTCATTTAATTTATGCTTCTGATGTCTCTGGGAGTCAGGGTTCCTATATTCTATCTTCTGGATATCCGCATTCCTGTTATTTAAAGTATCATTTAGATCAGTACTGGATATTTTACAAGTTCTCACCACCAAGGATAGATGTCATACAAACTTGACTGCACATCAACCTCTGTCCTTTGCCACAAAGACTAGCTGGATAGGGAGTTTTGGAAGTCAAAGTGATGAAAATGTCAAATTACTATATTGTACACTTGAAACTAATATAACTATTATAATATTACCAGAGGCCCGGTGCACAAAATTCTTGCATGGGGGTGGGGTGGGGAGGGGAGTCCCCTCAGCCCAGCCCGCACCCTCTCCAATCCAGGACCCCTTGGGCGATGTCTGACTGCCGATTTCGGCTCGATCCCTGGGATTGGGCCGAAACAGGCAGTTGGACATCCCTCTCACAATCTGGGACCACTGTCTCCTAACTGCTCACCTGCTTGCCCCCCCTTCCAGCCTGATCACCCCTAACCGCCTCTGCCTGCCAGCCTGGTTGCCCCTAAATGTCCCCTCACCGGCCTGGTCACCCCTTACTGCCCCCCCTGCCGGCCTTGTTGCCCCACGCAGCCTGCTGGTCAGTCGTTTGGTCATCCCTCGCTAAGTCCCCTGCTGGCCTGGTCACTCCACACAGCCTGCTGGTCAGTTGTTTGGTCGTCCCTCCCTAACCCCCTGCCTACTGGTGAGTTATTTGGTTGTCCCTCGCTAACCCCCCTGCCAGCCTTGTCGCCCCATGCAGACTGCTGTTGGGTTGTTACTGTGAGAGTGTCATGACGCATTTGCATATTACCCTTTTATTAGTATAGATATACCAACTGTCCTAAAAGTTTTAAAGAGTGGCCTGTCAACACCTCATTTTCCTCATTCTTTCCTGGGTAGGACCCATTTCTTGACTTACTTGTTCCTGGAACTGATTCATTCTCAGGTGACTGGCTACTCACAGACCTTATGATGCCAGTCATGTAACTATTTCCATTTATTCACAGATGTCCTCTTTTTAGCACTTGTCACTATTGCCACTAAATATTGATTTAAAAAACCCAACAATTCTAAGGCCCTATACCTGTGATTTCTGACTCCATTCACTTCCAAAGTCTGCTCCAGTCAGCTGCTGCCCTTAAATCCTGGCAGCATGACCACGGCCAGAGTCTCTGAGATGAGCAAAGAATAGCAGCTTTCAGCTTCCCATGATCATGATTTTTCCATAGTGAGTGCCCATTGGATTAACATAATGTTTATTTTCATTAGTTATGATTGTGTGACCTGAGGTTTCTGTCTTTCCACAACCAACAGATTTGATTACTTCAGGTAGCTCTTTCAAAGAAGGTACCATTCTTAGTTCTCACATAGACTGTGCCACCCAGACTTCTCCTTTCTATCTTGCATCATCAAATTGTTGGGTTTGTAAGCATTTTAGTCATCTGTTTTGAAATAGCTACAGACATAGGGAAGAAAATGTTGCAAGAAAACTAGAAAATTCAAACTGGTTACCATGGCAAATATTTGTACAGTATTTCCCAAGAGAAATGTAAATCATTTATCAGGATTTTTGCTCACTTCTTAAGTCATCTTTTATTTCTTGGAGTGCATCTATCTTCAAATGAGTCAGATAATAATATTTAATGCACTATTAGAGAAATATGATTTTGTAGTCAATGTAGAATTCCTATATTCTAAAATGAGTAACTGTGATGTTAAGCCAAAGAGAGAAAATACTACAGGTAACTCTATAACTTAGAAAGACAAACAATCCATATAATTTAAAGACATCTAGACACTAAAGTTGGTGTAGTTAAATCAATGATGCAAACCTGAGCACAGTGGGACTAAGTGATGCCTAAACTGCAATTAAACAAAGTGAAATACATCCAAAATGTCTTTTCAGTTAATGATAAAATTCCATTTAATTGCAAAAGAGAAAGGAAATCATTTAAAAACAAGACTCTATGAAAAAAAATCAAAGAAAATCCTATAATGTTGCTAATACAAAAGCAACTGACAAACCCAATTCAATACAGCACCATTATTAAGCATCTCTAAATGCTACATTGTTTTAGTGCTAAGAATAGAAAAGGGGATAAGTGGATGCTACACTTAGATAACTTACAAACCAGTCAAGAAACAACAAAAATGTAGCTTATTATAATACTACTTGGGGCCGGTGCACAAAATTAGTGCACTGGGGGGAGAGGTGTCCCTCAGCCCAGCCTGCACACACTCCAATCTGGGACCCTTCAGGGGGTGTCCAACTGCTGGTTCAGGATATCCCTCTCACAATCCGGGAATGCTGCCTCCCAACCACTTCCCTGCCTGCCTGCCTGATCACCCCGAACCACTTCTGCCTTCCAGCCTGATCACCCCTAACCACTCCCCTGCCAGCCTGATCAATGCCTAACTGCTCCCCTGCTGGCCCAATTGCCCCCAACTGCCCTCCCCTGCTGGCCCATTAACCCCCAATTGCCCTCTCCTGCAGGCCTGGTCCCTCCAAACTGCCCTCCCCTGCAGGCCTGGTTGCCCCTAACTGCCCTCCCCTGCTGGCCTGGTCGCCCACAACTACCCTCCCCTGCCAGCCATCTTGTGGCAGCCATCTTTGACCACATGGGACGGCCATCTTGTGCAAGGGCGTGAGAGTCAATTTGCATATTACCTCTTTATTATATAGGACTAGAGACCTGATGCACAAAATTCATGCAAGAGTAACTCTTCGTAGCCACGGGCCTGGATCACTCCCTTGTAGCCGCGGCAGTTGCCTTGATCCCACGGCTGTAGCCCTGGCTTTGTCCTGGAAGGACATCTGGAAGGACATCCGGTCTAATTAGCATATTATGCTTTTATTATTGTAGATGATAAATGAGATCGTTGAGGAATGAACAAAGTGGTATGAGAGAACAGAATAACCTTTGAGGTAGTTCTCACTCCTGACATCTGACTGAAATGGAATAGGTGTGTGGCAGATGGGAAGTTTCAACAATTCATGCTTATACATGTCCCAGAGACTCAGGTTTATGTGCACATAAGCATGCATCCACCACAGAGAAGTAATTGAAAATCAATAATGAATCAAAAGTTAAAAGACCCAAGGGGTTAGCAAGTTTCAGTTATCTGAACAAAGTTGAACAATTTGTACTGATTCTAAATAAAGATAAGTGAAAAAGCTGTGATTTGATGAAAGACTTGTAAGAAAAGAGATAGTGGACAAGGTCAGGTTTCAAAAAAAGTTACAGGTAAAGAAAGTTTTTTTTTTTTTTTAAACTTCTAATTAAGGATGGGAAAATAACTGTGGTGTTAAGCCAGAGAGAGAAAACACTACAGGTAACTCTATAACCTAGAAAGGCATTATTTATTTTACATTGAAGACATACATTGAGGCATTATTTATTGTAAATCAGTTTTATTATCAAGGCATGCTTTATTATTTTACTTTCCTGAGAAAAGAAGAACTTTCCCCTCACATAGATACCCCTCGTGGGATATAAGAAAAGTGAAGTAATATTAAATTTGAGGGCCTTGGGCTTTGTGGGCACATAGTGGTTGACCATGAAGCTAGAAGTTTATGAAACTGCTCAACTAGGAAAGATATGCCAATAAACCTTTAGGCTGTGGTTGCATTTTTTAATAGGAGTAGAAAAATGTAACAACTTGAGGGATCAGATTGTTTATCTGAAAATTTTTATCTAAGAAAATTCTCAGACATATAGAATATAACTGGCCCTATTAATGGCTTTCCCTCAGGAAATTCTTAAGAAAATTTAACATGTCTAAACCTGGCACTCATATCTTCATCCCTTAATTTATTCTTGCATTCACTTACATTGATTGGACTCACATGAGAGCATCAGGATGCAAATGCAAAGTTTTCAAAGACTTAAATCAAGTACCTTGGGTTCACTGGTAAAGGTCTATTATGGTAATAACATACACAAAACATACTAATATACACAAAATGCCTTTGGATTTCATTAGAGGGGCACCTATATGAGGCTGGCCTGTGGCAGGCCAGATAAGTAAGGCTCTTTATTGTGTTATCTGTGTTGACTTTTGAGAGATAAATTAGAGGTAGGCAGGTAAAGAAAGGAAGGTTGCTCAAATATATGGAGGAAAATTAATATACACATTCAAAACTACTCAGGATGCCTGGTGTACAGACTGAGTAAGGTAGATGATGTGGGATGTGGTCTGAAGGTCATGGAGGGCATTGGATGCCATAATGAGAACTTGCTTTTATTTTTTTTAGGCTGTGATAAACTATTGAAAGATTTATAGCAAGGAAATGACATCATAAGATTGCATTTCCATAAGCTCATTCTGATGACAATGCAAAGGATTGATTAGGGTAGAGACAAGACAGGAGATCAGTGAGTAGGTTGATGAAGCATTTAAGAGAGATATAATGATATGAAGAAGGAGGATAGGTTTTCAATCTGTAGATTTAACATTATTTGGTTAACCAAACAGAAATAGTGGCTGAAGAAATTAAATGCAACAATGACGATTTCCCAGATTTCTGGTTGGACAACTGGTTAGATGTATATGCCTATTATCAGCATGTGAATAAAAAGAGGAGAAACAAATTTTGAGTAAAATAAAGTTAATTAAATTCTCAACATATTAGGTTTAGGGAAGTTATGAAACATGCAGTTTGAGATAACTAGAATGCTGTTATATTTAGGGCCTGGAGCTGAAGATAAGGATCTTGCATTGCTTTGCTAGGGCTGCCCTAACAAAGTAACAGAGTGGATGACTGAACACAAATTTGTTTCTTATTGTTCTGGAGGCTGAGGGTCCAAGGTCAAAGTGTTGACAGGTTTGGTTTCTCCTGGGGTCTTTTTCCTTAGCTTGCGGATGGCCAGCTGCTTCTGTTTCTTTGGTGCCCTGGTGCCCCTAGTAGCTCTTCGTTTTGTCCAAATTCCCTCTTCTTATAAGGACACCTGATTGGATTAAGCTTGAGCAAGTGTTTCAACTTTATCATATCTTTAAAGGTGGCGTTTAGCTCCTAAATATGTTACAGTCTGAGGGAAAGGGATTAGGGCTTCAGAATATGAATTTTGGGGGGGGGACATAATTCAGCCCAGTGGTCGGCAAACTCATTAGTCAACAGAGCCAAATATCAACAGTATAACGATTCAAATTTCTTTTGAGAGCCAAATTTTTTAAACTTAAACTTCTTCTAATGCCACTTCTTCAAAATAGACTTGCCCCAGCCGTGGTATTTTGTGGAAGAGCCAAAGAGCCACATGTGGCTCGCGAGCCGCAGTTTGCCGACCACGGATTCAGCCCATAGTAGGTCTGATCTGCAGATTGATTTGGGACTTAATGAGCATAGGTGGTAATTTCAGCATAAGAATAGAAGGGATCACCCAGAGAGGATGTAAACATTCTATCTGTCTCCCAGTATTGACCTGAAAAATGAAGTCCAGGGAAGCCTATGTGAGTATGAAAAATAATGCACTAGTCTGGATGGAACAAGAAATTGGATTTTTTTTTAGGTCAAATGCATTATTACCCATGATTTTCTAAGCTCAGGAGGACTGGGACCCCACAGAAATCCTTAAAGATGATGAGTATCTTTATGTTCATGGGCAGTAGATTCATCTGTTGAAACAGATTCCATTAGGAGTGGATGGAAACTTTTACCTTCACCTTTTACCTTAATGTTGCTGCTATTGCACGTGTTTGTGCATACTAGACTGGCTACTGTGGAAAAGGAAAATCCACGGGAGCTTTAGCACAGGACAATATATGAAATGCCTTTCCAGTTACTTATCAGTGTAGCGGACTTCACAATTCACGGGAGCCACCAGTGAAAGGGTGTTTCCTCCGCAGTTGCTATTTCTCTGTTCTACCACTAGGGGGCCTCTCTTTGCCTCTCCTTACCCATGGAGAAGCCTCTTAAGTGAGATATATAGTCAAATAGCTTTTGTTTTTCTTGTAGCCAGAGCATTAAGTCAGCAAATGGTGGAAACAATATATCACCATATCAGTTATATTCTCTTGTAGTTCTATGAATTTATCTAAAACCATTGGTGATAATATGTTAGCACATTAGAAAAATTCATAGGGTTACTTCAGAAGCCAAATAATTGTAAGCTTTATATTTTTGTTTGCATGATAGTTTGGGTGATATTGGAGAAAGACATTAACAGAATTCAAGAGATTTATTTGTAATTCGTGACTTATATAGAATTCCACTCTTGGGCAATTTGTTATTATTTGGACCTCAGTTTTACACATGTGAGATAATGAGGCTAGACCATCATTCTTAATTTCTTCTAGGAAAGAAAGATGAGTAACTCTGTTTATTAAATCCTCTTTGCTTGGTTCTGCTAAGATATACTTTAAAAGTCTTAATATTTTATAATTATTATGGCATCTCTAAAAGGAAAGAAGTTTACCAATCCTTTTATACACTGAACTAGGAAGAATGCACCGCTAAAGGTCTTCTCTGAGAACTGTTTAGAAAGGAGATCATCTATAAAACACTTTGAAAAGGAACTGATTACATTTTGCAACTGGCCCTAGATAACAAAGGAAGATGCCAATGTACTGAAAGATAAAAAGGAAATGATTTGCTAGCTCTATCATCATAAATATCAATGAGCACTGTAATTTTAATGTTGCTGAAATTGGCACTAGGGCATTATTGATTTTCTGTATCATCTAATGCTTTCCTGCAAATATCTTTTATAAAAGTACATTGTATGTCTTCTTAATAATCTTTTCTTGAGCCTTATACTATCAAATCCCGGAGAGCACTATTCATTCAGCAGTAAGTTAATGCCATTAAACATATTTCTATGAAAATTTTGTTAGACTTGAACTAATATCCTGAAACCAATACAATGCAATTGTACTCTTCATCCAAATCAGCCACCTTGATTGTTTTATGTTAAACATTTAGAACATCAGAAATGCAATTCCTCCCAGGGTACCAACAGCAATCAAGGCTTAACTACACCAAGACTTTGCACTCAGCCCACAAAGGGGTGTACCAAGACCGTCCACCTCGGGTGATTGAGGAGGCTGAGCCACTGGCCCCTGTGGGTCACCTACCACACAAAGCCGCTCCATCAACACAGGGAAGCAGCCAAAATGCAGAGACACTGAGGCATGTCATGAAAGGGGCAATGGAGGAAAGCAAACTACGGGACAACATGGAGTTCAGGACCACATTTATAAGGTTACTCAAAAATCTTCTAAAAACTGCTGAGAAACTTGATGAGACCTTCAAGGACCTTAATGAGAATGCCAAAAAAATGGAAAAGGACCAGTCAGAAATTAAGAATACACTGTCTAAAATAAAGAATATACAGAAACTCAACTGTAGATCAACATACCCCAAGAATCAAACCGAAGATCTGAAATATGAGGAAACAAAAAACACCCAACCAATAAAACAAAAAGAAAAAGGATCCAAAAATATGAAGATAATGTAAGGAGCCTCTGGGACAACTTTAAGCGTACCAACATCCGAATTTTTGGGGTGCCAGAAGAAAAGAGAGAGCAAAATATTGAAAACCTATTCCTATTAGAAGAAATAATGACAGAAAACTTTCCCCACCTTGTGAAAGAAATAGACTTACGAGTTCAGGAAGCGCACAGAACCCCAAACAAGAGGAATCCAAAGAGGACCACACCAAGACACATAATAACTAAAAGGACTATTAGAATGTATTCAAATTTTATTTTTTGGTCATTTTTAATGCAGGGGTAATTATTTTTGAAATCTATTGTTATAACAACTCATGGTTTTCAGGCAGACCCTCCACTCCTGCCCCCCACAGGTGCTTTTCATTGGGGGCAAAATAGATATTCTCAGAACATGACCTGTGTGAAATGTGTGCTGATATTGTGTAATTCTCAGCTGTCTTACATCTGGGCATCACACAGTGTTAGAAAGATAGAAGATAGAAGATAATTATGGGATTTTATGTTACCATTGATGTGTGAACATTTTCAAGGAAGAAAATCCATTCCTTTTGAGAACATAGGCACACTGGTTAAATGCACAACTCCATCCCATAAAAAAATTTATTCTCAACACAGTTTTTACTCTAGTAAGCCATTATTTGAGAGTGCTTCAGTGAATTTTTATTTTATTTTGAGGATTAGAGACACATTCCAATGCCACTATTCTTCCTCTGGGTCAGTCAGGCATAGTAATAAACGTTTTAGTTACTGAGGTATTTAAAGGCATTTTCTTTCTGGTTCTATTTGGGGTTGTCGTACAATAAGTTTACTTTGGTATTGCGTTTCATCTTTGCCTTCTCCCACCCAAGAAAAGGATTTGTGTTTCTGTGAAGGAAAGCAGCTGAGGTCAAAGTGGGGTGACATGCCTGGCCCAGCTGTCTCTTTGTCCCCTTTTATTTATTTTCCTTTTTTTTTTTTCCTGAAGTTGAATAATAAGGCAAGTTTGGGCATATTCATGTCTGCTGAATAAAGATAAAAATTGGATTACTAAGAGAAGGTCAGATGTATTTAGTTGAAGAACTCTAATGTTTTTAGATAAAATGAGAATCATTAGGTATTTCTTATGCTCTCCTATTTTTCTTAGAGACCACTCTGAGAAACTGCCTATGGGGCCGGAGGCCGTTAACCTCACCCAGTGTGGTGTTTCTTAGCTGCTTATTACACGCATGCATTAATCTGACCCAGTATGCTGCTTCTTAGATTTTCATATACATACAGTTCCAGAGTTCATAGTTTTCTTCTTTCTCAGCTCGGTAATTAACTGGAAATGCAACTATGAGAGAACATGTTACCCTGAGCCTGGATCCAAGCATGGCTGCCTGGAATCTGAGACACTGTAAAGCTGCAGGCAAAAGACTTCATGTGTTTGTGTACCCGCGGTTTTCTGGGGAGGGCCACAGCTTTTACTAGAATCTTAGATATCCCCCAAAGTTAAGAATTTCAGTAGATGGACCACATTGCTCTAACTAGCAGCCATGCTGAGTTTTCCTTATGAAATTTAAAATGAAAAATCAAAGCCCAGGCTTCTTGCTACAGTCAGTCTTGTTGTACCAGAGGAAAAAGAGATGAAGCTTAAAATTAGTCTGCTACTCTATGCCTAAGTCATAGGTTTGTCGATTGAAGTCAGCTCATAATAGATTTTCTCCTCATGGAGTCTTTTGCAGGACCTAATAGTCCTCTTTCTCTTTATTTCTTTGTCTCTTCTTCTCTCTCCTCCCATTTTTTTTCTTCAGTTGTTCATTGTCGCTCCCCCTGTGTAGCTAAAACAATGAATTAAAAATTGAGACATTGAATACATGTGGCTCTAAAATTTCTTTACTGTCAATGTCCTAAGTTTGATTCCCCCCCTCCCCTTGAATTACCTAGAGAACTACAAATAAGTGATAAGTAAAAAGAGATTGGCTGAGGCATTGTCTTTTGAGGGCGTGTGGTTTTGAATGGAGTGAAAGGACCTAGTAGTTAAGAGTTAGGCTAACTATGCCGACTCAGCCAGCAAACTTTGGTTTGGGACCAGATGGTAGGCCTTTGGGATGTCTCTGCAAGAGTTTCCACCTACCTCACTATTGGACAACAAACAAGGAAATCGGGACCATATGCTACTATCCTTGAGCAAATAGGGAGGTAAAACTCCAATCTGAAGGTCCTAAGGGTGACCTAAGGTGTCCTTTACATTTTGTGGCCCTGTTTTATCTGAACTGTACTATTCTGCATATACTAGACTGTATATTAAGTAAAATAACCACATCTTTTATCTTAGTAGTTTTAGAAATTAGTTGAGCACCTAACATATAGTAGGTATTTCAAACTGGCCAACTACATGTTTTAATCCTATGTGGCAAGAATTCACTTTTTTCCTCACTGATCTGATTTTGGTCTTTCTGTTCATTCCTGATTTTCAGTGTCATGGATCACAATGTTTTTTTATATATGAACTAGAGGCCCGATGCACCAAGATTCATACAAGAATAGGCCTTCCTTCCCCTGGCTGCCAGCACCGGCTTCCCTCTGGCACCTGGGACCTGCGCCTGCGCTCTGGCCACCGCCTTCCACCTTTGCTCCGGCCCTGCTGCCCTCCTGTAGCTCCCTCCACCCCCTGCCATCCCCTCATAGCAGGCATTCCTCCCTGCCCTGGCTGCTCCATGCCTGCGCGCACGCGCTGCCCAGAGGCCTGGAGCAGCCCGGGTGGGGCAGAACTCCTGCATCATCTCCATGGTGACGACACAAGCATCCCGGTCCAGCCGCCTTCATCTTTGTTGAGTCAATTTGCATATTCCCTCCTTATTGGCTGTGGGTCCCGCCATCTTTGCTGTGGAGTGACAGTCAATTTGCATATTCTATATTTATTAGTTAGGATTGTCCCCTCAATCTCCAAACTGGCATACTTAAAATTATGTCTAACAATTTACCAGATTGATTCAATATTAAAAATATTTCATGATATAATGTTGGACTGGCATTATGCACTCAGATGTGAATAATTATCAAACCTTTTATAACTCTTAAAATATATATTTTTTCAAATTCTGAGTATATTGTTATACTTAACATTAGTTTCTTAATAATTTTGTCCTCCCCTCCAGTATTACTCTCTGGCTAATACAAAATTTTATTTGCTTAATCAAGAACTTAATATTCAGTATATTCAGTTATTTTCAAAAGTATGGACCATATATGAAATACTATCTGTAAATAGTAATGGAACGATTGCAGATTTATACTTGACTGGGGTGTACATGCTTATGGACTACTCTCCCATTTGTTATTTGAATAATTGTGGTTGTAAAATAAAAGGAACAACCAGAGAAAATTCAATCTAGTTTGATCATTGCAGAACTATTTGAAGAAAAAGAGATGGGTTGTGTGAGTCAATTATCGTAAAGAGAATGGAAAGTAAATGACTCCAAGTGATTTCTTTTAGATTAGTAAAAGCAGCACGAAAAACCTCCCAATTCCCCTTCTTTCCTCCTTAACTAATTTTATGCTGGTTTTATTGCCAAGTGCACCTTTCCTCCATACCCTGCAGGAATAAAAGCTGTTGACTATATTTGGAAGAAAAGAAAGGGCTTGAATCTGTTTGTATGCTATACATACATGCAACTCCGTAGAATAAAACTTAAACTGAGTTAATGAGGTATTAACCCAATTTAAGATAATGAAAAGGGCATTGATATTTCAAGTAAAGTTGTACATGTAAAACAAATTGAACTTGGATCTTGGCTAGGAGAGAGGTAGTTATGGCGCATTCAACTTACATACCTGTTTTTAAAATTTAGAACAACAGAAAGACAGAAATAATTATCAATTTGTCAACCAACCAACTCATAAAACCAGATTATTTGAGCAATTGTGCAATAGTTTGTTTTATTGGGATGATACACAGAGATTATTTTCTTCAACTTCATTACCCACTTAAATATCCATTTATTTGCACTATAACCTGAGTGGGAAAAAGTAATTAGGTTTATGAGCTGGAGTGCCACTGCGATCCACGCAAAACTCAACTTTTCTGGAAAGATTATCAGCATTATGGGTCTCTGGGCTTTAAAATCTGTCAAATTAAAACATGACTTCATGGATCTGTAAAATAAAAACAACAACAATCCAGAACAGAATTTAATTAAATATGATATACAACATCTCCGATGATAGATATCCTTCTATATTTTCATGGGATGAGGACTGTGACTCTAAGATGCTGAACTGGTAAATATCCTGCTACTATTTGGTTTGAGAGTCATGGCAGAGTTTACGTACCTCCAAATATATCTCTCCTACAGAGTTCCCTGGCTCTGAATAGTCCCTGGATCACTAGTATGATAGCCAAGGCAACTGGAAAGTCATAGATGAAACCTGAAATCGAAGCTATAGAGCTAGACATAAACTACAGGTTTTCTTACCAACATAATTATCTTTGGCTCATGGTGATTGCACTTTTACTTAAAAACCTACAAGGGCAAGAAACTTAGTATCTTAAAATATGGGCAGCTCTGTTCTTGGCTGGTGTTAATTAGATAATTATTATCTTTTAAGCGTTGATGCTAACTATGCATTTCTTGAAGCTTATTTATAACTTTGTTTCATTTTCTCTCTTTTCTATGGTAAGAAGGTTGAAAAATCAACCAACCAACCAGAAAACACACACACACACCAAACAAACAAACAAACAATCCAACCAACCAAACAAAAAAACCCCTAAAACACTAATGCAGACAATAGAAATTGCCTAAAATTCTCTCATAGGAGCCAAAATGTATGTGCAGGCATGTGTACATGTGTGCATGTGTATGCTTGCACATAGGTGCTAATGTTGGAAAGAAGTTTAGTATTGAAACCACTCTAGGTCAACAAAGGTCATGGAGACTTTAACTCCCATGCCTACACTTCCATTCTCCTATGCAAATACTCTAGAACAGTAATTGGATCAGTGAGCACAAATGCTTTAAAGTGCTCTGGAAGCATTAATGGTAGATAATGGGGAGGAAACGAATTGCTGACTTTTGAAAGATTGGGAAGAAACTGCATCTGAAGGTCATGACATGTTGCAAAGTTTGTGTTTTCACAACAACCTCTTTCATGGCCACATTAGTTTGGAATTTTTTGCACAATGTAGTGCCAAGAAACCCATGTCATGTTACGGAGAGATAAACATATACTTGTAATCATACATATGTATGTAAACACATTTGTATGAGCAGAGAGAAAAGTGAGAAAATATTCTAGTAAATATAGGCAGGTTAGTATTGGTTAACTGGGGAGAAGAAATTAGAGAATGGTTTGGATAAATTATTATTTTTCTTTATGCATTGTATTTTTATTCTTATAGCCAGCTATTTTGCTCTTATAAGTTAAAAATTTAGTAAACTTAAAAAGTAGAAGTTTAAAAATATCTGGCAGTTTTTCCTAAAGTTTTATTTATCATAGATAAGCAAAATCACTATAAAATTGGAACACTGTCATGCAGTTGTCATTTGTTAATTTGTCCCATTATTTCATAAAATAAAAAACTTAAAGATCAATCAAATAGGGGTGGAATAAAATCACTTTATGAAAAATCCCAGTCATTTTGCTCTTTTTATTTTTGATTGGTGAATTTGATTATAAACTAATCTCATTTGTAACCTCTCTTTTTTGTTAACTAAAGTTGAAAGAAAGTAGGTTAATTAGTAAGAAAAGTTACACGTGATTATTTCTCTTAAACAAGTACTTTGAAGGTGCTCCATGGAATTAGAAGAGGAAAAAATTAAATTGCTTTCAACACATCCTTCCAAATCATATTGCACATCAGATAACAGCCGAGAGGAGTCTGCTCTTTCATAGGTTGAGGTCAGACCCAGATGGCAGAGAGCTTCAAAAATTCCTGATTATCACTATTACTAGAGGCCTGGTACATGAAGATTCGTGCAAGAATGGGCCTTCCTTCCCCTGGCTGCTGGCACCGCCTTTTTGCTCCAGCCCGGAGCTGCCTTTCCGCCTTCCCATGCTGCCCAGAGGCCTGGAGCGGCTGGGGCAGTGGGAAATACCTGTGTCATTGCCATGGCGACAACCAAAGCGTCCTGCCCTGCCTCCTCAGCTCCTGTATATGCAAATTAACCTGCCATCTTTGTTGGGTTAATTTGCATACTCACTCCTGATTGGCTGGTAGGCGTCATGAAGGTACGGTCAATTTGCATCTTACTCTTTTATTAGTGTAGATAGTTCTAGTTATAAACCTGGTTAGTCACCATTATAAACAAACAAAGTTTGGCCATCTGTTAAAATGTCAGCATTTAGAGGAGTCAGTCAATGTGTTGGCAGGCACTGCAAGTTAAAAACCCCAGGAATCCATGAGAGGAAAAATGCATAGGTGTCAGAAATTATGATCCTGGTCAGATCTTTATTGTACTCTTACCCTCCAGTTGTAAGTCTATGTAGGTTCTTTTGCATTAATGGGTGATTTGGTGCATAGTTGCATTTTATTTATGTGACTGCTATTTGGAGTAAGAAAGGTTAAAAGAATTCAAAGCATAATTTCATCTGTATTTAGGAACAAAATAAATTGAGGAAATATTTTTATTTGATATGTAAGCTCAGTTTGTCTCTCCTCAGATGTTATAAATATCATACATTTTATTTATTTACCTTTGCAAAGCATGGCTATGACAGGGACAAGCAATAGAAAAAGCCATTGTATAGAATTGTGTTGTAAGGAAAGAAATATAATCACATCATTGAAGCATTGCTTATTCGGGCAATATGCTGGGATATAGATATGGCTTAGTTATACAGAATTTCCTGATATCAAAATAATTGTGATAATGAAGTGAGTTTTTAGGGGTAAAATAGACAGGTTTTAGGAAATTTTAGGAATTACGGGGTCCATGGAAAAAGCACAGGGCTACAGAGCTGCAGAAGGTACATTTCCATAGAATAAGGGAGCTGGGAGCTGCAAAAGGTATATATTTACAGAATAAAGGGAAGGAAGCCCCTCATTCAGCGAGAAAAGAGGAAATCCCAGAGGGAATAGAAAAACAATAAGGGAGAAGAGAACCTCACATACCTCACGTGAGGTTTGAGCTCTGAAGCTGCTATAGTGACCAAATCAGAGGGGATAGTGACCAATCGGAGGGGATGTCAGGGCACAAAGAACTGCAGCCTTTATAAACTGTAGGAAAAAATGACTTAGTGGGACTCTCTCCCCCTCCCCACGTGGAAGTCCGTGCTTGTTTCTCAATAAAGTTCCATCTTTTACTATAACACCTTTTGTCTGTAGTTTCATTCTTCCACTCCACCGGACAAGGACCCAGGAATCATCCTGCCCCGAGGAACATCACACGTTGCAGTTAAATTTTCACGTTTTAATAACAAGACTTTTACTGACTAAAAATTGCACTATTCTAAATTCTTGGAGATATTTAGTAGAAGACTATAATGCTTATTCAATTAATCTTTACAAAAAACATATATGGAGTATCTACCAATTCTCTGTATCTCTTACCAAACACTGTGCGGTAAGATAAAAATGAACACCACTCCACAGACACTGTCAGGATGATGGGTAAAGCTTAAACTCCAGTCATAATAGGTCATCATTAAGAGATTCCTCATCATATTCGTTCATTTTCTTAGGTATCGCCCAGTGTAGTAATTTGAAGTACCATGACCAAAGGCTTGGGTGGATCTCGTAGACCTGTTATCCTCCTTTCTTCTTTTATTGATTGGTGTTCCTCACTCTAGCCTCAGGAGCTTATGCCCATGAGTATCATTACCAACAACATCTTAGAATATTTTGTGTCTAAAAAATATAATTATTAAAATGCGCCTTGACTGCAAATTTTTAGAAGAGTAAAGTTTTTTGTTTCAGCTTCTAGGAGCAATGCAAGGACCCATTTTGAGCATTAGGAGTCAATCCTCTTGTTCTCATCCCTACCTCCCCCCAAAAGGTCATCATTAGGTTCAGATATTTTTAGTCCAGTTGCCTTTATAAACTACTAGAGGCCTGGTGCATGAAATTCATGCATGGGTAGGGTCCCTAGGTCTGGCCAGCGATCAGGTTCTATCTGTGAGGCTACCGGCGGGGTGATCAGGGGGCCCCTGCTGGACCCACCTTGGCTGGATTAGGGCCTGTGGGCTGGGGGCAGCTCCTTAGTTTAGGATCTGCCCCCTGGTGGTCAGTGCACATCAGAGCGACTGGTCATTCAATTTGCATATTAAGCTTTTATTATATAGGATATTAAAGTTAAAAAGCCTCATCCAAATATAATTTGAGAAAGTTTTCCATTTAAATAGGATTTAAAGACAGTGACGCTTAAGACTCTACTTACTCCTTCCAGTTTCTAGGAGAAGTTCTATCAATGGTTTCTTTTTAATTTTGGGAGGAAAAAAGCCATATGTGTACAGATGCATATTTTATAAATACATTATTAAATCAAATCTGAGAACACTGTATTCCTTGACTGAAACTACGGAACTTATCACAACACAACCTATTTTTCCTAAAATTCTTTAATGAGTATACTAATATCATTAATACATTTCTATGCAAGCAAGACTCAGTTCATATTATAATGATCAGTGTTTGCATGTTTGCATATAATGGTTTTTCAAGGCCATGCTGGCAGTCTTATCCTAATCAATAATAATAGGATGGTTTATCTTTTATAACAAATTAGGGCTAAACAAACTTAATGTAAAATCCAACCAACTGGGAAGAATAAGAGGTCATGATATATAGGGAAAAGAAATGATCCGTTCTTAATTAAAGATTCCTTTTCAAATTTACTTTTGGTTTATTTTAGGAATGGACATTTTTCTTGATTAAAATGCTTTCTCCAGATGACTGGTCATTGTTTCTCTTTTGAAAATTAAAAAAGAAAGAATGTATGCATTTTAGTCAAAAGACTGTACAATGGTCTCTGCTTTTTAAAAAAATATATGTTTTTATTGATTTTAGAGAGAGAGGAAAAGAGAAAGATAAATATAAACATTGATGAGAAACATTGATCAGCCTCCTCCTGCACACCCCCTACTGGGGATCGAGCCCAAAACCCAGGCATGTGCCCTGACTGGGAATCAATATGATAACCTCTTGGCTAATGGGTCGATGCTCAACCACTCAGCAACAATGGCCGGGTCACTGCTTTTAATTAGAAGAAAGACAGAACTGATGAGGATTAAAACTTGCTTTTGTTTTGGACACCAATGACCAAATTAAAAAATAAATAGTAGAATCTCAATATTAAAATTAAAGGTACCAATCTGCCATACATATGTGTTGTGGTAGGGGGATATATATCTATAACAAGTTATGTTCCTTGTTACATATCAACATGACTCCCCATAATATCTCACCCACATGAAACCTACAGTCTCGGGGTGTGTGTGTGTGTATGTGTCTGTGATAATATTTCCCACTGATCTCTGAAGCAACTAGAAAATTTAAAAGTAATCCTTGCTAACTCTGCCTTGTGGAAATTAGTTTCTGTTTAAATTTAATGACTCACTGGGACTGACATATAAGGACAGTTGCAAATTTACTTACCATTTCCTCCTTATGGTATGCAATCAACTGTACAACATCTTAATCAAGGAAAAGTTTTGCAATTGCAACTTAAATGTATGAGACAACCATGCGCTGGCCAGTTATTTCCCACCATTGTATATGCTTAACTTAAATGCCGCATAATTTTATACACAAATACTTCTTTGCAGGTGGTGTCTTTGATTTTATTACCATGCTTGTTGGGTCAAGAATTCTGATCAAGGAACCCACAGGTTGTGTCATCTATAGCAGTAGTTGTGACTCAGAGTCAAGATTAGTAGAGTTTTAAAGAGAGAGCTGGTCCTATCAGCTCTCTTACATGGTAAGTATTAGCTAGATCACCCATCCTAGAGGTATAGCCCAAAGACAGACCATCTACAAACCTTTGCATAGATGAGACATGCATGGCCAGAGGAAAACTGTGAAGTCTCTCAAGTTCGAACTATCTTTCTTTGCTCCCTTTCCCTCCAAATAGTGGGATATTTATTTCTTTTCTCTTTCTGCCATCTAGCTCAGAATTTTAGGCACCCGGGCTTTCCTTTAAAAAAAATCCCCACTGAAAGACATGTTTATTGATTTTAGAGAAAGGGGAAGGGGGAGAGAGAGAGAGAGATAGAGAGAGAGAGAGAGAGATGCATCAGTTGCCTCCCATACACACCTGGACTGGGAATCGAACCTGCAACCTAGGTATGTGCTCTGACCAGGAATCAAACCTGCAACTTTTGGTGCATGGACCCAACCCACTGAGCCATACTGTCCAGGGCCAGGGCTTTCCTTTTTACAAATCCCTAGTACTGGTGAAAATTACTGCGATAGACTGAATATTTACAAAATTTGTATGTTGAAATTTAATACCCAGTGTTATGGTATTTGGAAATGGGGCCTTGAGGAGGTGACTAGATCATAAAGGCAGGACCCTCCTGGGATTAGTGACATTATAGAAGAGACCCCAGAGAGCCTCCTGGCCCCTTCTGCCATTTTTGCACACAAGGAGACGGTCATCTATGAACGAGGAAGGAGCTCTACCAGGCACCAAACTTGCTGGTGCCTTGATCTTGGACTTCACAGCCTTCAGAACTGTGAGAAATCCTTTCTGTTGTTTATAAACAACTTAGTTTATTGTGTTTTTATTATAGCAGCCTGAACACACTGAGACATTACTCATTCTATTAGTCTGATATTGAGGATTATTTCATACAAAGAAAGGTTGCAATCTCAGTATATACTTTACCTCTCTTACTGGTGTTTAAGTGTGAGGTAAGGGTTCAGTTTTGCTCATCTTTGCATTTTTCCAGTACTCAGCACATTCCTGTGGCAGTAGACCCATCCCACAATGCTCATATGTATTTCACAACTGTGAAATGAATGTGTGTGTAAGGAGCTCACCTTCAGTTAAGCCATTCAATGACTTGTAACATAGTATTTAATGTAAGGCAGTAAGAGGACTATAATACAAGTGCAAAGAAAACACTAGTTTTTGGTGTGGTCAGGCTAGAACCCTGGCTGTTTGGAGGTAAAGACTCAGGACCTTTATCTTTTAAGGGTTGAATGTTGAAGTATATGATGGTGCTGCTGATATGGATAATTAATTAATTTTAGCATAGAAAATAATTTAATTTAATGTAATGCTAATTTCAATCACATGTACTAGGATGAATTGCTTATTATTTATGCTTAAGCTCCATGTGACCCAGTAGACATGATATGTATTATAAGTATTTGCCAGATTAAATTTGTTTGGTTAAGACAATGAAATAATTCATCTGTTTTTATGTTTTGGGGTTCATTCTGCATAGTGGTCTGCTTCTAAACCATGAGAGGACAAAAGTACAGGAAATATTCTAGATGTTGTGGTTATAGCAGGAACAAGGCAGACTCAATTTCACACTTGTTTGGAGCTACCAACTATCACTACCAATACCACTTCCTCTTGAAAATAATTTATCTCTTGTCTGAAATATCGAGAACCCATTGCAGTCTTCATCATGTGAGGTTGATTAGATGTATTGGTAAAATTCTAATGGTATTAGGTTAACCAGTGTCCAGGCCAGTTAGCTTCTCTTAGTTCCATAACAAGCTTAAAGTATGAATATTAGCAAAATCCATCGGAATGTGTTTTACTGATCAAGAGTAAACCCAGGTAATATAAAACATCCATTATCGAAAATCAGCTGCCTGCCTAAAAGCACAAGCCTAAAGAACATAACTTAAGAGTAAAAATCTTCCTACCTACTGGGATCCAGTTGTAGACTCAAATGAGGGCCAGTACCATAATAGCAGAAAAAATTTGACATGTGTGTTTATCAAGACCTGTTTTCACATCTGTTATGGGCAAAATAATCTGTTTTTAATAACATGTTCAAACTATTCTTTACTGTTTTTAAAAATATATATATATTATTGATTTTTTTTACAGAGAGGAAGGGAGAGGGATAGAGAGTTAGAAACATCAATGAGAGAGAAACATCCATCAGCTGCCTCCTGCACACCCCCTACTGGGGATGAGCTCGCAACCAAGGTACATGCCCTTGACTGGAATGGAACCTGGGACCCTTCAGTCCACAGACCGACGCTTTATCCACTAAGCCAGTGGTCAGCAAACTCATTAGTCAACAGAGCCAAATATCAACAGTACAACGATTGAAATTTCTTTTGAGAGCTGAAAACCGACTTCTGCGCATGGGCCACGAAGTCTCAATTGCACTGTACATGTGCACCCGCACGTGGTATTTTGTGGAAGAGCCACACTCAAGGGGCCAAAGAGCCGCATGTGGCTCGCGAGCCGCGGTTTGCCGACCACTGCACTAAGCCAAACCTGTTAGGGCTGTTCTTTACTGTTTTTGACACTAGCCTATCCAGTTTTTTAAGATGACCTTTGCATATCAGAGATGAACAATCTTCCCAGAAGTAGCAGTAACAATGCATGGAAGTGAATTCCATTTCTATGCATATCTGGTCCAGTAAAAATATCTGCTCTTGTCACATGCCTGTAGCTGTTGATTTCTCCTACACGACAAACTCCCAGGAAATGGAGTCTCCCCCCTTCCGTGCAAGCTCTGTTAAAGCGCTATTTCCCACTGTCTTTTTGGCAAAAAAGTTTCCTTGGGATGTGAGTTTGCTGCCTTTGCTTGTGCGGCCCAGAGGCCTCGTACAGTCTCAGCTGGATGGCTCCCTTGGAAAGGGAAATAGCTAACATATCACGTTTTATGATGAGGCTGCCAGATTGTTGTTCTCCTACATATACCTCCTAGTTGTTCTGCACCAGGGACTCCCTAGGGTGAATGCGAGAGATAAATGAGGTGTTATAGGGAATCATAATTTTGCATAAAGTGAAAGGATAAAAGAAAAGTGAAAAAGATTCAAGCTTAACCACAGGATAAGTCATATTAATTAGTCTGCCTATGACACGACTCCACAAGTGGAAATGAAATTTATGAAAAGAGAGGCATAAAATGGATACACCTCATAGATAAATATCACTTGAACGCCACACTTCACAGCTTTTACACATTGTATAAAATTACTTCATTATTCATGACCTTATTAAAACACATTAGAGATACACTTGGATGTGAATTCTAAATGCTTAATCTCAGTGTGCTCTGTGTATTTAAACATTTCATGAAAGATTCATTTCTATCATTTCAGATTTAGACATTTGCTTTACAGTGACAAATTATGAAAAAAAAATAGTTTTCTATGGTTCATTTGGTAAAATACCTAGTCCACAGTAATGTGAAGAGACCATGATGTGCATAACCTAAAAAGCATGAATACACATTTGCCTCCAGAATATATCCTTACATGTTTTCTGCATGTTCATCTTCTCAATTTTGCTTGGCTTAGAATACTAATAAAATTTGTATTTATAAGTATACCCCAATTGATTGCTAGGAAAGCCAGACTAGCCATGGAAAGAAATACCTTCTAGTATGGATCTACATTTAACACTTAATACATTTTATACGTAATTTGTAAGAGTTGATAGAATATTAGGAGTTATCCCTTTTTGTTAAAATACTTCTGTAAAAGCATGAACTAAATATAATTTTTAAACAAATGGAAAACCAGGGAAGTTTGTGGTATGAGTAAGTGCAATCAAGAATTGCTCTATATAATTAGATGAATTAGATTGAATATACACAGACATAGATATACTAGAGGCTCAGTACTCGAAATTCATGCACTGGGGCGGGGGCGGGTGAGGTCCCTCAGCCCAGCCTGCCCTCTCTCACATTCTGGGAGCCCTCAGGGGATGTCCTACTGACAGCTTAGGCCCAGTCCCCGTGGGGAGCCGGCCTAAGCTGCAGTCTGGCCTCCCTCTGCGGGAGGTGACAGGGCTGATCAGGGGAAGACACCAGCCCCATCACCCTCTGCTGCTGCCACTGCCAGCCACCACAGCCGCCAGAGTGTTTTCATCAGCACGGACTCCGTCCCTTCACCACGAAAAAATGACAACTTCCTTTAGGCATTTTCAAGATGTATCTTTCATAGGATATGATATTTCTTTCTTTTTTTTTTTTTTTATCCTCACCTGAGGATATGTTTCCATTGATTTTTAGAGAGCTTGGAAGAGAAAGGGAAAGACAGACAGAAACATCAATGTGAGAGGGACACTTCGATTGGTTGCCTCCTGCATGAGCCCTGACCTGGGCCCCGGCCAGGGAGGAGCCTGCAACTTAGGTACATGCCCTTGATCAGAATCAAACCTGGACCCTGCGGTTGGCAGGCTGAGGCTCTATCCACTGAGCAAAACCAGCTAGGGCAGGATATGACATTTCTTAGCCCCTCCATCAGCGGACCTTTGTTTTTTCCTCCAGGAGTGAGGTGGAAAAACCCTAGATCACCTTCTTGGATTCTTATTACCCAAGTTACCAAGAACACTGTGAGTGGCGGCGTATAGGGAGCTTAGCCAATGAGCGGTCAGAAAAGGTATTTCCTCTGCAACTCATGCACAGAAGACCCCTGTGTGTGTCCGCTGGGGTGGAGGTGTGCTCCGAGCCACGCCTCGGCCGCTGAGAACAGGCCTCTACCCTTGTGTGTGTCCACTGGGGGCCTGTTCCCAGCTGTGCCATGGAGGCTCAGAGCACGCCCCTGTGTGTGTCCACTGGGGGTCTGCTCTCAGCCACACCGTGGCGGCTGAGAGCAGGCACCCCTGTGTGTTGTGTCTCCGTTCTGGGCCGCCCCCAGCCTCAGCCTCCCCATGGGGTTGGGGGTGGCATGCAGTCCACTCCCGCCCATCTGCTCATGCAGCCTCCTCCTGAGCCGGTCATGATGCAGCCTCCTGCTGAGTTGGTCATGATGCCTTAAGGCATCCCGGCTAATTTGCATATTACCTCTTCATATATATATATATATATATAGATACTAGTAGATAGATAATCTATATTGCAGTCAAATGATACTGTGTATGTTTTAGGCATTTTGTAACTAGTATGTAGATTATTATTCACACCAAAGAAGCAAATTTTCCCTCCCCCTTTTCTCTCTTCCAAATCTCCATTTGTTTTGTTTTTAATAGTGTGGTTAAAAAGAAACATAAAATTTACCACCATAATTGTACAGTTCAGTAGTGGTCTCTCTATTATTATTTGAACTAGAGGCCCGGTGCATGAAATTCGTGCACTAAGGGTGGGGTGTCCCTCAGCCCAGCCTGCACCCTCTCCAATCTGGGACCACTCAGGGGATGTCCAACTTCTTGTTTAGGCCCAATCCCTGTGGACATTCCTCTCACAATCTGGGACCGCTGGCTCCCAACTGCTCGCCTGCCTGCCAGCCTGATCACTCCCTAACCACTCCCCTGCCTGTCTGATCAACGCCTAACTGCTCCTCTGCCAGCCTGATTACCCCCAACTGCCCTCCCCTGCTGGCCATCTTGTGGTGGCCATCTTTGACCACATGGGGGCAGCCATCTTGTGTGAGGGCATGAGGGTCAATTTGCATATTACCTCTTTATTATATAGGATGTACTTTCACAAATGTCTATGAGAAAGCAAGTAGGTCATGAAAAATCTAGAATGTAGTATTAAATTGACTTTGTTTACATACATTTTTCTAGGAATAATTGAGCACAAGAGTTTACTGGAAAGCTCAATGCCCCTTGAAGAAATATGCTTTTGCTATTAATACATTCACCTTTAAATATTGTATATAAACATTTTTTCCATAGACTAGAGTTATATTTCTTTAAGATGTGCCTATATCAGCATTGTTTCCCTTGTATGATGAAAGGAGTAATCACTACAGTATAATATTTATTTCTTTTTTTCTATGGAGTAATTAGGAATGCAGCCCTGAATAAGTAATGATATATAAATTACTGCTGGTGTCCCAAAGATCCAGTAGCTCATACATTCTTTTCAAAAGTTTTTTTCTTTGATCATTATGCCTCATTTATGCTATCAAATATAGGATTCATCACTTTTTTATAGCTGACTCTGCTTGTTTTGGAGTAAAGTAATTGAAGTTTATTGAGAAAGAGTAATTTAAAGAATTGAAAAAATATTCTCCCTCTAGATAAAATGTAATCTTTCCTCTACACAAATATAAAAATGAATTAACATGTATAACTCTTGTGAATTTACATAAATACTTTCCAACATGACAATTATCATAAATATGGTTTGGAAGATATTCTGGGTTTTAGATATTTCTTTTGTTAACTCATTTAATGCATTTTGAATCCATAATACAGACACCTAATATCATGTTCAAAAAAAATAAAAGTGTATACAGTGCTAAGTGAATATTTCTATTTCATCTCCTTGCCCTGTAATCATTGTATTTCTTATGTATCCTTTTTTGGGAAAGTTATTCATATTTAAGATTATATGGATATATGTGTGCACCCATATCCATAGCTATATCTATATTTATATCTATATTTCTATATCTTTCTGCACTAATGATTTTATGCAACATGCGCAAATGTGCACTTTGCTGATTTTTTGACATTATATCAGTACATATTTTGCTCTCATCCTTTTTAACCATCGCATAGTATTCCATTGACTATAACTGTTATAAATACATTATGGGCAATACTTAAAATTTATTTAATATTTAATAACCCAGACCCCCACTGTGTTAAACATTTTTAATCTTTTACCACTATAATCACTACAATAAATGTTTTATACAAATATTACTTCCCAAAAGGCCAGAATGTTCGTAGGATACATTACTAGAATTAGTATTGTTGAGTCAAAGATTCTGTGAATTATAAATTACTAGAGGTCCGGTGCACAAATTTGTGCACTGGTGGAGTTCCTTAGCCTGGCTGGTGATCAGGGCTGATTGGGGCCTGTCTGGCCCAGTCCCAATCAGGTTGATCAGGGCCAGCTGGGGGTGGAGGGGAAGTGGACTGTGGGAGGCTGGCTGTGGGAGTACACTGACCAGCGGGCAGCTCTTGCATTGAGCATCTGCCCCTGGTGGTCAGTGTGCGTCATAGCAACTGGTCGTAATGGTCACTTAGGCTTTTATATATATAGACTAGAGGCCTGGTGCACAAAATTCGTGCATGGGGGGGTCTCCTCAGCCCAGCCTGCACCCTCGGGGGATGTCCGACTGCCGGCAGTCGGACATCCCTCTCACAATCTGGGACTGCTGGCTCCTAACTGCTCACCTGCCTGCCTGCCAGATCGCCCCTAACTGCCCCCCCCCCTGGCCTGGTAACCCCCAACTGCCCCACCTGCCGGCCTGGTTGCCCCTCACTGCCCCCCTCTGCCAGCCTGGTCGCCCCCAACTGCCCCCCCGCCCCCGCAGGCCTGGTCGCACCACGCAGCCTGCTGTTAGGTCATTTGGTCGCCTCTCACTAACTTCCCTGCCAGCCTGGTCGCCCCACGCAGCCTGCTGTTCAGTCATTTGGTTGCCCCTTACTGCCCCCCCTCTCCGGCCTAGTGTTCCCCAACTGCCCTCCCCTGTGGGCCTGGTTGCCCCACGCAGCCTGCTGCTCAGTTGTTTGGTCGCCCCTCACTAGCCCCCCTGCTGGCCTGGTCACCCCATTCAGCCTGCTGCTCAGTTGTTTGGTCGCCCCTCACTAACCCCCCTGCTGGCCTGGTCACCCCATTCAGCCTGCTGCTCAGTTGTTTGGTCGCCCCTCACTAGCCCCCCTGCTGGCCTGGTCACCCCATTCAGCCTGCTGCTCAGTTGTTTGGTTGTCCCTCACTAACTCCCCTGCTGGCTTAGTCTCCCCACGCAGCCTGTTTGGTCGTCCATTCGGTTGCAATGGCCGCTTAGGCTTTTATTATTATAGATGATTGCTTGATATTTCATTCTTCATATAATTATAACATTTAACATGCCAACCAGCAATGAATATATATGTCTATTACTCCTCACATTCACTGTGTTTTATGTTCAAAGTATACTATATCTTTAGTCAAGCACCTGCTTAATTAAATATGATATTTTGCATTCTGTAAAATATATTTTTCTCATTGAAAATATCAAATACTCTGCCTTCTTGGAATCATACTAGAATTCGAAGAAACAATTACGCACAACTTGCTATTAAGTCTGGCTGAAGATCCACATGAGAAATTTCAACTCTCCCTGATTTCTCTGAAATACAATACAACTTAATGAAAAACAGCATTAAAATAATTGCTAATTATAAACATTTGTTGAGCACTCACTATAAGAAACCTTGTAAAAAGAAATCAGAATTGGACATGGTCAAAATACATTTAAGCCACAATTTTAAAGTAGGGTAAAGAGAACATATACAAAATCACACCTATTAAACTACTGCTTAACTTTCCCTAAGCAAAGTTAATGGCTCCCTCTTCAGTATTCCCATACTGCTCTATTTATACAGAGTGGGGCAAAAGTAGGTTTACAGTTGTTCATTTGGAAAAAAGTACAAAAATTAATACATAATAATACAAGAATAAACTCTGTTTTACATACTCACAACTCTAAACCTACTTCTGTCCCACCCTCTATTGCACTCATTCTCACTGTTTACTGTGTTTCTCTATTGATTTCTCAATGACCTTTCTGTACTGTGTGACCCTGAGGTCAGGCCTTGAGTTTTTGTGTATCCTCAATCTATAGCATAGTAAGTGCTCCATGGTAGGTGAGTAAGTATTGCTTGCTTTATGAATAAATGCATGCTGAGCAACATCTCTTTTTAAACTCACAATAAATCTACAATGTAAAAAATATTATTGTTTTATATGAGCTCATTGACATCTGTAATGGACAACTAGGTCACTCAGCTAGTTAGTTGCAAAAGTCAGGACTCATGGCTTGATATTTTCCAACACCAAACTCAAGCTTTGGATGAAAGGGATGATACTGCCTGCTAGGGGACAAATGAATGAATGAAGGCATATCTCTTGCCCAGTTTAGATCACTGAGTGGCCCTTTATCCAGGTCCTGCAAAGTCACTGAGATTTGGTCTCATATCTTTCCCCTTTTGAGCTTTGAGTACTCCACTGTCCCTAAGTGGGGGAGGGGTGGGGAGGGGAAAGGGAGAGGGTTCTTCTCCATGAAAAAAGATTGTAGAGAGGGTGAGTTTCTCTAGCCATTTCTGATCTTGCTGTCACCAAAAATACATCCTCTATATATTAAACATTTGCTTGCTAATCACTAAGAGAAAAAAAAAAGATGGTATAAAAATTATAATAACAAGATTAGAAAATTATAAAGGTTCTGGAAATCTTAAAAGTTGTTTTTCTTTTGTGGTATGATATCTTTGTTTCTTCCTCTCTCCAAACTAACCCCATGCCTAGTTTCAGCCCTCCAGCCAAAAGAACTGAAATGATAAATGAAAAGATAATGATTTTGAGGTGGTGAGCCTTCCAAAACCAACCTTAAGGACTAGCTTATGGAACCACATAAAGAGAGTTCATCTCCATTTACCCCAAATGTAATCTGGTTATGATCATTTTCAGAAATGTCTTCATAGTTCTCAAGGTCCATTCTCCCAGACTGCACACGGAAATCTGGGTTTCTGACCAGTTATCTCCACTATCACAGTCTCTACATTATGAGTTAATAAGGAATCTGTCTTTCCACCTTTTTATTTTTGCTTTTTAAAAATCCCTGAGGACTATGGACAGCTAATTCAAGAGGCACAAAGACATCAAGAGCAGAATCATATTGTTACTCTACCCTTTTAGTTCTTTTTCCTACTCTGATCCATGTCATTAGTTTGCACTATCTGCAACAGAAAAGCTTTTACAAATCCTACTTAAATATGAAGTGACTTGATTTTATAAGGAATAATTGGGCGGAGGCGGGAGGATAGCGAGACAATTTCCTTTACACTAAAATAAATGAATTTCCAATAGCTTTGATAAACTAGGTTGAAACATATTATGCACCAAAAAATAGGCAGAGTTATTAGTATATTGGTAATGTCAACAATGTGCAAGGTATTGATGAGGGCCAAATATTTTAATTTTGTAAAGACTTAAAGTTACTTATTTTAAAGAAGATGAAAATGTGCCTTGAATAATTGATTGTCTTAAAATGATTCATGAACTCACATTAAAAATTTAGAAAAAGGAAATTGTATGCCAATGTAAAGCAGAATGATGTAGGTTTATCACTCATTAAATCAACATGAACATTTTGAATACTTACAGTGTGTTCAGTAGTTTGGGGAAGATATAACAATAAGCAAATTAAACAAAAATTCCTGTCTTCTTGGGGTTTATTTTCTCTGAGATGGAAGAAGATCTGAGCTAAGAATTAGGTGACCTAGATTCTAATGACAATTTCAAAACAGACTCACTATATAACATAATTACATCTAGTTGAGTGAACATCAAAAGAACGAAGAAGTCATATCCACTATGAAATATACTGGCAATCCCCTTTATTCGCATAAAGGTGGTACAGGGCTAGGTGAACTCGACTGGAATATCAAAGTTAGAAGAAATCTTGAATAATTTCTATAGACCAAGAAATTTTACAAAATATGAGCCTCCCAAATCCTAATTTTCATTACTCTTTTTAAAATTTGTACTCAATATATGAAACCTTATATGGAGTTCTGGTGATCCATTGTCTTTATTTTATTTAATTTTTATGAACTCATAAACATAAAATTTAATTAAATCTAAGCCCAAAGTCAATTAATTTCCTTTATTTCTCAATGAAATATCTTCGTCTTTTGGAGAAAAGTTATTGTTCTCTCTCTCTCTCTCTCTCTCTCTCTCTCTCTCTTTCTTCTTCTTCTTCTCTGTCTCTTCCCTTTCTTTCTCTCCCCTTACCCCATGTATCTCTCCAAATATTTACTTAAATATGCATTGATTGTCTTACTAATATTAGAATTTTTTATTATTTGTAAAGGATTTCATTGTTTTTACTATCTTCATATTACAAAAAATGCCATAGGGCTTTAAAAGTGCTACCAGTTCTAACGTGCAAATAATGATGAATTTCTTATAACATAGATCTACGTGAAAAAAAAATCACAAGACGATATATCTTAATTATAACTGAGAAAGGAAGTTTTATTTTGAGTTCTAGTACCTTATTCTGCCACTAATCAGTTACAGGTGCTTGGGAGAATCCCTTAACATCTGTAGGCCCACTTGCCTCAACTTTTAAATGAGGGGTTAGGATTAGCCTACCTTTAAGCTCTTTCCTTCCACTGTCAGTGAGTCTATTGACCCTGGATTTGTTTGTACAATAAGTATATTTCAATTTGTTAAGAAAAATTTCATGAATGTGATTAGGTGATTTATACATTTTTATTACATTAATATCATTAAATAATTTCTGGAAAATTAAAATACAGTTTACAGTGCCTTCTATGTTACTAAGAGATATAAGTAAAGTTATAAAACACACAGGCATGACCTATAGAAATGCTGTTCCCGTTGGAATACATGCAGTTATGTTTTGGAGTTGTAGTAATACACTGTACATATAGAGTTATGAAAGTTTAGTTCTTCAGGGTTTTCAGGTCTTCTAATCTACATGGATTTTTGTTATTTTAAAATGCTTAAGGAAAATATCAAATTTAAAATTCAAAATCAATCAAAATTCATTAATATATACTGGAGGCACAGACCTTGCCTCCTGAACTGAGGCTGCATTTCTTTCCACTTTCACACCGTCTCAGCTCCTCTCTGCTTGTTGCTGTGCCTTATCTGTTCCTTTAGGATCCCTCTTCTTTCTCTTCATCTTGCAATGACTGTGCTCTTATTTTTTTAAAAAAATATGATTTTTTAGAGAGAGAGAAAGGGAGAGGAAATAGAAACATCAACGAAAAACATCACCAATCAGCTTCCTCCTGCACGCCCCTACTGGGGATGGAGCCTGCTACCAGGGCATGTGCCCTGACTGAGAATCAAACCAGTGACCTCTTGGTTTCTGGGTCAACACTCAACCACTGAGCTACACTGGCCAGGTTGACTGTGCATTTGTTTTTTACTTTCTTGTCTATCTACTCACACCCTTCTTCTCCATTTTGATGTGCTTCACTTAACACCGTGGTCGGCAAACTGCGGCTTGCAAGCCACATGTGGCTCTTTGGCCCCTTGAGTGTGGCTCTTCCACAAAATACCACGACCTGGGTGAGTCTATTTTGAAGAAGTGGCATTAGAAGAAGTTTAAGTTTAAAAAATTTGGCTCTCAAAAGAAATTTCAATTGTTGTACTGTTGATATTTGGCTCTGTTGACTAATGAGTTTGCCGACCACTGACTTAACATATATTCCTTCATTTTATTTTCTTTTTCTTCCACTTGCTACTTTGCAATTAGTTTTCACTTCTATTTCCATGGCACCCACAGTTGAACCACATTTCTCTTTATCTTTTAAATTGATCTTCTCTCTTCTTTTTTTTTTAATCTGTAGTATACAAACTCATTTATTCCAATCTGTGATTATTGTTACTTTACTTATTCATTCTTTTAATTCTAAATATTTATTGGGCCTCTGCTATGTGCCACCAGGTTTTTATGTCTCTCTTCATGGGGACAAATACTAGAGAACAAAAGAAGTATTTCAGAGGAAAGAAAATGAGATTTTAAAAAATCATATCTTTTGTTAGAAGTATGAAATTATTCATTCACTTATTTAAAAATAATAAATAATTAACTGCCATTGTTAATGTTACAACTGAATATTAAACAAACTTGAACATGACTGTGTAGGTAAGGCAAGGCTCCTGTTGTTATATGTATAATATCCATATCCATATCTATGTGTATACCTAAGTCTAACCATATACTATATACATAGGAATAAAATCTATATGTTCTGCTCAATGTTGCCACTAAATTTGTTAAAAGTTATGAGTATATTTCCAAATTAAGTGAGCATAAAACTATAAATACCATATATACACACACAGAGTTGAGCGTTAAAATTAATAAAAACTTACAACAAAATCAATATGTAAAAGTACATTAGTAGTATTGTACTGAACAGCAGTTAGACATGAATCATAAGCCAGCCACGTAAATACAATTAATTAGCTTTCCGCTCCCAAAAATTGTCAACCAATTCTTGCCTTATTAACTTGAATAGACACAAAAAGAGCCTTAGTTTCAATATGATAATAAACTAATTAATTCCTTTCCTAACAAAACATAAATGTATTTGTAAAAAGAGAGGAAGGTGAGAGGACTCTTGGAGGGTAGGATATACAGACGACAAACACCTTGTGAGCCAGAAAATAAAAATGATGGCTGTGCTCCATGGGTTATTGTGGAATGTTGGTAGTTGTGACTTAATAATTTGAAGGTACTGTCCTCAACCTTCCAGGCTGTCACAGAAAGCTGGCTTCAAGGGAAGTCAGAGCAGACAGTCAGCCTGGGGCTGATAGAGTGAAAGCACACTGTGCCCTGAAGGTTGATATGATGTTTAACTTAAGGCAAATTATAATCACAAGCTTTGAATTCAGATATATTCAATCAATGGGTAGAATCATTGTGCAGAAGGGTAGGGCTACAAACAGGAAAAGTCATGCTGTAAGTCAAGTTTAAGACCTAGTATAGAGATTCTTACTTCATGATGCATCAGATGAAATAAATACTCTCAATCTAGCATCACTTCAGTGCACACTATCATTTAGGCCAGTGGTCGGCAAACTCATTAGTCAACAGAGCCAAATATTAACAGTGCAACGATTGAAATTTCTTTTGAGAGACAAATTTTTTAAACTTAAACTATATAGGTAGGTACATTGTTATTAACTTAATTAGGGTACTCCTAAGCTGGCCTTTGCTAAAAACTCAAGGGGCCAAAGAGCCGCATGTGGCTCGTGAGCCGCAGTTTGCCAACCACTGATTTAGGCTGTTTCAACCTGTGTGAGTCTTTTGTTCTGAGGTGGGTCTCTTGTAGACAACATATAATTGGGTCATGTTTTCTTATTCATTCAGCTACCCTATGTCTTTTGATTGGAGTATTTAATCTAGTTATATTTAAGGTTATTAGTGATAGTACTTGTTGCCATTTTTATTCTATCTGCCTATGTTTTTTCTCTCTCTCTATTTCCTCTAATTACAACAGTCCCTTTAGCATTTCTTGCAATGAGAGTATGGTGGTAATGTACTCTTAGCCTTTTTGTGTCAGTGTAGATCTTTGTTTCAGCTTCTAGTTTGAATGATAGCCTTGCTGGACATAATAGTCTTGGTTTCATAACCTTGCTTTTCATTACATTAAATACTTTGTGCCATTCTCTTCTGGCCTGTAGAGTTTCTGTTGAGAAATCAGCTGACAGCCTTATGGGAGCTCCTTTATAGGCATCAAATTGCTTTTCTCTTGCTGCCTTTAAGATTCTCTCCTTGTCTTTAATTTTTTTTTTTTTTGGCATTTTAATGATGATATGTCTTGGCTTGGGCCTCTTTGGGTTCTTCTTTATTGGAACTCCCTGTGCTTCCTGAATTTGTATGACTTTCTTCTTCACCTGGTTATGGACGTTTTATGCCATTATTTCTTCAAATAGGTTCTCTAGTACTCCTGTGCTCCCTTAAACTCTCAAACTCTTTTAAATTTCTTTTTCATTCTCTGATTGAGTTATTTTTTTTCTACCCTGTCTTCTAATTTGCTAATCCAATCCTCAGCTTCCTCCAATTTACTATTTATTCCTTCCAGTGTAGTCTCTATTTTTGCTATGTCATTTTTCACTTCTGACTCATCATTTTTTTATAGTTACTATATATTTTTTCCCATGCTGTTGAGCAACATTGTAATTATTACTCTAAACTCTATATTTGATAAATTTCTTATCTCCATTTCATTTAGCTCTTCCTTGGGAGAATTCTCTTGTTCTTTCATTTGGGGCATGTTTCCTTGTCTTCTCACTTTGGCTGCCTGTTGGGCAGCCTGGTTTCTATGTATTAGGTAGGTTTGGTAGGACTCCTATTCTTGGTAGGGTGGTGTTATATTGTAGTGGTTCAGTGGGACCAAGTGGCACAGTCGCCCTGATCACCAGACGTGGGTGCTCTAATAATATCCCTTGTGCATGTTGTGTGGGCCCTCCTGTTATAATGGAGTCTTGATTGCTATTAGCCTATTCATTTGTGGGCTTTACCCCCAAGCTGGCTGAAAGTAAGGTTCAACCCCAACACACTGTGCAGGCTGCTATGTAGGTGCTTCTCACATGAAGTGGAATTTGCCTCAGCAGGGTTTGGAGTCTGCCAATATCTTCCTGTGTATATACTGCTTCTGCAGCTTATTGGATCCTGCTCTGTTGTCTAAATCTGACCACTGGGTTTATTGGTTTCAGGACTCTTCTGAGGTCTCTGGTGCAGGCCAATGTCAGACTCTGTTTTTGACTGACTTTAAATACCTTGTTTGGAGCTATCAGTGATCCACAGCTTGTGGCTCTTTCTGCTGGTGCATGAGGAAAGTACCAAGCTGAACACCAAGGTCTGCTTTTCCTATCCCTGGGCCTAGGAGCAGGTCAGGCAAAGACTCAGAGCACCCAGAGATCGGCCTCTGCCTACTGGCTGTTAGTCTCAGTCACTTAGTGAGCCTCAGGCTATAGTCTTCAGCAGGGCATAAACTCCACAGGGTGGGACAAGAGGGTTTCCAAAGTGTGGGGCTGTTGCTTCCCCCCAGGCTAAAGCTGCATTGATGGGAAAGCTCTGCCTGAGAAAGATGTTTCCTGCAGTATGGGGAAATGACTCAGCGCAGGGATCCTGGTGGCTGTCTTCTCAGTTCCCACCCCAGAGCCATCAACCCCAGACTCTCCTCAAGCAGCTCTAGTCCACTCTTCCCTCCCGCTGCTGGAGCCCAAGTGAGTGGCTGCAAATGAAATTTAATGTGTTGGCCCTTTAAGAGGGTGCTTGTGTTTCTAGCCATCTCTCTCTGGCAGACCGAACATCCGGTGCTTTTCACAGCCAACTGTTATTTGGGCACCTTTCCTGGTTCTCTTACTCTGGGCTGGGGAGCCCAGCGTGGGGTTTAGACCCCAGATTTCTCAAGGGAAACCACCTGTAGCTGAGATATCCCTCCAGCATTTCAGCTGCTGCCTGTGGGGGACCGGCCAACCATCTCATACCTCCAAACTCCCTACCAGTCTTGAGATGGACTCCTCTTTACGCCCTTGGTTATAAGGGGTCTCTCCTGCTAGTCTTCAGTTGGGTACTCAGGATGATTTTTCTATATTTTAGTTGTAATTTTAGATTGGTCCTGAGAGAAGGTCAGTGTAGCTTCCACTTAATCCACCACCATCTTGGAATCCCAGTAAAAAGTGGGCCAATGCTGTGACCACTGAGCAACACTGGCCAGGGCTGCTGTGATATATTTTATACTAACATTAAGTATTATAGAAATTAAATATGGCCATTTCCTGGCATTTTTTTATTTTCTAGATGTTTGTAAATTGATGTTTAAATTATTTTTCCTACCAGTTTCCTTGATAAAGTTAATAGGTCTATCATTTACAATATCTACCTTTTTAGAATCATCAGATCTTATTTGGTAATATAACCAACTGGAATCTCTGGCCCTCAGAAATGCCACTATGTTCTACTGTCTGACAAATATATTTTCCAGTAGAGCTGAAAACACAAATGTCCCTGAAATGGATGGCTTTCCCATGTACTGTATAATGGTCATCTATTACTCTCATCATATTCTTTCTCTGTATTTACTGTTCTGAAGTCCTTGTCCTAAATTCCCAAACAATGTAGGTTGTGTCCTTACAGATTTTTCATTCAGTTTCCTAAGAATTGGATATAAGTTAGTTAATCTTTGAGTATATCTCACTTTAAAATCATACATATTTATACAATGGAGTATGGCTTAGCTGTAAAAAAGAAGGAAATTTTACCCTTTGTGACAGCATGGATGGACCCAGAGAGCATTATGCTAAGTGAAATAAGCCAGTCAGAGGAAGATAAGTACCATTTGATTTCACTCATATGTGGAATCTAAACATATGCATACTTTTACCAAATTTAATTTCAAGATGACTTAGTAATATAATATGAGGAAATAAGCCTAGATTACTTATGTTTTTTCCTCATAATATGCCTTGAAAATAGCTGATAATAATAATACTGTATTAAATTAATGTTTTATGATGAAATAATTATTTTCTTTTAAAAATTTCTTGCATTCATATAATTAAAAATGAATATACCATGTAAACATTCTCTATTTTTGAGAGTAGGTAGTAATTATTTTCATTTCACTCATGATTACAGTATTTAATATTGTTCTGTTAGGCATTCTTGCACAATTGTGCTGCCTGTATATAATTTAGAATAGAAGGTATATTTAAATTCAATCTTTGAAAAAAAATTATTGTGATCCTTATTTATCAGTCTGCTAAGCATGACTGGTCTTTAAAAAGACACACTCTTTAATTGTGTCAACAATAAAAATAAAGTTAAAAAATAAATGATGTTGGCTTCTAATGTGATGAAATGATTTTTCCAAATTTTGATTGTAAGCCATTTATTTTCCTAAAATCCCACATAGACATTTAAAATGAAACTATATAGTTTAAGATGTAAATATCAACTACTTTGACCAAATCATACACACCTGTGGCAACAAATATTGCTTTCCCAATTGTGTATTACATATATTTTAAGTTAATAGTTTTGAGAAAGGTATGGAAAAATATACTGTATAATAAAGTTAGCATCACAAGTTAAAATATTTCTTACTCTATGTTGACATTCAGAAATTGCAGCCTATTTTATGGAGCCCACTTTTACATTTTATCTTATTGTGATAATGTCACTCACAAGATTTAACTGCATTCCCATAGCTAATATTCTCATCCTTACTTAGGGGCAAAAACTATCAATATATATAAAAGGCTAAGTGACCGACCATCTGTCCATCCAACCATCCAACTGGCCGGCCATCTGGTACATATGATGCGCACTGGCAATTTAAAAATAAATGTTGACTCGCGCATGCATGATACATATAAAGCTCTTGCTGGTGCCAATCGTATGCATGTTTAATTTTATAATACTATATTATATATACTATTTTGACATGTAATTTTTTGCAGTAATATAATTACCACATGAATCTTTCTTCTAATTAATTTCCTTTCAATGTGCATGAATCCATGCACTGGGCCACTGGTATGTGTAACAACAGAATAGCTTTAGAAGGTAGTGCCTTATTTGGTAAAAGATTCCAATATATGCTGCTTCAAATTTGTCATTCATTTAATTAGCAAACTTTTTTTCACACAACTACTATGTGCAAAACTTGGTACAGTTTGTACCTCGAATGATTTTGTGACACATCTTTATTATTTTTTTTAAAGAGGATGGAAGAGAGAGGGAAAGACAGAGAGAAATATTGATGTGAGAGAAACACATTGATTGGGTGCTTCCTGCATGTGCCCTGACCAGGGCCTGGGCTGGGGAGAAGCCTGCAACCGAGGCACATGCCCTTGACCAGAATCGAACCCGGGACCCTTCGGTCCTCAGGCCGACGTTCTATCCACTGTGCCAAACTGGCTAGGGCATTGTGACACATCTTATTCATGGCATACTCTGAAATCTGAAGAGCTCCATACAATAAAAGTTGTTGTAGACTTCAAAATTTTGTTATGAGAATTCTTATATATATTGTGGAAAAAAGCATGTGATTTTGGTATCACAAAACATGATTAAATTTCTAATTTTTTTCCCAGATATGTAATCTTGGCCAATCACTTAAACTTTTTTCTTAAAAAAAAAATATATATATATATATATATATATATTCTGAGTGGCCAGATTATTATGATCTCTGAATGCATAATAATCTGGCCACTCAGTATATATATATTAGAGGCCTGGTGCATGAATTCGTGCATGGGTGGAGTCCAGCCTGGCCAGGGGGAGGGGACATGGGCGGTTGGCCGGCCTGCCTGCTAGTTGAACTCCTGGTTGAGGGGACAATTTGCATATTAGCCTTTTATTATATAGGATATACACTGAGTGGCCAGATTATTATGTGTTCAGAGATCATAATAATCTGGCCATTCAGTATATATATATATATATATATATATATATATATATATATATATATATATATTATTGATTTTCAGAGAGGAAGGGACAGGGAGAGAGAGATAGAAACATTGATCATTGATTGGCTGCTTCCTGCATGCCCCTATTTGGAGATTGAGCTTGCAACCCAGGCATGTGCCCTTGACTGGAATCCAACCTGGGTTCCTTCAGTCTGCAGGCTGGTGCTCTATCCACTGAGCCAAACTGGCTAGGGCCACTTAACCTCTTTGGGATACAATTGTTTAATCTACAATGACTACTTTATTGAGAGATAGTTAATTTAAATAGATAATGTATGTGAAAATGTTTTGTAAATTCTGAGATTGTTTATAAATGTTCACTATTATAATAAAACTAGAGGCCCAGTGCACAAAATTCTTGCATGGGAGTGTCCCCTTAGCCCAGCCTGCACCCTCTCCAATCTGGGACCACTGGCTCCTAACTATTCACCTGTCTGCTTTCCTGATTGCCCCTAACTGCCCCCCCTGCTGGCTTAGTCGCCCCCAACTGCCCCCTCCCCACCAGCCTGGTCACCCCTAACTGCCCCCCCACCCACCGGCCTGGTTGCCCCTTACTGCCCTCCCACCGGCCTGGTCGCCCCTAACTGCCCCCTGCTGGCCTGGTCGCCCCCAACTGCCCTCCCTGCTGGCCTGGCCACCCCATGCAGCCTGCTGTTTGGTCATTTGGTCACCCCTCACTAACCCCCCTGCCAGCGTGGTCGCACCATGCAGCCTGCTTCTCGGTTGTTTGGTCACCCTTCACTAATACCCCTGCTGGGCTGGTCTCCCCATGCAGCCTGCTGCTCAGTCATTTGGTTGCCCTCACTAACCCCCCTGCCGGCCTAGTCGCCCCACACAGCCTGTTCAGTTGTCTGTTCGGTTGCAATGGTCGCTTAGGCTTTTATATATATAGATATGATTCCTGACTTGAAGAGGTGGAATATCTAACAGAAGAAAAAATTAATATGTTAAACTGCACTGAAACATCTTTATTTCTCTTTAAAGTATTTAACAAAATCCATGTCGTATATTTCATAGAATTAAAAAAACACTTATATAAAAAGATGTTTTATAAAATATAAAAATTTTACATATAACATATTATAAATAAACTATCTCTCTATATAAAAGCCTAATATGCAAAGTGTCCCCTCAGGAGTTTGACTGACTGGGAGTTCAATCGCTTGCTATGATATGCACTGATCACCAGGGGGCAGCGCAGAACGAAGGAAAGCCCTAGCTGGCAGGTGGCAGCCGGGGAAGGGAGGCGCCAGCTGGCAGCTGGCAGCTGCCAGGGACCCTACCCATGCACAAATTTCGTGCACTGGGCCTCTAGTATATTATATATAATAAAATTTTATACAATACAATTAATTTTTTTATTATATAGAAATAAACTTCTGAATACACATTTCTCTTTGAGGGAAAACTCAATATCTTTGATCCTGAGATGTATTTATGATATAATAGGGAAAGGATAAAAAAAAAAATGGCCATTCCGTTCTCATAAGGATATAGAGAAAATAAAGCACTTAAGAAAGAGGCTCTCCACAGCAAACCTCCAGAAATATTTTAATTAGATTCTGAATCAGTAGCATTTTTGTTATATAAACTTAAACTAGGTATCGGAATCCAGCCATAAGGACCAGGAAGGTCTAAGTGCTGTCATCTTGTAGGGCGTGACAATGGCTGGCTTTCCAGGCTACGTGTCAGTTGGTGGATCTGAGAGGGCTGTGCTTTTCTTTCCTTTCTTTTCCTTTTCATTATCTTTTATCTTTCTGCTTCAGAACACAGAGTGCTGGTTATTCTTTCCAGGAAATTTTCTTATACTAATTGAATTTTTAAGTATGAAATGTGCTAAAAAAGAGAAAACTTCTCAGGAGAGTTTTTTTTTATTTCAGTGATGTAATAATAGCATTACCAGTGTCTTATTTCATTTCATGCCACTGCATGGATATTAAGCAGCAACACTTTGAAGTTTTATCCATCAGCCCATTGCATCTGGGGGGCATTTCTCCTGGGGTGACCAGGCAGAAGTCCAATTAAAATCAGTGGGATTCAGGTTCCCAGAGGAAAAGAGAAGCAGATATTTGGAGAAAATGTCTATTATCAATGTGATGTACACAAGGGCGCAGATTATTTTGGTCTCTCAAAAGCATGGCTGGAAAGCTTTCCTGTCTGCTCCAGGGAATCAAGGGGACAAGGCCTTTTGGAGTAGCCATTCCAGAAAGACAATCCTATTTCATTTCCCCCATGTGTTCTTCTTGGGTTCGGCATTGCAGGATTAACTGGGCGACAGCCCCTGAAGTCGCTGAGGCCCAATCTTCACAGAGTCTAAGTAACTGGATCTGCTTCGTTAACTAGACAGCTGGCCTACAGGAAGCCCTGAGGACTTCAATCGGATTCCATTTCAGTTCTCTGGATAACCGGCCTCCACTGGTTGTAGAAATATCATTCCTCAGCTATCTCTCTTCCCTTGTCTTCACTCTCTAGTCCTCCTAGGAGACATGCATCCCATGTAGCAAAAAACAGAGATCACATCATCAAACTGGTCCTCAGCTGATCTCTCCAATGTCTGGACAACATCTTTCAGGGCAAGAAGCCAGGGGAAGGTTTACCGCACAAGCTATTAGTAATAACCACATTCCCAACTCACGTAATACTTTTCCTCTTGTGACACATTTTTGAAGAATTTGCCTTAAAAGATTAGCCTGTTCTCCATAGAAATATACATTTATAGAAATATAAATCACTTAAAAATATGGAACTATATAATGCTGATAAACAAGACTTCTCAATTCCTCTTATATTTATGATGTATTTTTATGCAACACAACCATTTAATGAAATGGTTCAAGAAGCTTATTGACATTTACTTTTCTTCCTACCATATATTTATTAAGCCCAAATATAACTTTCACATTAACATCAAACACATGTAAAATATGAAATTGCTGGAGACAAATGATGACATATTTTAGTACTTTCATGGTGGTGCCAACATTTCATTTAGGATATTTATATGTGTCATCTGAAAAGGACAATAAATTTCAGTGAAGGCTCAATATATTACAAAACTTTTCAGCAACATGCTCCAGAGGGTAGGTTAAAACCACAGAGGGAAGGAAGAAATATTGCTGATAATCAGTCTTTGAAAACATTGAATGTTATTAAAAAGCTACACTTAAAATATCCATAAGTCTAAAATATGAATGTGTCTGAAGTGGTTTGATGCTTATGTGTGAATATGAGATTATATGGAATATTTACCTTTCTTTCTTAATTTTTCAGTATTAAGATTATTAAGTAAAATTATATATATAATAAAAGCCCAGCGACCGAACGGTAGAACAACCAGAACGACTGGTTGAGCAGTCGCTATGATGCGCACTGACCACCAGGAGGCAGACGCTCAATGCAGGAGCTGCCCCTGGTGGTCAGTGCACTCCCACAGGGTAAGCGCCACTCAACTGACAGGGATGAGCGGCTGCTCCTGCAGCGGGAGCAGCTGCTCAGAGGGCAGGTCCACAGCTGCTGGGCTTACCAGGATGAGCGGTGCTCCAACAGCGAGCCGATTCCCACAGGCCATGCCCCCCACCAGTGCACAAATCCCATGCAAAGGACCTCTAGTATCTATCTATCTATCTATCTATCTATCTATCTATCTATCTATCCCTCCTATCTAATAAAGAGGGAATATGCTAATTGACCCTCACACCATCAACAAAGATGGTGGCACCCACCAGCCAATAAGGAAGGGATATGCTAATCAAGTGCCATGCCCTAAGGGCAGGAGGCGACCTGGCGGTCAGGGGACGGTGACGCCCCCATCACACCTCTGCTGCTGCCACTGCTGGCAGCACAAGCCTCAGCCAGCCCTGGTTACCTGAGCCTCAGGTGGCCCTGGGTGGCTAGGCAGCCGCCATACAAGGCTTGCCTGCGCCTTGGGACGGCCCTGGGCTGCTGGGGGGATGAGGGGACTCAGGGACTCTGGAGGCAGGCACACGGCAAGGACCGGCCCGCCTCCAGGTGAGCCCAGCCTTGCCGCGTGCCTGCCGCCCCAGTGGGACTGAGCAGACTAGGCACCACCATCTTGTGGCTGTGGGCACCACCATCTTTGAGGGCGTGGCACTCGATCAGCATATTCCCTCCTTATTGGCTGTGGGTGTCGCCTGCTGCCCCTGTGAGAGGGGGCAGGCTGGGCTGAGGGTCCCCCCTCTCCAGTGTATGAATTTTCATGCATCAGGCCTCTAGTATCTATACTAATAAAAAGGCAATATGCAAATTGGTCAGGATGCCCTCACAGTAACGACTGAACAGCAGGCTGTGTGGGGTGACCAGACTGGCAGGGGAGGCAGTTGACAGCAACCAGGCCGGTGGGGGGGGGCAGTTGGGGGCAACCAGGCCAGCAGGGGAGCAGTTAGGGGTGATCAGGCTGGCAGGGGAATAGTTAAGGGCGACCAGGAAGGCAGGCAGGTGAGCAGTTAGGATCGAGGGGTTCCGGATTGGAGAGAGTGCAGGCTGGGCTGAGGGGAACCCCCCCATGCACGAATTTTGTTCACCAGGCCTCTAGTATATATAAAAAAGCATATTATGCTAATTAGAACAGACATCCTTCTGGACTACCTTCTGGACGAAACCAGCACTGCAAGGGAAGCCCGGGTCCTGGGTGCCTGCCTGAAGCTGGTGCCGGCAGCCGGGGAAGGAAGGCCTACAGTTGCATGAATTTTGTGCATCGGGCCTCAAATATATTTATACATACACAGTGGGACATCAGTGATACTAAGGCTTGGACACAAACTCCAGCCATGGAGGTAGTAAAACCCCTTTGTGTGAAGCATTAATTTCCAGAGGCTGCACTTGCTGGCTGCCATAGAATACGTCCCCTCATGAGCCAAACGCATAACCAAACAAGGAAGACAAACTTGTCTGTTTTAAGTATGGATGAGTTGGATTAGAAACACGCGTTGCTATTATCTGCTACTGAAGATTGTAATGAAATTTGCTTATATTTCCTGTATCTTGAGTATAATAATTCAGCATGATATACAACTATTGACATGAATCTATAAAAACCCCACTATGCTCATGGTGTTGTAAATGATCAACAGTAATGGGAAGAATGGGGGAAATACAGCTTTTTCCCCGAGAGGGTAGAGTTGCCCTGCTCCCTGCCAGAGCTGGGAGCATCACAGTTTAAAGTGAAAGGACAGACACGGTAGTTGTGTCCTCATATCTTTTGGAACATTTTATTCACTATAAAGATCAGCTTTACTGTTCTGAAGCTTTGTTGTCTGGTACTTAAAAATGCATCCTAGGGAAAGAAGCAGTTCCCTAGGATCCCACAGTAAAGGAAGACTCCTGATTCTGTTGTCCTCCAGAGTTATTCTTTTTCACTTGCACTTCCTCTGAAAATAAAGTAAAAAAAAAAAAAAAGGTGAAAGTTTCTATCTTCTACTACAAAGAAGGAGATCTCTTCCCGAGATCAATGCCATCAAAGCGGCTGTGGTCTCGCTTTCTTCAGGAATACCAGGGTGTGTGTGTTCACGCTGGCATTTGAAGTGCTCTCAGGTATACACGAGACACCAAAGGGAAACTAGTCTGCAAAATTCACTCTGGAAAAATGACCTTAAAAATACTCAGCTGCCCTAGCCGGTGTGGCTCAGTGGATAGAGTGCCAGTCTGAAGACCAAAGGATTACATTCCAGTCAAGGGCATGTACCTCAGTTGCAGGCTCCTTTCGGGCCCTGGTCAGGGCTCGTGCAGGAGGCAACCAATTGATGTGTTTCTCTCTGTCTTTCCCTGTTTCTTCCACTCTCCCTGAAAGTCAATGGAAAAATATCCTTGGGTGAGGATTAACCAAAAAACGAAACAAAAAACAAACAAAAAACACTCAACGGAGTATCATTAAAGAAGAAAAGGACTCAGGCAAAGTGGCAACCTGTATATTTTTGTTTTTCACTTTTATAAGCTCTCTCTCTCTCTCTCTCTCTCTCTCTCTCTCTCTCTCTCTCTCCACACACACACACACACACACACACACACACACACACACACATGCACACACACGCACTCACACTGTAAACCATCTCTCCCAATGGTGGGTATGACTTTAAATAATCTACACATCTTTAACACTTTTAATGGTCTGTTCATTTCTATACCAGCCCAGAGCATGTATGAAGCACCTGCTGGGTGCAAGTACTCTTCAGGTTTCTAGAGAGAGCTTTCCATTTTGAAGTAGAGGGAGATATGTAAGCCTCCTCAGTATGAGCACACATTTTACAAATGGGACCTATTATTCTCAAAACCTTAGGGAGGAAATTATTTGTTATCCCACTGACAACTGTATACATATCATCTTGGCCCCTGTCCTAAGATATTCTTTTAGGCTCTAGATGAAATTTAACCCTTGAGAGTATAAACTTGAGAATTGGTAAAGTGAATAGTTTAGTCATCAGGTAGATAATCAAAATTCCTCCCTGAATGTCAGGGGAATGTCTCTTTTTTTTTTGCAAATTAGTTTTCTGCTACATCTACTATGAAACTGTCCATATCCCTGGAGGTGCAGGTAGGGGTTATCTTAAATTTATGATACTAAATACATCTGTCCCTCAGCTGGCTTTTTGTTTAGTGTGTCTTACAGATCTCACTCTCTGGAAGCTCAGATAGAGTGTTAATCACTGACAGTCCACATTGGAGATGTTTTATAACTTTTCATACTTTGTTTCAGACTTAAACAATACAAGGAAAAAAAATAAAAGCAGCATGTAGAAAGAAGCTCTTTTCCAGCACAGGTCTAAGAGATGCTGAGGAAAGACCTTCATCCTAGATTGACCTGTCACACTTTTTCCTCTGACCTTGACTTTACTCCAATCACATTATTTCTTCTCTACCATTTAAGCCAATATAATCTAACATCTCAATGTTAATTTGATTTTTTCTGGTTTGTCTTTACTGGTTTTTATACCACTTGTGTTTGTGTTTTTGAAGAATGGTTATCTTCCAGTGTCTGCTTCTTTATACTTTCTTTTTGCTTTGGTGCAGGTATTTCACTGGGTCTTTTCTTTTCTTTTTTTTTTCCAAACTCTCAGCAAAAGTCACCCAAGGGCTAATCTCTTCACGCTAGATCCTAAAACTCAGGGATGGTTATCATAACTCTTAGGACAATTGATTGATATGGATTCAAACACTCCAAACATTTAAATCATCCCAACTCTGACTTAGTAAAAAATGCACCATAGATGGAGTCCTTTTTCACATACACAATGAATAACTCAAGTTAACTTACTTATCCCAGGCATATTTCCTGGGAAGATCTGGACTGGTTACATCCCACCTGTCCTTTGTCCCCCATCCTTCTCACAGGGAGATGAAGGGGACCTTGGTACATCCCACCCTAGGATCCTGAATCATGACTTCACTAATAATAACTATTTGTTGGAAAAGTGGGGGCAAAAAGAGAAAAGAAATGGACAGAAATGAAACATTTTCTGTGTTCATTTAGCATTGTGATTTACTATGAATTAAACTTAGCTACTTAATTTGTCTAGACCAGTGGTCAGCAAACTGCGGCTCGCGAGCCACATGTGGCTCTTTGGCCCCTTGAGTGTGGCTCTTCCACAAAATACTACGGCCTGGGCAAGTCTATTTTGAAGAAGTGGCATTAGAAGAAGTTTAATTTTAAAAAATTTGGCTCTCAAAAGAAATTTCAATCGTTGTACTGTTGATATTTGGCTCTGTTGACTAATGAGTTTGCCGACCACTGGTCTAGACTGTATGTTCCTCAAGGGCAGATTCTATGTCCTGCTCATTTTTGGCATAGATAGTTGAGCAATGTGCTGGCCCAGAGCAGGTCCATGATGAATGCCTGTTGAGTGAAGTTACATGGTGGGCCTAAAGTCTGGATGAGTTGGCTTCTCTTCAGGTAGTTTGCATAATGGAGTCACACAGGTGAATTTTATAAGAGGAGTTGCCCTGCTCATAGCTCTGCAAGTCCCTAACTGTAGAGGTTGTCAGCTTGCCAGAGGATGCACAGTGTGAAAGAGTTGAGGAGCTATGATATACTTGGTGATTGTAGAGGAGTAAACTGCCAATTAAATAGCCTGCATAGTGCTTATTCCTCCATGTTTTTAAACTTAAACAATGTTCTTAGCAGTTAACGTCACAGATCTTCACAGAGCTCTTCAATAAATGCTTTCATGTCATCGAGACCTTTGGCCGAGACTCATTTAGTTATACCATGATGTAGGCAAAGCCTGAACTATGTGGGCACTCAATCTCTTCAGAGTGAAAAAAAAAAAGTCTAGCTTCACTTGGTAGGAAGGAGAATATTGCCAAAGACAGCAAAAAATTGTAGTTAATCACAAATTTTAACCACTATCTAGTTGACAAGTGCCTGCTGTGCTAATTGCTTCATTACTTAATTATGCAAAAATAATAGCATTCACAGCAAACATAGCCTGTGAAGCATTATTAAAATACAAAGAACCATGCTCTAGACCTTTTAGTGCAAACATAAATATTTCATAATGAGGAATAGTGCTTATTACATAATAGTAATGAGGATTTTGCAGCTAGCTTGAGTTCTTCCTTTCACTCAATTTCTATAACATTTTTATGTGCCATGCCTTCTGCTTTTTGTGGTTATAATCTTGGATCTAACCTCAACTCCCACCCCTCAAGGTAAGATTTTTTGGTACATTTTTTATATACACCTTCACTAACAGATAATATCTGATCACTATGTATTTGTTAAATAAAAGAAAAAATGAATAGGTGAATAAATTAGCAAATAAATAAACTCATCAATCAAGAGAAAAGTTAGAGAATTAGAAGTATGATCCAGACACCACTTTACTTAGACATAAAACAGTAGCTTCCTGAATAAAGTGGCTGTGCTTTGGAGATTAGAAATAGTGTCCTTGGTCCAGGGATTGATTTTTAAATAAATATACCTATGCCTGGGCAAGCAAATGAATATTGTCATTCGAAGCCTGCCTAAGCTGGCAGTCAGACATCCTTAGTGCTGCCGTGGAGGCGGGAGAGGCTCCCTGCCACCTCCAATGTGCTCGCCAGCCATGAGCTGCTTCTGGCTGAGCAGCACTCCCCCATGTGGGAGCACACTGACCACCAGGGGGCAGCTCCTGTGTTAAGCGTCTGCCCCCTGGTGGCCAGTGCACTTCATAGCGACTAGTCGGTCCACCATTCAATCGATTTGCATGTCAGCCTTTTCTTATATAGGATTGTAGATTCAGGTTGTGCCTCAATATCATGGTCCATGATTGAAAATAGATTTTTCTCTGCATGGAAAACCAGCTTCCCTAAATAAACTAATCTCTTTGGGCCTACCTGCCAAGTTTGCCTAAATGGAAACTTTATAACCGGTAACATTGTTCTCCTTTAAGCAGCTCTAGTAAAAGAGCAACCAGTTATAAGGGTAATAAGGCAGTTAATTTAAAATGAAAGATAGATATCCTAACCCTCAATTTCTTTTTCATCTGAGAAGGGAAAAATACATTTCTCTCAATATTTAAAAGGGCAATAAATCAAGGTTTTATTTGATGATTTATAATTGATAAGCTAACTGGTAACTGTTCTGTTACTAATGAAGTTACTTTTCTTGTAGCTTGATGACCAGTGTAAGAATGGCTAAGGGTTTAAGTCTCTTCTTATGCCAACATTACAAATTCACCCTCATTCAGTGAGAGAACGTGAGTCCTGGTCAGTCATGGGACATTCTTGGTGTCTTGTTACAAACAGACTCCAGGCAGCCAGTCAGGTAGATGTCAACTGTTTAACATGGAGTCCTGGGTTCAAAGGCTGCCTCTAAAAGTAACAGAGCAAGATATTAACCCAGCTATTCAATGTGTGACCCGTGGCCAGCTACCTAACCTCTCCATGCCCGTTTCCTAATTTGTAAGATGGTAAATAACACCTTGTGATGTTGTAAGGTTTTAGTGAGTTAATTTATAAAGCCTGTGTATTATACAGAGGGCAATAAATAAATCATGGCTACTATCCTATCTAATAAAAGAGTAATATACAAATTAACCATCACTCTGCTACACCCACCAGCCACGCCCACCAGCCAATCAGGAGCGAGTATGCAAATTAACCCAACCAAGATGGCTGAGGCCACTGAGCGAGCAGGAGGGAGGCTTGGGTTTCCCCGGCGATGGAGGAAGCCAAGCTTTCCACACACCTTGGCCGGCCCAGGCCTCCACTCCAGGCTACAAAGTTTCAATTATAGAAGGCAAGTAAATTCCAACAGAAATGGCGGCAGCTACGGAACTGGAGAGAGCAGGAGGCTAGGGTTGCCCCAGGTGATGGAGGAAGCCAAGCTTTCTGCACACCCTGTCCTGCCCAGGCCTCCGCTTAAGGCTACAAAGTTTCAATTATCAAAGATAACTAAATCCCAGATACCAGGGCCTCCACTTGGGTCACCAGGGGGCGTGGCTGGCCTGAAAACCACCACAGGCCCCTCGCCTAGGCTGCCCCACGCCCCAAGGGAACCTCCACCCTGATCTGGGCCAGGCTTCAGGGCAAACCAGCTGGCCCCCACCCATGCACCAGGCCTCTATCCTATCTAATAAAAGAGTAATATGCAAATTGACCATCACTCTAACACACAAGATGGCTGCCCCCATGTGGTCAAAGATGACTGACCCCATGTGGACACAAGATGGCCACCACAAGATGGCCAGCAGGGGAGGGCAGTTGGGAGGGACCAGACCTGCAAGGGAGGGCAGTTGTGGACGATCAGGCCAGCAGGGGAGGGCAGTTAGGGGTGACCAGGCCTGCAGGGGAGGGCAGTTAGGGGCAAACAGGCTGGCAGGGGAGCAGTTAGGCATCAATCAGGCTGGCATGGGAGTGGTTAGGAGGTGATCAGGCTGGCAGGCAGAGGCAGTTAGGGGCAATCAGGAAGGCAGGCAGGTGAGCCGTTGGGAGCCAGCAGTCCTGGATTGTGAGAGGGATGTCCAACTGCCCGTTTAGGCCCGATCCCTAAACGGGCAGTCGGACATCCCTCAAGGGGTCCCAGATTGGAGAGGGTGCAGGCTGGGCTGAGGGACACCCTCCTCCCCCCCCCCCCATGCACAAATTTTGTGCACCGGGCCTCTAGTTATTAAATAAAATCAAATGGATAAAATAAACTAAATGTTGTGTGGGTAATTTGATCAAATACCATTTTTTGTTATAATGAAAAGGAAAGACCTCCATATGTTAGTGGTAAAAGATATATTCAGAATGCTCCTCTTACTCTTCAAATAATTCCACAGAGAGCCATTTTCTTATGCTGTACATGTGTAGTTCACCTCTTTGAAAAAAGTAGTAACTGTAATTTACAGGTTGTTGTCTCTGGCTTTAAAAATTTATTTCTTTTAACTACTTTCAATTTCTTAGAAGCGAGGTATATATAGGTGCAAGACAATTATTTATTTTCTGGAAATATACCCTTGTTTCCCACTGTTTAGCATGTATGCATATAGGCTACTGAAATTACATCCTAATGATAGCAAATCACAGAATTATGACATATTCTGTACCATCTTATTTTTTTTTAAGTAATAGAAAATTGGGAGACTTTAATAGCAGATGCTGCGTTATGAATACAATTTACTGGAATTGCTCTCTTCTAATCATATAGAAACCATGTTATGTCCCAGAGAGATTATAAAAATATACAGAAATCCACTTATCCTCTAAGAAAATTGAGGTCTTAGTTAGAGTAATGGCAAGAACCTGAAATCGAGCTGGGAGTCCTGACATCATGAATTGAGACTGTCCTAATGATTTCATTTTCTGAAGCTGCAACATACTGAATACATGAATAAAATAAGGACAGTGCTTACCACATAAGGTATCTATCATTTTAATCTTTCTCTGTTATTCCTTAGTAAGAATTATTCAAAACAGAATTTGTACATTTGTATGATAAAGAGTTTAATCTTCTTCTTATATATATTTTTTGCATTTGTATTGATCAAATTAATACAAATAAATATGTATTAATCCCCATATCTAGGTTAACTTGAAAATAATGAACTATTTGTATTTGATGTTCTTATTATGAACTGTTAAATAAACTATTCATATATAAAATTACTTTTCCATATCTTCTACTCATAGATATAAAAGCCAGTCTCTACAATGTAATATGTAGACCAAACAATAGTCATTCCTTTATTTTATAATCCAGAATTCTAACTCCATAAAATCATTAAATATGTTGTTTTAGAAAGCACTGCATTAAGTAGGGTATGCAATTGTATTTCCTGCCAAAGCAAAGACTAATGTTAATTTTTCTATGTATCCTCCTAAAAACTAAAAAATACTCATATAAATGCTTATATTTTTAATGTGGTCTTTCACAATTACATTATTTTAAGCCTTTGCAAAGTAATGAGCTTCAGTAACTTTAGATACTACTTTTGATTTTAAAAACCACTGGGCCTCAAATGGAATTGTTGTGACTACTTGAATGCTGGCTTACTTAATATAGTATGTTCATATTTTTAGTTCTAGACAAATCCAATAGTGTCTTAGAAAAAAGAGCTGGATAAATAATGACACAATAAATAAATATTGTAAATATTATTTAAATGTGCAAAAGCAGTATTTTATGATATCCTATGTTTGATTTAGTGCCACCTAAAACAAAAAAGGATCCACATTTCCAGAAATTTCTCAAGATAATAGATATTTATGTTCTTTTCTATCAATAGATTTGAAATCAGTTGTTAGAAATACATCTAATTTCTCTTAAAATGCAGATTCTTAAGGCAGATGTGATTGCTAAACCAAAGATTTTTTAATTTACAGATTTAGTTAGCAGATGTACTTAGCCCTATACACATAACATTAGCAGGCACATAACCTAATTTCATGATCTTCCTTAAAATATTGTTGTAGTCTGCTTTTGGCAAGAATCATTCTCATATTAACACAAAAACAAATGAAAATGCAGGACTTTAGCTTAGATATTTTAAAACTCATGCGATTTATCTTAGAAGACCATCTTGTGAAAAGCATATATGACCTAGCCTTTGAGATTCCACCTTCCTCACTCATCCAGTAGTTTGGGAATTCCCTAATGACATAAGCAAGAAAAAGATTTTTAATTAGTATTATGTGAATATTTTTATTTACTATGTTTTCCCCATGGTTTCTTTATAAAAATATTTTTAACAAGTTTTTATGAAATAAAAACATCTGAGCTTTTGGTATAACAATTTATCTACCATTCATGTCTGAAGGCATAGATTTAATTGAATCATAGCTAGACATTTCTATAACTAGAGCAATGGAAATTGACAACTGCAATGTTAGATTGTTTGGAAAAAAGTGAATTTTTTTGCCCATTAAAGAAATGCAGCAGCCACTTTGATTCTTTAAACCACGCATACCAAACTTGTGGCCTGCGGGGTGCATGTGGCCCAAAACAAATATTTTTGCGGCCCAGCCAATATAATGGTATGTAAGAAATTTTTTAATAAAAATTTTGTAACTTAATTTTTACAATATCCTGTTATACATAATTATTCATAACGAACTACAACGTTCGCTAATAACGGATTACTATAATCATGTTGCATTCATTCCCCTTACGCGCCTTATGCGCAGGTGCACCATTTCTCTCCATTAATACCAGCAGCAAATATTTTAGCAGCCGATGGCCACGTCATTACTCTTGGACACAATAGGCAATATTTCGCTTTTGGAGAACAAGAAAAATAGGCTTATTTGCATTACGCTTATTATTTGTGCAGTTATTCAGTGTCTGGTAAGTTAATGTTCAAGAAAAAATATTAATTTTTATTAAAGTGTTCTATTATTTTATGCTAACGATTACTCATTTATTTCAGCCCTTTGTATTCAGCATGTCTCTATCGAAATAAACCTACGTTTCTATGAAAATTGAAGCTTTTGTATTTTTACAGCTCACATAAACTTAAACCTTGTTTATTTGGCCTGTGTTAGCCTTTGAGTTTGACATGCTTGCTTTAAACTATTGTCTCTGCACGAAGATTCTGTCTTATATATCTTTTTTGAATTTGCATTGATCAAAGAGCATCTGCCTCAGCGTACTTGGGTCAGTAAGCCATGGGTCTGCCACATCATTCTGAGGGTGACTTGATAATCGCTTATATACACATGGGTCAGTGCTGAGCATGGTGACACAACTGCTTTATTGTCTCTTCACAACTTTCTTCTTAATGAGAGAGGTGCAAAGATTGTATGCTCATCCTCAGCTCCCTCAAATGTCAGTGCTGGGACTTCTTTCCGCTGCTGCACTCACTCCTCAGTCTTTATTTATCACATCCATTCTGATGACTCCCAAGTTTATAACTCCAATTCCAGCTTCTCCCCTAAACTACAACAGCCTAGTCAACATTTCCATTTAGATGCTCAATTCACACCTCAAACTTCATATGTTCAAGGCCCAACTTAATTTCCACCCGTATGTTCCAACACAGCACCAATATTCCAGTTGTTCAGACTAGAAACTTCTACTCTTCCTCTTTCACACATCACACAGTCCATCCAAAAGGCCCCAGATATATCCAGAATCTTTTCTAGTCTGATAATATCAACTACCCTTCTGAGGTAAGGCCATATAGCGCTCACCTGTGCTATTGCAACAGCCTTGTAACTAACTTGTAGCTTCCATCTTGATCTTGTTACACTTTAATAATTATTCGGCCGTCAGAGAAATTAATTAAAATGTAAATCTGATTAGCTAAGTTCCACCTCACTCAAAGTAAAATCAAAAGTTTTATGTGAAGCTTACAAAGTTGACATCATTTGTATTATGTCCTCTCCCCCAAATTAGGTCCTCTCCCCCAACTACGATTCATCCTGTTCTCCTTGCTAACTCTGGAACAACCACCTGAGCCTTCTTTCTGATACTCAAGCAGGCTAAGCCGTTTCTTGCCTCGGGGCATTGAATTTATTTCCACTGCCTTGAACATTCTTCTCGCAGATATGCACATGGTTCTTTCTTCTTGTTTATTTTAACCATTCCTGATTGACATCTTATCAGACAGCTCTTCCGTGAGCTCCTGTATCATTCATTCCCATACCCTGCCCATTTTTTCATAATAACTTCATTACATTATTCATCACACACTTACTGTTTTCATCTTCTGACTAGAATATGAGTCCCTACATTCTGGGACTTTGTTTTTTATCTGTAATTCATCAGCCCATAAGAACAGAGCCTGGCACAAAGTAGAAACACAATAAAATGTATTGGATTAATTCAGAAAAGCTGCATGAAGTGTTGGTATGGAGAGTGTGGTAAGTATGGATTTAAATGTAGAAGTTCCCAGGGATGCTATCCATTTATGTAGTGGCTGGAAGTAAACAGATGGGTTTAAGGAATATGCTTCCTCCATAGCCACTAGAATTCCTAGGCACATAAGTGAGATAATTTTGTTTTCCCTTTAGGGACATGGTTCATTCTGATTTTATTAATGTTGTCTTCTTTATGACACATATATGCCAAGGGAAGTGGCATCCTTAGTCTGTTCAACCACAGATCTGTAGGTATACCTCATCTCAAATCTGATTTATTCACCTGGAGAAACAATCATTAAGGAATTAAAATGACCTCAAAGGAGACTTTCTGTGGGGACAGTCACAGTTGGTTGGCAGCATCACAACCAACATTGCCTCAGTGCCTGGTAATGAATATATTCCCTTGATTATTGCACTATAGAATGTCTACACTGGTTTGCCCACTCTCGTGTCTGATGCAGTGACTATAAGAATACCTGGGCTATCCCTGGCTTATGTGGCTCAGTGGATAGAGTGTCGGCACATGCCCAGGTTGTGGGCTTGATCTCCAGTTGGGGGCATGCAGGAGACAGCCAATCAATGATTCTCTCTCATCATTGATGTTTCTCTCTCTCTCTCCCTCTCCCTTCCTCTCTGAAATTATTAAAAATATATTTAAAAAAAAGAATACCTGGGCTCCATGTCTAAAGTGTCTAAGATGTTCAGAGATAGCATGAATATTTAATTTGCCAATTTGTTTGCTTTTACACCTTTATCTTTCTCAGCATTGTTCTCAGCTCATAAAAAGTGACAATCAAAGCCTCTGTATTAATGATTTGGGGTCTTTATTTACTTCTTTATAATGTGTCAATGTCTTATAATGTGGTTTTTCTCCTTTCCATATCCTTGTACATTTACTGCTATCAGGCACTCTCAGATTTATATATATTTATAAATGTTGGTATATTTCCCCAGAGCCAAAGATTGTTGGAATCAGCATGTGTTTTTTTTATATCAAACTTTTTCACTTCACAAATTTTTTAAAAGTATATAAAATATATATTTTACTGATTTTAGACAGAGAGAGAGAGAGAGAGAGAGAGAGAGAGAGAGAGAGAGAGAGAGAAACATTAATGATGAGAGAGAATCATTGATTGGCTGCCTCCTGCATGGCCCCTACTGGGGATCAAGCCTGAAACTCAGGCATGTGCCCTGACTGGGAATCAAACTGTGTGACCTTCTGGTTCATAGGTCGATGCTCAACCACTGAGCAACACAGGCCAGGCTCACTTCACAATATTTTTTAACTTTCCAAATTACTATTTACTGTAGATTAATTAAAGTCTTAACTTTGCATTACTTATGACCTCTCTAGTAAAGGCGCTGGAAATAGAAATTATTATGTGTCTGAAAATAAATGGATACTCTCCTCACCAATTTATAACAAATTAATAGATGGTTTTAATATTAGTTGTACTGTGTTATAAATGCATTTGCATAGTGACTATATACAATTCTATAAGTGTGAAAATATTTGATTAAGGTATTTGCACCATTACCATAATATTCCCACCTTAAACTATAGTATAGACAAAAATATATCACTTGAAGAGAAATGGTTAGTTCACAGAGGCTTATAAAATTGACTGCTAGAAGGACATTAACACATGAATCAAATTAAGGAATAATTCCTTTAGAGCTGAAATAAACCTATAGTGAATAATATTTAATAGCAACTTTCTTCTTCAGAATAGGCATTTATTTGAAAAATTGACATAAACCAACATTATCAATCATACTGCAACCTTTTAAGTCAAATACCTCTTTACTACAATACACGTAATCATATTGAAAGTTGGATGTGATATGTTCATTTGCTTTTCGCTTCAACTAGATGGAAAGCCCTGAAAGGTAGGAACCGTAGTTCTTCTCTGTGTTCCCATCACAAGCACAATGTTGGACACACTGCAGATGCTTACTGAGGGTTTGTGGAAACAGTGAATTCAATTTCCAGTTCTGTCTAGGTTCCTCTGTACTAAGTGCTTACTTGAAGCTATATTGGAATCTAAGAGCCTTGTGGTGCATGCTGAAAATTGTACTCTACACAGACGGGAGTCTATGTTGACCAATTCTACATAAAACACTAGACAAACTCAAAGAGACTGAGGCTTTGTGGAGTGCACATCACAGCACTGGAAGGGAACAGGGTTCATGAGAAAACAAGCATGAGGCTCTCTTCAGGATTTTTTAGTTTCAGCAATTTATCTTTTTAGTGTCTTGCGCTTTTCAAAGCATATTTACTGTGAACTTCATTTGATCTTCCAAACAACATTATGAGTTGCATAAAGTAGAGACTATAATCTTCCTTTTGAAATAGAAAGAAAATCCTACAAATAGAAAGGCAGTAATTTGTCCAACATCACACAGTGAATCAGCTTTCATATCTTGAATGCAATTATGTCTTAATGTGCAGTCCACCCTATTGTAAAAATATTCATTTTACAATAAATTCTGGTATTCCAGAAGACATTGGTGCCATTAATTATGGACTGATTTAGACATATGATACTTTTTGTTATTATTGGTGGATCAAATAGTGTCAGTTGATAATGGCACTTGTACCACAGCCACCTATCCATATGCACTATGCAAAGCTCATTAGCCTCAGGAATCACCTTGGTTAGTATCATCTAACTTTGGTCACTCTTTGAACCCACATTTCATTAGAAATATCTATAGGATCTCTCCCAAAATGCACACACACACTTTGAATAATTATAAAGGCAGTGTTAATTAAAATACATTTCATTTTCAGAATTGAAATATCATCTGTTAAAGTGTATACACTTTTCTTTTGGGGGGGGGCACCCTGTATATACTACTATAAACAATGAAAACTGGCATTTATTTATTTGAATTCTTGTTACATCTTAAAAGGATTATATAATACTTGAAAAAAAGAGGCCATGTCCTTTGTTTATGTATTCTCCACTACAATGTTTAACGGCAAAGTGGGATTTCAATACATTTTTTATTATATATCCAGAATAGTAACTTAATCTCTTTAGAGTCCAATTTTCTATGTAGAAACAAAATGGATCAGGCAAAATTACAAATTATTCATTTGTGAAGCAATAAAATAGAAAATGCAAGAAAAGTAAATGGTTAAGTATTAATTGTAGACCATATATTGTTAATAGGGATATTTAGTTTAAAACAAAAGCTACATTTTTAAAAAAGCTATAAGAAGTATAAACATTGTTAGAAGAATTAAAAAATAGGTTCTTGTTTTAGATTGCAAACATTACAAAATTTAGTGTGTACATTTGTGTTTCATATGTCTTTACCTATATCTTTAAAATTACATTCTCCCAAGGCAATTTCATAAAAGTAGTTTAAAAAGGATGTAGAAAAACATAAACCCTAGTATATTGTTAGTGGGAATGCAGACTGGTGTAACCCTTGTGGAAAAGAATATGGAGTTTCCTCAAAAAATAAAAAATGGAACTGCCATTTGACCCAGCAATCCCACAGTCAGAAAGAATATATGCACCTCCTATGTTCATATCAGCATTATTTACAACTAGAGGCCTGGTGCACAAATTTGTGCCCGGGTGGGGTACCTCAGCCTGGCCAATGATTGGGGCCAATCAGGACTGGTGGGCTGGGGAGGGGTCAAGGGAGTGCTCCAGGGCATGTCTGGACCTCTTGCCCAGTCCAGATTGGCTGGACCCCATCAGCAAGCTAACCAACCAGTCATAGCATCTGCCCCCTGGTGGTCAGTGTGCATCATAGCAACTGGTCAAATGGTCAGACACTTAGTATATTATACCTTTATTATATAGAAGTAGTGGCCCGGTGCACAAAATTTGTTTATGGGGAGAGGGGGGTGTCCCTCAGCCTGGCCTGCACTCTCTCCAATCTGGGACCCCTGCGGGACTGGGCCTAAACCGGCAGTTGGGACATCCCTCTCACAATCCGGGACCGCTGGCTCCTAACAGCTTGCCTGCCTGCCTGCCTGCCTGATTGCCCCTAACCACTCTGCCTGCCAGCCTGCTTGCCTCCAACTGCCCCCTTGTTGGCCTTCTCGCCCCCAACTGCCCCCCCTTGCCAGCCTGATCACCCCCAACTGCCCCTCCACCAGCCAGCTCACCCCCAACTGCCCCTCCACTGGCTTGCTTGCCCCCAACTGCCACCCCTGCTGGCCTGCTTGCCCCCAACTGCCCCCTGCCAGCCTGCTCACCCCCAACTGGCCCCCCTGCCAGCCTGCTCACCCCCAACTGCCCTCCCTGCTGGCCTGCTCACCCCCAACTAGCCCCCCTGCCAGCCTGGTCACCCCCAACTGCCCCCCCCACTGGCCTTCTTGCCCCCAACTGTCCCCCTCTGCTGGCCTGCTCGCTCCCAACTGCTTCCCTCCACCAGCTTGATCACCCCCAACTGCCCTCCCCTCCTGGCCTGATAGCCCCTAACCGCCTCTGCCTCGGCCCCGCCACCATGGCTTTGTCTGGAAGGACATCTGGAAAGGTGTCCCAGAAGGTCTCCCAGTCTAATTAGCATATTACCCTTTTATTAGTATAGATAGTTAAAACCTGGAAAAATCCCAGTTGCCCATCAGTAGATGAGTGGATAAAACAGCTATGGTACATTTACACAGTGGAATAGTACTCGGCTGTAAAAAAGAAGGACCTCTTACCTTTTGCAACAGCATAGTTGGACCTGGAGAGTATTATGCCAAGTGAAATGAGCCAGTCAGAGAAAGTCAAATATCACATGATCTTACATACATGTGAAATCTAATGAACAAAATAAACTGAGGAATAAAACTGGTCCGGACACATGGATGCATGGAACAGACTGACAGATCACAGAGGGGAGGGAGTGGGGTGATGAAAAGAGATTAACCAAACATCATGGACACAATAACGTGGTGAAGGCCTGGGGTGGGGAGGGATAGGCGTTGGATGTAGGGGTAAAGGAGGGAGATGGGGGACATCTGTAATACTGTCAACAACAAAAACAAACAAATAAATAAAAACTGTTTTCAATTTTCAAAGTTAGGACAAAATATTGAGAATTTATCATGATCAATGATAATAAACAATAAAACTAAAATCACCAATGAATTCAAAAATTCTCAAGTTTTTTATATGTGTACTTGTTTTTGTCTAACACACTCATGATTCCCTCAATTTTCTCACCCCCATCCAGATTTCACAATTCAAAAAGCTTAGATATGCTTCTAAATATAACTTATTCCAATAATATTTAAAATTTTATATTATTTCTATTGAGTTTTTCACAAGGAAAATTATTTTTTCTCCCTTACATTTAGTATAAATTAATGGACACTTACCTTGGGACTTTCTATTTGAATTAAATGAATTACTCTATCTTAGATTAGAAAAGGGGGAGGGGCAAGAAATTAATTGAAATATTGACATTGTATATGGAATACTGCAGCATAAGTATGAAACCTATAATAAGATTCTAAAGTGTATTGTTATTTTACAGTTGAATTCAAGTTAAAATTATGTGATAATAGATAATATTTTTGCAAAGCTTAGAGAAAAATCCAGAGATGTAAAAATTGGAATGGAGACTACACACAATGTCTTTAATGATAGCATTACATTTTTCTGTTAATAGCAGTTGCCTTGCTTTGCAATTTTACTATGTTTTTTAATTTTTTCTATCAATTACTTACTTTGCTTCATTGGTTCTAAGTGATGCAATACACTAAATCACTTGATCTTAGACATCACTTATGAGGGCTACACTTCCGTTAATTTTCTGGCAGCTATATATTGTAGTTAGATGTTAATACCACACAATATGGGCCAAGTCTCATTCTATATTCCTCCTGGAATTGAATCACAAAATTGCAATTAGATGCTTTGAGATATATATTAGTGAGTGGTTTTCTGTGATGCCTTATAAATTTGATCAAAAAGTGTGTTGATGCTTTTACAATATAATTAAAATTGCTTTTCAAAAATATATTAAAAATGCTACATTATATTTTTACATTTTGATTATTTATGTGAAATATTGGATTTCCTTACTTCCCCAATGAGTTATTAATAATTTTATGTATAACTGTTTAGTTGCAATATTATTAAATATGAGAAAATAATGACAATATGTGCTAAATTTGAATATTCCAATAGAATGCAAAAAGTTATTATTTTGTTTTTATTTCAGGTGGTAAAATTGCTGAAGATGTTAAATTCAGGAAAGCTGTTCCATAGTTAATGTATTTATTGGTAGAAGAGTCAGAGAAATAAATTTACCTTGAAACCAAGTTATACTCCAGTCTAATTCAGGCTTAGTTATAATATGATTTAACATAGCAAAGGGAGCGATATGTAAGGCTATCTTATATTTTATGTCAATTTAAATCCTGGAAGTATAACTGAATATAAAGTTAGAAGCTAAATCTAAGAACTTATTGAACATCCATATTTCATTTTTTTCACCATCAACCATTTACACACCACCTCCCAGAATACCATTCCTAAAAACATAGTAATCACTTCGCACACTGCTAAAAAACGCTGTTTTTCAAACAAACAATTGTGTCAACCAATATTTTCAACTTATTTTTAACAACGTCGAATCTTATACTTGGGCACAATGGCTGTACTAATCCTGGAACATTCTTGTGCTTTGCTCCCTCCACAATTTGGCTTTATTCTTCTACAAGTCTAGGATTTCTTGTCCGCCGCTCAAACCATAAACATATTTGTAATTCCTGAGGGCCTCGGTAAATTCTCACCTACTCTAAAAAGTTTTCTATAGCTTCTTCCTTTAAACGGCTTACAAAATGATTGTTTTGTAATTAATTTGACAATGTAAATTGCATGTTTCATGTTATCTTTTTAATCAAGAAATAGCAAGTATATTCCATATGCAAGGCAAAGTAAGTGCTGTAGGACCTTGGTAGTCAAAATGTGGCCAGAGGGACCAGAAGCATGGTTGAAAATGCAGATCTCAAAATCCTGCCTAAACCCACTGAGCCAGAACTGAATCTTCTTGGTAACAAGATCCTTAGGTGATTAAAGGTAAAGGACCACTGCTCTGAAGAATACAAATATGAGAAAATTGGAATAATTGCCCTCATACAGTTCACTAATAACAGAGCATTTAATCATCAAGGCAGAGTGAGAGTAAGGGTTGTGAGAGAAGTATAAACAAAGCTTCCAGGCAGGGAGATGTTGAAGGGAGAAAAAAAAAATCACAACTAAATACAATTACAACGATTAGTGCCATGAAATATACGATTAGTAACAATAAACACTTATTTACAAATTCTACTTTATGTACGTGGTCCAATGCTAGGTTTTAATAGGCCCTGTTTCTAATCTCCACAATGATCATTTTATGAAATTTATAGTATCCTCATTTCACATATTAAAAAGAAAAGGTTCAAAAGGTTATATACTAGCCAACTATTGTCCTGGTCAGGATTTAAATCCATGTCTATTTTCTCAGTTCTTTCCATTTTTTGCCACTCCCCTGCCTAAACTTGTAACTCATAGTATTACTCATCTATTACTTTACCCTTTGAATATGTATTATTTCTCTCACACTTGATTGCAAAGACTTTTAAGTCTTCAACTTTATGCTTCTAGTCTATAGAACTGATTGAAGATACTAAATAAATATTTCACTGATATATGAAAATTAACAATTCTTCAAAGGAGAATTTTTTCAATTTTGGTAATACAGGGCATACACTGGTTTTGTTTACCTAAAAATGTCTAGATATACAGGAAGTGAGTTTAAAGTCTATGTGTGTGTAAGAAAAAGGAAGAGTTATTTTAAAGCCTAAGAGAATAAAATAATGACATTAACTCTTCTGCTAAATAACCCTCTGAATATCGTGGGAAATTAGGATATATTTCATTTATTCATTTGTTAGTTTATTTATTAACAGATAAAACTATAATAATTTCATATGGATTAATGTATTTATTAATTACTACTTGATGATCCTTGGATAAATTATCTTTGAGTAAAAACTCCCATATAAAATCTGACAGTATCTATTTTGAAGTAGCACCAGGTGCCCTCTCTTAAAAAATAATCCTGTAAATGCAAATATATTAGCCTGCATGTCCTGCAAACCTATTAGTCTTCATCAACTTTGATGTTGATGTCTTACTAATGAAACCATTCTTTTAAATAAGTTTTGCATATGTTTAGTTCATTGAAAATAAACTCAGACACATTAGCTCTAGGTTATATAAAATCCAATATAACATGGCAATAAACTGTTTGCTTAAGTAGAAGATTATTTATTTTGGGAAAAGATGAATTTTTATTTTTCTTATAATCTACTGTAATATATCTATAATAATAAAAGGGTAATATGCTAATTAGACCAGACATCTTCCAGATGTCCTTCCTGACCAAGCTGGAGCCGGAGGGAAGCCAGTGCTGGCAGCAAGGGGAAGGAAGGCCTACTCTTGCACAAATTTTCATGCATCAGGCCTCTAGTAGTAGTATACAAGACTTTTCATAATAACTTAGATTGTAATAAATTTATTATATAAAGAAAATAGTCTGAGAAAAAAGGCTAGTTTCATTATAAAAAATAAAAAGGAGACAGCAGAATCCTTTCAATTTTTTAACATGACTGAATGCCATTCTTCACAGAAGTATCAGAGGTTGCTGGACTCTTTCAGAAATAATGAACAAAAGAGGAAGAAACTCTATTATAGCACTTCTAGACTTTGTGCTGTCATCTGTCAATGGCAGTTGTAAAGAAAGATGCTAAAATCTACTCTGTTTTCTTGGTTTTATTTTATTTTTTTTGATCTGCATAAAGCCATGCAACACTTTCTATTTTCTTCTTTTTATTCAGTTAGATGGTTTTTCTATTACCAACTGTCTACATGTTTTTAATTATTTGTACTTGGCCACAACAAAGTTGACCAAGTCGATTTCCTGCTGGAAAACACAACTGAGCATTTACTATCACCATTATTTTACAAAAGAAAAATAATTTTGTAGTAAAGACTAGATCTTTATTGAAAAATAAAACATTTTAGAAAGCTCTCTTCACTGTCCGTCTTGCTTAATTTTTACTCCCATGATAAGTAAAATATTTATCCCAGACTTCAGAGTAGATGGACTGGTATTTGGGAGCCTCTGGGTTCAGCACTACAGACAGGCGCAGGCCTGGTCTCCAGAGGCACCGTCACAGTCGACACCACATCCTTCAGTGTGTTGACTAGTAAGCGAAGCACAAATGAAAGATTAGGCAGTGACTTGTCAGAATGGGAAGAGAGGCCCAGGATGGCACGATACCTTAGGTGTATGTTAAAAAGTCACTTTTTTATTTTACCTATGATGAGTCTGAGTTTACCCAGCATCAGACCTTTGCATATTAGGGTTTTTCTTTGCCCAGGATCATCCAACGTTTTTGGATTAAATAATTCTGACTTGGCATATTAGTTTTCCCTCCATTCCTATCAATGAAGTAATTCTTAAAATCATGAGGTTTTTTTTTTTTTACAAATTTGGGCAATAAATTGATAATAATTTGCTTAGTTTTCCTAAGAAGTTTAAGTTCTTTGGATTAGGACTTTTCAGGGATACAACCTGGTAGGAACCTTCATTCTTCTATATTAAAATGACAAATGATTTTATCATGTTTGGTTTTCCTGGATTTAGTTTAGTTCCTTCACTTATTCAAAATATATAAAAAAAATATATGAACAGGACTCCTATTACTAAGAACTGTGCTAAAGACATACCAGTGGATAAGATCAGCATGGTCCCTGTCCTCAGTGTCTACTCTGAACTCCAAATTACATTCGTTCATGGACTCGATATCATGGATGGTAAATGAAGGAAAAGGACTGTGTGCCTTTTAAGAGTAAGAGAATTCTTTTGCAGTTAGAATTCTGCCTGTTTTTCATCTGAGAGAATGAATGACAGCATTTAAATGAAACATTCACGACACCAATTTTTAAATATTACTTAATTGGGATTATTTACTTTTCATTATTAATAGACATATTTCTGTTTATAAAATTATTCTCAAGAATCTCATCATTTGAGGCAATCTCAATAATTATTTTGTAATTAGAAAATTTTTATCTTAAGACATTAGAAGTATTCTCATAGTGCCTAAATACCAACATTATGAATAAAAAAAACCACTTGAATATTTATTTGCAAAACAAATCCTTTCAGCCTCCTCTTTCCCACATACTGTAATAGTGAGGCAGATATGAACCTTGCTTTTATATTTCTGTTTCAGAAAATCATAATTTGATATTTACTTTTCAAAAGGTCACAACACGCCAACAGTGGTCATGACAACAATAAAAATAAAATTAAGGCTTCCTGACAGTGGGTTAATGCTCTTTAAGGAACCCAATTTTGTGACTCTATCCTGGTTGTTTCATTTCTGTTGCCATTGCTACAAATTCTATTTCATGCCTGTAAATTATATTTTCTGTTTGCATGCACAAAATACTATTTATTACAGCAGTGATTGCTTTTCCGACTTCTTAAACACATGCATGAATAGCTAGCTGCTTCATTTCCACTATTCACATAGTATATCTAAAATAACACATCTTGAACATGTATGTTTTAAAACTTATTGAAGACGTTTACCCTCATGAAACATCCATATATTCTTAATTCATAAGGCCAGGTGATGTTAGAGTAAAAAGTTTAGTCGTGTTTTAATTTCTTACTATAATAATCATTATATTCCTCAGGCATACAACAAACACCTAGGATAAGAGAAAGTAAAAAAAAATAATGACTTTCAACTTCTGGGATTTCTTTGGAAAATTTTCTCAAAATCTCTAATGTGAGAACAGGGAATATCAGAAATAAATACTTTGCTTATGTGTTTAAGGGATGTGTCTGGCCTGAAATATAACAAAATGTTGGTGCCTGAACTTCATTTATACCAAATTAAACTGTAATTGAAAAGGCCTTTCCTAGATCAGTGTAAATCAATCACTAATGTGATTAGTAGATAAAATACATGCTAGGCGAAGTCAATAAAAGCTTACATTAAAGAAATAATGAAATAATGTTATGTCTTTTTCTTGTGAAACAATGGCAGCCTTAGAAATACTAAATGTTATATTAATAATTGGTAAAATTCTATAATAAACAAAACATTTATAATGCAGCTGTAATTCATTTTAGACTTGTTGAGAAACTATCCTTTTTGAAGGACATTATTTTAGGAAGAGGAAAATTAGATTAATAATCATTGAGACAGAGTTTAGATGATGTCTATATCATCTGCATACTTAAGGCTTTTGTGAACACAGTTTTTGGTATCTAAAATTCAATTAGAAAATCTTGTAAATTTAGATATGAAATTATGTTTTATAGAAGTTTCACTTGGCTCATATTTTGATTCTGGTCCTAAGGTAAGAAAGTAGATACATTAGCTTAAAGCAGTTTCATTACAAAAATCTGGAACATACATTCATTGCAATTTTACTATATAGCATTATGCTGTAGCACAGAGTTAGTATTTTGGATGTTATTTTAAAGATTATAATTATCAGCAGCATCTTTCTACAGCTGTATCACGTTTAACATGGCCCAGGTTTCCCCAAAGGGCAATATGACAGTGATATTCTGAAATATAAGTCACCCATGTGGCATGCCTGCAATTTACATCATGTCTTCTGAACATGACATTTATGTTGCTGGTGGGGTTAATATACAATGATTAATGTAATCACCGAGATTAGTTAATTCTTTTATTTCAAACTAGAGGCCCGGTGCACGAAATTCGTGCACTGGGGAGGGTGTCCCTCAGCCCAGCTTGCACCCTCTCTAATATGGGACCCCTCGGGGGATGTCCAACTGCAGGTTTAGGCCCGATCCCTGTGGAATCGGGCCTAAACCTGCAGTTGGACATCCCTCTCACACGGATCGCCCCAGGCACCCCAGGGAGCGGCCACGCCCCCATGCCACGCCCCCTGGGGTGCCGATCGCCCCAGGCACCCCCGGGGAGCGGCAGCATGGGCAGGGCTACGCCCCCCGGGGTGCCGATCACCCCAGGCACCCCCGGGGAGCGGGCACGGGCGCAACCACGCCCCCCCGGGGTGCCGATCGCCCCAGGCACCCCCAGGGAGCGGGCACGGGCGCGGCCACGCCCCCCCCAGGGTGCCGATCGCCCCAGGCACCCCCGGGGAGCAGCGGCACGGGCGCGAACACGCCCCCCACGGGGTGCCGATCGCCCCAGGCACCCCCGGGGAGCGGCAGCAGAGGCGCGGCCACGCCCCCCGGGGTGCCGATCACCCCAGGCACCCCCGGGGAGCGGGCACGGGTGCGGCCACGCCCCCCCAGGGTGCCGATCACCCCAGGCACCCCCGGGGAGCAGGCACGGGCGCGGCCACGCCCCCCAGGGTGCCGATGGCCCCAGGCACCCCTGGGGAGCAGCGGCACGGGCGCGGCCACGCCCCCCCGGGGTGCCGATGGCCCAGGCACCCCCGGGGAGCGGCAGCAGGGGCGCGGCCACGCCCCCCGGGGTGCCGATCACCCAGGCACCTCCGGGGAGCGGCAGCATGGGCAGGGCTACGCCCCCCAGGGTGCCGATCACACCAGGCACCCCCAGGAAGCGGGCACGGGCGCGGCCACGCCCCCCGGGGTGCCGATCACCCCAGGCACCCCCAGGGAGCGGGCACGGGCGCGGCCACGCCCCCCCCCAGGGTGCCGATCGGGCGCGGCCACGCCCCCCCGGGGTGCCGATCGCCCAGGCACCCCCGGGGAGCGGCAGCAGGGGCGCGGCCACGCCCCCCGGGGTGACGATCGCCCCAGGCACCCCCGGGGAGCGGCCACGCCCCCATGCCACGCCCCCGGGGTGCCCATCGCCCCAGGCACCCCCGGGGAGCGGCCACGCCCCATGCCACGCCCCCCGGGGTGCCGATCACCCCAGGCACCCCCGGGGAGCAGCTACACGGGCGTGACCACGCCCCCCCGGGTGCCTATCACCCCAGGCACCCCCCGGGAGCGGGCACGGGCGCGGCCACGCCCCCCGGGGTGCCGATCACCCCAGGCACCCCCAGGGAGCGGGCACGGGCGCGGCCACGCCCCCCCCCAGGGTGCCGATCGGGCGCGGCCACGCCCCCCCGGGGTGCCGATCGCCCAGGCACCCCCGGGGAGCGGCAGCAGGGGCGCGGCCACGCCCCCCGGGGTGACGATCGCCCCAGGCACCTCCGGGGAGCGGCCACGCCCCCATGCCACGCCCCCCGGGGTGCCCATCGCCCCAGGCACCCCCGGGGAGCGGCCACGCCCCATGCCACGCCCCCCGGGGTGCCGATCACCCCAGGCACCCCCGGGGAGCAGCTACACGGGCGTGACCACGCCCCCCCGGGTGCCTATCACCCCAGGCACCCCCCGGGAGCGGGCACGGGCGCGGCCACGCCCCCCGGGGTGCCGATCACCCCAGGCACCCCCGGGGAGCAGCTACACGGGCGTGGCCACGCCCCCCCGGGTGCCTATCGCCCCAGGCACCCCCGGGGAGCGGCAGCAGGGGCGCGGCCACGCCCCCCCGGGGTGCCGATCGCCCCAGGCACCCCCGGGGAGCGGGCACGGGCGCGGCCACGCCCCCCCGGGGTGCCGATCACCCCAGGCACCCCCGGGGAGCTGCTGCACGGGCGTGGTCACGCCCCCCGGGGTGCCGATCACCCCAGGCACCCCCAGGGAGCGGCAGCACGGGCGCGGCCACGCCCCCCGGGGTGCCGATCACCCCAGGCACCCCCGGGGAGCAGCTGCACGGGCGTGGTCACGCCCCCCAGGGGTGCCTATCACCCCAGGCACCCCCAGGGAGCGGTCACGGGCGCGGCCACGCCCCCCGGGGTGCCGATCACCGCAGGCACCCCAGGGGAGCAGCAGCTCGGGCGTGGCCACTGGGCACCGCCATCTTGATTTTATCAACGGTCGACAGGCCACCCGGAGTCCCGCCCTCAGCCTCCGCTGGCCCAATCATGGGCATAGCGGAGGTGCGGTCAATTTGCATGTTTCTCTATTATAAGGTAAGATGATTATAACCCAATGGTCATTTGCATGTGCAAATGCAGCTGTTGCGCTCAGATGTTTGGAAAATCAAGCAGACAAGGTGAAACTAAAAACAGAAAGGGCTGAGAATCAAGGACGGACCTAAGAACAGGAAGGGCTAAGACTATTAGATATCAGGGTCTGAAGGATGCTCAAGAGTGACCCATTTTGTGAAATGCAAATTACAGTATAACTTAACTCAAACACGCACACACACAAACACACATCCTGAAACAAAGTTTCACTAAACTTTCCCCTTTATTTACCCTAATTAAATGAGGTGCAAGATACATTTATTTTCTATTTAATTCTATTTTCTGTCATTAAAAAGCATTACTGATTCCTACAATGTAAGTTGATTTAATTTCACCAATGAGTCATGATGTATAGCAGGAAAAAAGTGACTAATTTTAATACATGGTTCTTAATGTGGAGTGCATAGATAGGTTTTAAAAGCTTATTTAAGCCATGAAATAATTTGAGGAGATGGTACATTTCCATCAGATTCTCACATGGATTTATGACATCCCTTCAAAGTAATCTACCTAATAAAAGAGTAACATGCTAATTGACCGTATCTTTGCAATGCCCACCAGCCAGTCAGGAGTGAGGATGCAAATTAACCCAACAAAGGTGGAGGGTTAATTTGCATATACAGGCTCTGAGAAGCAGGGGATGGGGCGGGACACTTGCGTGGTCGCCATGGCAATGACACAGGCATTCTGCACCACCCCAGCTGCTCTGAGCCTCTGGGAAGCGTGGGAAGGCAGAAAGGCGGCTCCGGGTCAGAGTAGTACAAAAATAAAATATATAGAGCTATTTACAGTTAGAACAGTACATGGTACACATGTATTATACTAATACCTTTATATGTGTTATCTCATTTAATCCTTATAACAGCCTTTTAAGATTGGCACAAATTGTAACCAAATTGTTTAATTGTAGACATTGATGCCCAATGGGAGAAAATAAATTTTCCTTAAGTTACTTAATTAATAAGTGGCAAATAGGATTCTCATTCAGCAGTTTGACTTCAGACCAATTTTTTTAAGCCTGTGAAATCCAGTAAACTTTCCTTCTTCCTCCCTCCCTCTCTCCCTCCCTCCCCCCTCCCTCCCTCCATCCCTCCATCCCTCCCTCCCTCCCTAGGATTTATTCATAACCTTCTCTGTGTACCACTGAGAACATGAAAGTAACTAAGACTGCCCTGATACCCTTATAGTCCAGTGAGGAATAAACAGGTCAAGGATGAGGGACATTTCAAAACCACAAAATAAGAGTCAGCAAAGTAGAAACAGACATAAGTTGAGCATGAAACTAAGGCACTTCTTGGAGAGCTCTTGGTTGGGACTAAGGTGCCTTCTCTTGCGTGTTCTCATGAAAACCCTAGGGTTCCTGTTTGTAGTAATGAGATTCACTGCTGGTTGTTGTAATCCATCCAGAAATCTGCACAGTCACTTGGTTGCGAAAAACAGACTCAGGTGGTACAGATCTGCAATTCTTTACCATGACACTAATTTTAGCAAGAGTCAAATTCTCTAGGTCTGGGAGAAACTCGTGAAATTCACAATGCGCCTGTCAACTTCTCTGATGATACACATACAAAGATTCAGAACTAGAGCAAAGTTGCTTATTATAATGGACAACAGAACTATTAGCTAAGTGCTTACTTTCCTTTCTCCATTTCATATACATTTAAATAGAAACATCTTTGCAACATGTGGTCTAACACGGGTTATAATTGTTAAGAATATATGGAATGTAAGGAATTCTCATCATTTGCAGCAACCTGGATGGAATTGGAGAACATTATGCTAAGTGAAATAAGCCAGTCAATGAAAGAAAAATACCACATGATCTCACTCATTTATGGATAATAAAGAACATTATAAACTGATGAACAAAAAGATAGATACAGAGACAGCAAAGCAACAAACAGACTTTCAAATTACAGGGGGAAAGTTAGGGAGAGGTAGGGGAGATAAGAAATCAAACGAAGGACTTGTATGCATGCATATAAGCATAAACAATGGACGCAAAACTCTGGGAGGTGAGGGCATGTATGGGAGTGGGGTGGGGGAGGCAATGGTAAGATATGTACACATATAATACCTCAATAAAAAAAAATTTTAAAAAAGAATATATGGAATGTAGAGAAAGAATCTCAGTAATTAAAAATATGTAGAAATCAAGAGTCAATATTGAAAGCTATAACTAGTTTCAATTACTCTGTAATTATTATTTAGAAATTATACTTTCATCCAGTTGTAAACCGTGTGGGAATATATGTCTACTTGATTTATAGTTTCTTTCTATTCTTTGTCTAACTTTGATCCTCAATTTATACATCATACTTTGCTTATTGAATACTTGGTTGTTTCTAAAAATTAATTAATCTTAGAGAAGAAAACACCATTTAAAAACACACCCAGATATGCCAGATACAAATCAAAATTTGGAGGGATATCTCAGCTTCAGAGGTACCCCCTGAGGAGTGAGGGGCCCCAGCCCCTCACAAGGAACCCCAGCCAGGGTTCCAGTGCCAGGAAGAGAAGTCCCCATAACTTCTGCCTGCAAAAACTAGCAGAGGTTGTGGTTGAATGAGACAGAGACTGCTGGAGTCCCAGGGAGTTCCTCTTAAAAGGCCAGTGTGCAGAATTACTCAGACGCAATATCTCTGAGCTCCATTGCTGGAGCAGCAGCTCAAAAGGCACGAGAGACATAAGGGGAGGAACTGAGTTGTCTGGTATCAGGGTGAGAGCTGGAAGGGTGGCTTTCTGCCAGACAAAAGTACTGGCAGAGATCATTGCTTCTTTTCTGAGACTTTGCACTACAGAGCAAATACACAGGTGCCATGAACCTGGCTCACACTGGTTGCCCCAGTGATTCCTTGAGAACCCATACCACCCAACTTGTGAGCCCTCCCAAGCCATTTCTATACAAACTGCTTGTTTTGGATCCTGCTGTGGACTTTCCTAAAATCTCTCAAAGGTTCAAAAACTATAAACGAGCAGTATCTGGCCTTAATGTGTCCCATACCACTTGCTAAGTGGCCCCAGGTGTGGCATTAGCATCAGCCAGCCTTGGTTCACAGCTTGGCCTCTCATGGGCACCCCCAAGCCCAACACAAGTAGCAGGCATCTGCAGATCACTCTATATCTCATGCAGGGTAGCCCTATCAAGGCACAGGTGGTGGCTGACCTTTCAAGGAGGGCCCAGAGCTAGTGCACCCAGTGTACAGCTTCAGTCCATGCCAGATTACAAAGATACACAAGCAACACATTCAAGGGGAAGACCTGTTGAACACCAAGTCCCACTGAAGCAAGTCCTGCTCCACAGGGTCAGCTCTTGCACAGCAACTCCCATGCTGTAGTTGAAGCCAGTCCTCTCAATTAATCAGCCTGGCAGTCAATCCCTCCCAGTGATGCCAAAAGTAATCAAGGCTCAACTACAACAGTACAGTGCACGTAGTCCACAGAGAAGGATACCTGGAGTGCCCAGCTCAGGTGACTGGGGAGGCTGAACTTGTGGGCCCTAGATGACACCTACTACATAAGGCCAAAATATCAAGTCTGGGAGATGTAGTAGCTCCACCTAATACAAAGAAAAAAGAAATAAATAGGGAACCAGCCAAAATGCAGAGACAAAGACACATGTCACAAAGGAAAGAACAGAAGAAATCTCCAGAAAAAGCACTAAATAAAATGGAGGCAAGCAAACTACACGATACAGAGTTCAAAACAATGGTTAAAAGTATGCTCAAGGAACTCAATGAGAACTTAAACATCATGAAAAAACAAACAAACTTAGAAACCAAAGAAAAGAACCAGTCATGAATGAAAGCTATACTATTTGAAATGAAGAATAATTTACAGGGAATCAACAGTAGAGTAGATGAAGCCAAAAATAAAATTAGTGATTTGGAGTATAAAGAATCAAAACACACTTGGGACAGCAAAAAGAAAAAGAGAATACAGAAAAATGAAGATAGTGTAAGGAGTCTCTGGGATAACGTCAAGCATGACAATATTTGTATCATGGGGGTGCTGGAAGAAGAAGAGACAGAGCAATAAATTGAAAACCTATTTGAGAAAATAGTGACAGAACATTTCCCTAAGCTGGTGAAGGAAATAAACATACAAGTCCAGGAAGCACAGAGAGTCCCAAACAAGATTAACACAGAGAGGCCCACATCAAGGCACATCATAATTAAAATGCTGTAGGTTAAAGACAAAGAGAGAATCTTAAAAACAGCAAGAGAAAAGCAGTTAGTTAACTGCAAGGGAGCTCCCATATGACTGTCAGCTGATTTTCTCAATGGAAAACTTTGCAGCCAGAAGGGAGTGGCAAGAAATCTTCAAAGTGATGAAAAGCAAGGACTTACAACCAGAATTACTATACCCACCAAAACTATCTTTTAGAATGGAATAAAGAGCTTCCCATTCAAGAAAAAGCTAAAGGAATTCATCACCACCAAATGAGTATTACATGAAATATTAAAGGGTCTTCTGTAAAAAGAAGAAGAAAAAAAAACAATAAAAAATATGAACAGTGAAATGGTAATAAATACATTTCTATTAAAAAACAAAATAAACTAATAAGCAGACCAGAAATGAAATCATATATTCAGATGACATTTTGATAGTTGCCAGATGGGAGTTGGGTTGGGGAGATGGGTAAAAACTGTGAAGGATTAAGAAGTACAAATTGGTTGCTGCAGAATGGCCATGTGAATATAGTCAATAATATTCTAATAACTATGTATGGTGTAAGATGAATATGATATTTATCAGTATGATCATCTAATAAGTTATATAATGTCTAATCAATGGGGTGTATGCTTGAAACTAATAAAATATTTTATGTAAACTGTAATTAAAAAATTATTGAATGGCAGAAAAAAAACCTGACAATGAGATATCACCTCACACCTGTCAGAATGGCTACCGTCAATAAATGCACAAATCACAAGTGTTGGTGAGGATGTGGAGAAAAGTAAAGCTTTAAGCACAGTTGGTGGGTATGTAGATCCGTGCAGCCACAGTGGAAAACAGTATGGAGTTTCCTCAAAAAATTAAAAATAGAACTGCCTTTTGACCCAGCGATTACACTTCTGGGAATATATCTGAAGAAACCAGATGCACTAATTCAAAAGAATATATGCACCCTTTTGTTCATTGCAGTCTTATTTGCAATAGCCAAGATTTGAAAGTGGCCCAAGTATCCATCAGCAGATGAGTGGATTAAAAAAGCTCTGGTACATTTACACAATGGAATACTACTTGGCCGTAAAAAAGAAGGAACTCTTACCTTTTGTGACAGCACGAATGGACCTGGAGAGTATTATGCTAAATGAAATAAGTCAGTCAGAGAAAGATAAATACCATATGATTTCACTCATGTGGAATCTAATGAACAAAATAAACTAACAAACAAAACAAAATAGACTCATAGATACTGAGAGAAAACTGACAGCTATCAGAGAGGAGAGTGTTGAGGGGCTGAGAGAAAAAGGTGAAGGGATTAAGCGAACAAACAAATACAGACACAGACAACAGTATGGTGATTGCTAGAGGAAAAAGAGGCTTGGAGTAGGTTAAAAAAAAAAGCAGAGCAGGGATAAATGGTGTCATAAAGAGACTTGACTTTGGGTGGTGAGTGCATGATGAAATGTGCAGATGATGTTATAGAGTTGTACACTGAAAACCTGTATGATTTTAACCAATTTCACCCAAAAATTTCAATTAAATTTTCTATAAGCTCTGGAGACAATTCCCTAGCAAGTTCCCAGAAACAGTCAATAAAGCTCGCACTTTTGAAAAAATATCACACTACCTGACTTCAAATTATTCTACAGAGCTATGATAATCAGAATAGCATTGTACTGGCAGAAACACAGACACACAGACCAAGGGAACAGAATTGACAGCCCAGAAATAAAACTACGTAAATATGGGCAAGTAAGTTTGACAAAGGAGCTAAAAACACTTGATTGGGGGGAGGGGAGGAAGCCTCTTCAATAAATGGTGCTGAGAAAATTTGAAAGCCATATGCAAAAGAATGAAGCTAGATTACACCTTGTCCCGATGTACAAAAATTAATTCAAAATGGGTCAAAGACCTCAATATAAGATCTGTAACAATAAAAGAAAGCATAGGTACTAAACTTATGGACCTTGGTCATAGAGAACATTTTGTGAACTTGACCCCAAAGGCAAGGGAGGTAAAGGCAAAAATATATGAATGGGACTCTATCAAACTAAAAAGCTTCTGCACAGCAAAAGAAACCACGAACAAAACAAAAAGGCAGCCAAACAAATGGGAGATGATATTTACAGGCATCAGCTCCAACAAGAGATTAAAATTAGAAATACATAATGAACTCGTTCAATTCAACACTAAACAAAAATAAAATCCAATAAAAAAAAATGGGCAGGGGATCTTTCCCAAGAAGACAGCACATGGCCAACAGATATATGAAAAGACATTCAACTTCACTAGCTATTAGGGAAATGCAAATCAAAACTACAAAGAGATACCACCTCACACCTGTTAGCATGGCTATTATCAACAAGATAGGTAAAAACAAGTGATGAAGAGATTGTGGAGAAAAAGGAACCCTCATTCACTACTGGTGGGAATGCAAACTGGTACAGTTATTATGGAAAAAAGTTTGGTGGTTCCTCAGAAAAATGAAAAGTAGAGTTACCATATGACCCAGCAATCCCTCTTTTGGATATCTACCTGAAAAACTAAAAAAAAAAAATATTTGCAAAGATATATGCACCCCTATGTTCATTGCAGCATTATTCTAGGTGGCCAAGACATAAAGATAACCCAAGTGTCTTTCTAGAGATGATTGGATAAGTGACTGTGTAATAGCTAGTAGATTTCCCCTAAACCCTAATCATCCCAGAAAAAAAAAAGGAATTGAAAATTAAGCTAAACACCCAGTTTTCTACTGTACAAACTACTGAATACCTCTCCCAACTTCTGTGGCTATCTTCACGCTTTTCTTAGATTCAGATGCACATTATTCTGTAAGGAGCAGTTTATTTCAAATATATTTTATTTTACAATTTAAATTTATAAAACAGTGTATGAAACAGTATCCAGGAATAATGTGCAACCCTTTTCCAACTAATCAATGGAAATTCAATAATTTTGACATCTTTCTTCAAATGCCTATAAAAGTAACTGAGACCCGTGCAACTATAGTACTCCTGACTTGATCAAGTTTCTTGTAGATTAAAAAAGTATAAGGGTTAATAATCAGAGATCCTTAAGCATACAATAAGAAGGGCCTCCTCCTTTTAGGATCTAATCTCTACAATTAACATGCCTATTTCTTAAGACTTGTGCTTTGCCAGTAAATTACGGATGCTAGGGATCTTACTGTGTGCATGCAGCAAAGAGTCTGAGTAGTTAACGCAACATTATAAAGGGGGAAATGTGAAAAAGTTTATAAGACAAATATGCATGTCTCACTTGAAATGTAGTAAAATAGATATGGTTGTTTGATCTTTGCACATATTTTTTTCATAATTTATTTAGAACGTTAGCAGCACACCTTATGTGTTATTTCCTTCACGGCTGAATGACTCTTAATTACTTTATTTAATGGGAAACACTACTTTTCACAAAATGAGTGCTGTGAGGAGACATAGCCATGGAACCAAAGTGCATCACTAGCTCTTTATTTCATGAACTCTGAGTTTAAGTGTTTGGGCATAGAGGATTTGAAAGACAAGTTATGGTGTGTGTTTTTCAGATACAGTGCTTGTTCAAATTCAGCCTGACTTGTTTATCAACACTTCATATACAAATTCGGGGACAAATTAGCAATGCTGTGATAGCTCTCTATTTGCTCATTCGTGGTAAGCGATTCGCAAAAGCCACATCGCGGGTAGAGAGAGCCATTGGCTTCACATTCTCTAGGGCGGATTGGGAAAGCAGCAAGAACTAAGCCTCCGCATTCATTTTGGATGCGGCCCATTTGGGAGTTTGGAGGACACGGATAGGTGGTACTGAAGCACACTTTTTCTGGTAAGAAAACATTTGACGGAGTTGTGGCTGCAGAGGACTGACTACCGGGGAGCCTAAACACCATGGGCCAGAGATTTCTTCCTGTGCAACATCCTTTCCTCTGCCTGCTAACCTGTCAGTGCTTTTCCCATGGAGGCCCCTGCGGGAGCCTGTGAGGATTCCAAGCCTCTGTAACCTTTGCTGATATTTTAAATATCATTAGAAGGAAGACTCGAAAGGTTACTTTGTCAGGAGACTCACCTTGGGACAAAGTCTGTTTTTCACTTCATTGTGGAGAACAGAAAATGAAATATTTTTATATAGCTCTCTCTCAGGCTTGACTCTCTGTATCCTTACCCATCTGTTCCTTCCAAATCTCAACAATTCAATCGCGGTGCTCTGGACACAGATTAGAATTTTAAGAACAATCCTCTCTACTGCCCCTTGAATACACTTCTCTAACCAAATAAATTTCACAAGACGCACTCACATCCTTTCAGCAAAGGTTCATTTCTAGTAACCTAGAGCCCCCGAAAATATAGGGCGCCAAATCACAAATCTCCCGTGGCGGGCCAGAGGAAATCTACAGCTGCTGAAAAGCCATATTCGGTGACCTCAGGTTTCCTTAAGATTCTATTTCTTAATACCAAGTTTTTAATTTATAACAAAACTGCCGCTTCACATTTTAGAAAAGCACCAAAGCTATGACAGGTGATGTGTGTGGTAGTTAAACACTATTTGCAAACTGTTTGGAATTTATTAAATAACAAAGCATACAATGTATAGGGACCCAGCCATTAGTCATCAAGGAAGTCCTGTCCATCACTAGCTTTCATTTAGTGGTTCAGTACCTCGAAAGGGCTTTTGTGGGCTGGAGGGCAGTTCGTTTCATAAGCAATTATCCTCCCTCCTTATTAGAAGTAGAACTTAGATCATTGATGATTTCTTTGCAATAGCAAGATGGGCATATTTGAACTGTTGTGGGAATGGCTTTAGACAGATGTGAGGTTGGGTTTGTTCTAAGAACAACAGTTGAGTGGGTGAACCGAATAAAAGGGCAGTCTGGTTCCTAATCCCGAAAATACACTCATCTACATAACAAAGCAATAAAAGCAAGGTGAGCAGATGAGCAGCGTGCTCTTAATGCTCCCCTTTAGTGTGAACACATCCATTTTTTTTAACAAGGGAGAATGCAGCGTCTTTAAAAAAATGATATAACCTTGGAATGACTACACAAAGCTGGGGAAGCAATTAGTTTCCTCATGAATAGTGATTGCATAGTACATCTACCGTGTTTATTTCAGGGCAGGTGATTGATTTGATGCTTCTGGGTCTTGCCTTTCAAACAACGGCTGCAGATGCGCAGTACAAGCATCTCTTGTTGGAAATGCAGAATCTCAGCCCACTCCACAGCGGAGTCAGACTGCACTATATTGATATTCTCAGTGATCCTTGTGCATCTATCTGAGTTGGACAAACTCCAAACACCAGTCCAGGAGATTCTTTAGTTCTCCCTCAATTGGGGATGGAGGAGGCTACAACCAGCTACTCCGCATAAAGCGCTTTGTTCTAGCATGGTGAGATTTTCCATTATTGAGAAGGGATCTCGTTTCTTATTCTTCAAATGTTCCTAAGATGGTTCCAAAAGCCTCAGGAATCCCAAGAAGTGCAGCTGGTTCACCTGGCAGGTTCTGTAAGGTGCCCGCCTTGCCAACTTGCATCTTTCTTTCTGTGGCTTCAAGGTAAGGGTGGTAGATTCAGACATTTCCTGTAGTGTAGTCACACACTGAGTATTTGGGTTTTGTAAGGAGGAAATATGAGAACATATCTGAAAGCACTTAGCACATAGTAGGTACTCAAACAGGTAAATGTTTTGCGATAATGGAAATATAATTACTAATATAAATTCCAAACTATTGCAAAACAGCAGTGTGTGTTTAAACATGCAGTATTTCTATTTATATGTGCAGGATATGGACTTTGTAAGTCCAAGATGGATGACTTTAACACCATTTTTCATTTACAGTTAAAGGGCGCATGGAAGAAAGGCGGTTTTATGGGCATGTGGCCTGTGCTTAAAAAAGCCTTACACTTGGTTTAAAGCTCAGCTATGAATGTTTTGAAATTTTAAAATAATTTTATTTTTTGTAAAAGAGGCCTTGCATTTTCATTTTGAAAATTATGTGCCCAGCCCTGGCCGGTTTGGCTCAGTGGATAGAGCGTCGGCCTGTGGACTGAAGAGTCCCAGGTTCGATTCCAGTCAATGGCATGTACCTTGGTTGCAGGCATGTCCCCAGTGGGGAGTGTGCAGGAGGCAGCTGATCGATGTTTCTTTCTCATCGATGTTTCTAACTCTCTATCCCTCTCCCTTCCTCTCTGTAAAGAATCAATAAAATGTATTAAAAAAAAAAAGAGAGAGAAGAACATTATGTGCCCAGACCTGTGTGGAAGAGATTTAATGGTGCACAGAGACAGCCTCTTAAACTCCACCTGGACATTGTGACCTCAAGTTCCCTTTACTGCAAACGTTGTAGATGAGAGGATTTTTCAGAAGTGGTTTTGCACTGCAAAATCAGCAGTGTCTCCACGTGTTTCCGAAGCTACAAAACTCAAACAGGAAAGTGTTTCTGCACAGCCATTGTAGAAAAGAATAGGTAACGCCAAGATACGTGCACTGTCTGCATTAGCCTTCCCCAAAGCTGTTTGAGCACATCAGTAGACCCATTTCTGGCCAAGTCTCAGGCTACGCTGATTGCCAAGAAATAGGTAGTAAGTTCCCAAGGCTGCTCCAAAATAGTGTGAACATTTATGTGAGGGTTGACAGATTGCTGTGTAACCCTCTCTCTGTCTTCAATGTAGGGAAAATGTGCGCTAACCATTTTGGTCAATCTGTGCTCTAAGATATCACAGGGGAAACGGAAGCTTTTTTGTTATACAGTCTTAGTCTCCCTCAACTTAATAAGCTATGAACATTATCAAAGTCCTCAAGGGAGTGATCCAGTAGCTGTTGTAGGATTGCAGCCTTAACTGTGCAAGAAAAATACCCAGAATACTATGGACTGTTTTGCATTCCCAGCATGATATTAAAAAAATAATAATTAACCAGCTGAAAACCAAGGTCATATCCCACCTTAAGTAGGAAAAAACGCCACAAAGAGCCAGAATTTCTTTGTGTGACAGACATGCCCGCAGTAAAAATCCAACTCCTTCTAGGGCACACTATCTATAGGATTAGTTACTTGCTTTTTTGGTTGTTTGTTTTTTAATAAAGGTTACTTAGTCGTGAAAGCCAATATTTGAGAAGTCTAACTGAACTGAACACTGGCCTTTGGAAATGTGGCAAATTGCCTGTGCTACATCAGCCACTAGTGCAAACCGTGAAGGAATTTTTCAACTTTAGGAGTTTTGCAGAGTTGGTGGCCATATATAGCTTTTACCATTAAAGATTACTGGTATTGCTCATGCTGTGGTTGAGCGAGTAAGATACGGTCAAACCTCGGTTATTGAATGTATCCTATCTCGAACGACGTGGTTCTTAATCAAGTTGTTCATTGAAAAAGTGTCTAGGTTGTCCTACAGAACTTTGGTTCTCAACCTAACAAACCTTTTAGGCTGAGTCATCAGCATGACAAAAAGTGTCTCTCAGGCCACCAAGATAGGAGAGACTGTGCCAGTGTGAGTCTGTTTAGAGCTAAACCTTGTCTTGTTAATATCTTAGGGAACTGGGTTGTGAATATTTGTGTCTGTACATGTGTGTGTTTTGTTTTTCTTTTCTTTTTCTTATTTTGCTGGCAAAATGGACAATTAGCACAATTTAAAAACATAAATAGGTCATCAAGAGTGCTAATGTTGCTAAGGGTGTTATCACAGGCCATGGGAGAGGTAGAAGAACTGTTGTTGATGTCAAGCAAATAAAAGCAGTTAGCCAGGGACAGCATTTTGCAGTCAGTGAGACGTGAAAAAGGGAAGACTCTGCATATGGACCTCCACAAGACACCCCTGGAATGAGGGCTGAAACTGGTTCATTAAGGCTAGTAGAGGTGGTTCGATACATTTAAGAAAAGAAGTGTTTGTTTATAAATAAAATGCTACATGAGACATGTACCATAGATAAGAAAGGTTAAAACAGGAAATCATTTGGTGGTCTGGAAATTAATTAAATTTATATTATATCTGATGGGGAAAAATGAATTAGTCTTTGAACAAATCGCTCCTTGAACAGCCTTCCAGAACAAATTAAGTTTGAGAACTGAGGTTCCACTGTACTGAAAAGCATGTAGCTATGTAAGGTTGGGAGAAACAATAGAAGATTGACAACTGAAGTGAGCTGATGGAGGGAAACAAACAATAAGAACTGTGACGATTATACTGAAGTTCAACATTGGGCTTCTGGAAACAAAAGATGAGAGATATGTAAACCCACCGTGCTGGAGTCAGAGGTGCTACAGATCAGATTAGAAAGATCAGAGGAAGTGCAAACCAAGGGCCTTGTGAATAGAAAACGTGTCAACACCATTAAAACCCTTTCTATGTGTTTGCAAATGGAAGAAATCTCTGGATAATTTATCTCAACTCAGCTTCTTGTTGCTGGGGACTTTCAGTTTTGCTAATACATGTAACAGAAGATTATTGGCTGCAAGAATGATATACTTTGAAAAGCAAGTATATCTAAAATAAGTTGCAAGATAATCAGGAGGCTGGTGCCTCCATTTGTTCTTTATCCTACATTCTATGCTAGTTGGTAATTCAATTTATAATTTTCAACCTTTTTGTGAGAAATGCTCACCTGTCCGAATTCAAATAACGGACTCGGAGACAGAATTGTGGCAAAAACAAGACATTTAATACTTTCTTACAAAAGCTGCTGTCTGTCCAGTTGTACAGCCGCAGATACACATGGAGTAGTGACTATGCTGAGGCTGGATCACGGATGCCCGCTTCCTACATGTTTACACCGCTGTCTTTTAGCTTTTAGCCTGATGCTAGATTACGTTTGATCATGGTATATCCCTCAACCAGATTTCTCAAATATTTATTAACATATGAAGATCAATTTTTCTGGAGTACAGGTCTAGTCATGTAATCTTCAACAACCCCTGCTTCCTACAGGAACAAGCACCGCATTCTTTATACTGGCATTAAATGCACTCCTTGGTCTGGGCTTCATCTTTTTCAGCCTTATCTTGTCACTACTCTGTTTCAGATACGCTAAGGACTGCAGTCAAATAGAGCTACTTCCCTTTTCCTGGTTAGGACTGGTGTTTTCTTAATGTCAATGCCACTGTTCCTACTGTTTCCTCTGTCTGAAATGCTCTTCCTCCATTGTGCATACTCCAATCCTGCTCATGCCATGATCAAAACAACCTTCACAGCCTCTGTGTAACCTTTTTCTACTTGTTCTCCAAGGAGAGAGCAATATTCCCTCACCCTTTTCTTTGAAATCACATTATCTGTATCTCCCTCTCCCCCCTTTTGGGGATTTATCATGTTTGACTTACATTTTAGTTACACACATGTTTTATTTATCACATTGGGAATAATCTCTGTTTATTAAATCTATCACAGTGTGTTGAGCATAGAAATCACAGAATAAACATTTGAAGGAATAAATAATGAATAAATATTTATCTGGGATAAAGGGGTAAACAGAGATAAATAATAATATGGTTTATTAAGAGTGGGTAGAACCAGAAAATAAAATTGAGACTCTGTAGTTTCCTTATCCTACAAATGGTTTGAATTGAATATTTAATACCATCATCGTTAAGATTGCACTAGTGGATTGATGTCCGTGGGAATGGCAAGGTAGGTCCTCTGAAAACCTCACCTCCATAAAAGCACTGACAACTCTGATGAAATTGTCAAAATACACTTTTTCGGAAGTCTGAAAATTAACATAAGGTTTGTAACAACCTGGGGATCCTTTATTAAGATGAAAACCTGAATATCCATGAAAAAGTTAAGCTTTGTCATGTTTTAACTCTACCTACCCACATTCTGTTCTCCCCAGGACCATTAGCCTGTAACCACAGTGAAAACTAACTGCCTGACAGAAATGCAGGGCTGGTTTAATATATAAAAATCACAATATCAATAAATAAGGGAGAAAAGCACATGATCATCTCAGATGCAAAAAGAACTTGACAAAACCCACCATTCTTCCATGATAAAAACACCTAATAAAACTAGGAATAGCAGGGAACTTGCTCAACCTAGTCAAGGAGATTTATGAAAAACATTGTCCTTCATGGTAAAATACTGAAAGCTTCCCCCTGAGATCAGGAAAAAGACATGTTAGTAAAGTTTTTCATCAGGGCAATTAGGCAAAAAAAAGAAACACAAGGCATTCAGATTGGAAAGGAAGAAGTAAATCTATGTCTAATTACAGGTGACATAATCCTGTATGCAGAAAACCCCAAAGAATACACACACACACACACTCACTCACTACTAGAGTTAATAAACAAATTCTGTATCATTGCAAGAAATAATATTAATATGCAAAAATAATTGTATTTCTATACACCATCAACAAACAATCTAAAAAGAAAATTAGAAAAACAATTCCAAAATAGATCAGAGACATAGAAATATGGAACAGACTGATGAATCTCAGAGGGAAGGTGGGTGAGAAGAGATTAACCAAAGAATTTATATGCATGTATGCATAACCCATGGACACAGACAACAGTGTGGTGAAGGCCTGGGGTGGGGGGGGGGGAGGGGTGAGCTAGAAGGGGGTCAATGGAGGGGAAAAAAGGGTACACCTGTACAATTTTCAACAATAAAGATAAATTTTAAAAAGTAAAGAAAAACTTCCATTTACCATATCTTCAAAAAGAATTGAACACTTACGAATAAATTTAACAAAAGAAGCACAAGGTTCAAGGTTTATACACTGAAAATTGTGAAACGTCATAGAAATTAAGCACCTAAGTGAATGGAAAGACATCTGGGGTTGGATTGTTAAAATGGCAATATTCCCCAAATTAACCTACAGATTCAGCACAATCACTATAAAAATCACAGCTGGCTACATTGCAGAAATTGCCAAGCTGTTCTAAAATTCATATGGAAATTCAAGGAACCTAGGATAGTCAAAACAATCTTGAAAATTAAGAACAAAGTTGTAGGACTCACCCTTTCTGATTTCAAAGCTTACTATAAATCTACAATAATCAAGACAGTGTGTTACTGGCATAAAAATAGAGATCTGTAGAACAATGGAATAGAATTGACTCCAGAAATAAACTCTAATATTTATAGTCAATTGATTTCCACGTGGAAATTCTACAGGGTTAGAATAGTCTTTTATTGAGTAGTGGGACAGCTGGATATCAATATGCGGAAGAACAAAGTTGGACCCGTCTGCATTCTCAATACAAAAATTAACTTAATGTGGATCAAAATTTAAATATAAGAGTCAAAGTTATTAAATTAACAGAAAAAATCTTCATGGTCTCAGATTAAGCAATGGTTTCTTAGATGCAACACCACAAGCATAAGCAACAAAAAATATATAAATTAAATTTCAAGAAAATTATTATTATTTTTTGCTTAAAATAACACAATCAAGAAAGAGAAAAAAACAACTTATGGAGTGGGAAAATATATTTGTAAATCATTTATTGGGTAAGGAACTTGTGTCTAGAATATGTAAAGAACTCTTACAATGTAACAATATAAACACAAATAACTAAAAAATGGGCAAATGATTTATATAGACATTTCTTAAAGAAAGATATACAAATGGCCAATAAGTATATGAAAACATGTTCAACATCATTAACCAAAGAAAAATGAAAACCAATGCCTCTTCACATCTCCTAGGCTGGCTATAATAAAAAAGATAAATAGCAAGCATTGGTGTCGCTTTGTAGAACTAAAACCCTTACACAGGACTAGAAGAAATGTAAAATGCAGCCAGTTTAAAAAACACTTTGGCAGTCCCTCAAAAAGTTTAATATTGAGTTCCCATATGACATGGCAATTCCACTCCTAATGATCTATTCAAGAGAATGGAAAAGATAGGTTCATGCAAAACCTTTTATATGAGTGTTAATAGCAGAATTAATAAGAAAGGCCACAAAGTAGAAACAATCCAAATGATTGTCTATTGATGAATAGATAAACAAAGTGCTATCAATAATAATAAAAGTGTAATATGCTAATTAGACCAGATGTCCTTCTGGCTGTCCTTCCTTCCAGTCAAAGCTGCAGCGGGTAGGGGCTGAGGCAGAGGTGGCAGAGGCTCCCGGCCGGCGGGCTGGGGCTGGGGCCAAGGCCCTTGCACGAATTTCGTGCATCGGGCCTCTAGTGTGTATATATATATGTGAATATCTCTTTATATATGATGGAATATTATCAGCTCTAACACTGAATGATGTACTAATTAATCGATGCCTTAACATGGATGAACCTTGAAAAGATGATGGTAGGTAAAAGATACAGAAGATCACATATAGTATGACTCCACTTACATGCAATGTGCAACACAGGCAAAGCCATACAGACAGAAAGTAGATTAGTGGTTGCCAGGGGCTTGCAGGAGGGGACAGTGGGAAATGAGTACTAATGGGGTTCCTTTTTGGGTGACAAAGATATTCTGGAATTAGATAGTGGTCATGGTTGTGTGACTGTTCCAGACATTTCCAAATGTCACATGGAGGTCAAAACTTCCCTGCTGAGAAGCACTGATGTAGACCTACATGTGCTGATGTGGAAAGATTTCAAAAATGTATTTTTAAATAATTTTAATAATAAAAATGTAGAACAATAAAAATTGCATTAATGTAATATCAAAGATTGCTTGCAGTTCAGGAAAGAAGTAAATTTCAAATGCATAGGGTAGGAATAATCTGCAAAATAATGTTCTTATGTCAATAATGTATATTAACATTCTACCCACATCAAGAATATGCTAGAATGATTAAGAGGTTATCTTTATGAATGTTTTGTTTTTTATAATTCTTAAATGAAAGATGATCCACCATAAGAAAATATATTTTTCCTGTTACATTATGTACTTAACACAGTACTGAAAACTATTCAGTCTGCTTTCCACAATGATTAAAGCACAATTATATAAATAAAAATAAATCAAACTTTTGCATATTCATGTCACAAGAATGCAAGAAGCACCTGTTTCCACTTTAATTGCCAGAGAGAGCATTGAATGTAAATTGGATTCTCTACTAAGAGACTCCACCTTAGTTTAGAAATACTAAGGTAAAAGGACAGAAAAGGTAATGCATCCTTATTAAGGCTCACTTAAGAATAATAGTAGAGAATAAGAGTAGCCACTCAGAGTGTAGTAGTACTTACAGGATACCTAAAGAGTAATAGCAATCATTTACATTTTAGAATGCATTAAATATCAAGCCTTCACTTCCTCTTTTAAATGACTATATTTAATTACATGATCCTGTTAGGTATGGCTTAAGGAATCACTCTAATTTTATATCTAAAAAAAACTGAGGTTTAATAAGATTCAGGGCATACAGGCAACAAATGGTGAGCCTGGGACTTAAATTCAGGCTTATTTAATTATTAAGCCCATATATTATACCAATCTCTTACTAACTGTTTTTTTAAAAAGTCTTAAATCTTAAGCTTCCATGTAGGGTAAAGGGTATGACTTATATTGTATTTCTTACTATATAGATTAGAATATTCAATGCTACCTTTGCTGGTACAGATAAAATTATTATGGTGAGCATCTAGCAAATACTTTTTTCATGTGATAGGAATACTATCAACGTGGGGGTTTGTGGTAGGTCTGGAGAAGGCCAACATATGTTGGCTGACTCTACCCAACAAGTCAGAGCAGGAGGTCAAGGTTTGGGGTCAAGACTTGAACCAATCTCATTGATGATATCTTGCTCTTTCTACAGCACCATGCTGTTTCTCACAATCTTGCAAAGATGATACGTATCAAACACAGAGCTTGGGGTCAACTGTAAATGCCATCTGTGTACACAGGATGGGACTAGAACTCAGGACCACATTTGCCTACTGCTCAGAGAGCTGAAAGCCTGACTGCTGGTAATGATGTGCTCGGGGTCTCTGACTCACCCAGTGTCCACTTGGGATATTGGAGAAGTTGTTTCTTAGAAGGATCACATACCAGAGATTCCATCTAAGTGGAAAAGCTGTAAAAGGTGCTTCCACATTTATTACTGTACTTGAACTTCATAGAAACCCATTAAATAGTAATAGAGATTCTGTTATGTTTTAATTTTATAAATGAAGAAATGGAGAGTCAGAGAATTTAAATAACTTCTAGTAGGTCACATGTCAATGACTGAAAAAACTCAAGCAAGTCTTTTAATTCCTTAATTGGTGCTCTTTCTATTATACCAGTCTCCATATTCTGACTATGTAATTTTTTCAAGAAAATTTTTTCCTCTATAAAAATATTTCTGTGCAGGTTAATAATAATTGAAGCTCTCTACAATTCATATTGAGTTCCTTCTTATCTTTCTCTCAGGAGTAGAAGGGAACATTTCAATAGATTTCTAAGCACAATATTTGCTCTTACAAACTGCTTCTGAATCCAGAGTCTTTATTTTTATCTGCTATACTTTATTTCAAGAATAACTTTAAAATGCTTCCATAGAAACAACCGGATAAGAAAACGAGCTATGTAACATTTGCAGTGGATGTCTTTCTGAATTTTGAACATTCATTCCTAAAGAGATTAGAGATGGTTGTTTTTGAGGCCGAATCCATTCCTAAAGGAGATTCTCTTCATATGTCTCCTTTATGTTTTAGGTTATAAACTCAGACGCAATAAAATTTTAATGAAATATTCCTAAGGCTGTGAAATACTCAAGTTTTATTATTGTAGCTTAAGCGGGGGAGGGGGGTGTGTGTGCCCTCATTTCCATTACCTGCATTAACCTCTCTCTACTCAGCATCTCCACAACTTCCTAATGCTGAGTTTGGGTCATGGACATTGGAAAGCACGCAGCTCTATCCAGGCACAGTGGATAGATGACTGCAGGAAGCCCATGCAGCTGGGGTGAGGTGACAAAGAAGAAAAGAAACAAGGAAAAATGTACACTAAAGCTCAATGTTGCACTGACAGAAAAAAAAAGAGGTGACAGATTAATCCCAACACCAGAAATTTTGCCACATTTAGATGATCATTGAGGTCCAACATTTTTCCATAACAATATATTTAGCACCCATGAATTCTCTAGAATGGGGAAATCTGATAAATGTAGAGGATGTTGACATTTTCCTTTATTGCAGTTTACATGACTTTATTATTTACATCGGGACCACAAAGGGCTAAAAGTGGAGGCCATAATTCTGTCAGCAGGCAAGGAGCTCTGCAGCTTGTGCTCCGTGCACAGGGAAGACCAATAACTAATGCCGGCTGCGCTGCATGTCCTAAATTATATGCTCTTATCTTCACTGGGCAGTTTTATATTTGAAGATTTCTCCTACCCACCTCTTTGGGCTAATCAAATTGCAAAAAATCACCGAATGGAATTCTGTGTTGGCCTCACATGTGAACAGGTCGACCCATAATTTAGGTAAGTGAGGAGAGATTATGTATGCTAAAGGTTACTATAGTTCTTTGGTGGTGAGAAGTTGTACTGCTTTTGGTAATGGACTATTACAGGGACTTTTTTTTGTGTGTGTGTGTGAGGAAAGGCAGAAAAGGCTGTTTTACAGGACTAAAGGACTCTTGAATTCTATGTTACCAGTATAATATAGAGTTAGATTTCTTTAGCTGTCGGCTGCATTTTTTAATTATTTTTATTATTTTTTTATTTTTGGTGGAGAATTGGATGCTAAACAGGAAGGCTAGATCTCCATTTTTGATCCACAGATTAGCTCTTGTTAACAATAGCCAGCTTCTGCAATCATTGTCCTACATGGTAGAGTCAGCTGTGTTTTGGAAACCACTTTACCTAACACTAAAACATCTTTGCTTACTAGTATGTCATTCTACAAATGCCCTTCCTTTCTTTCCTTCCTTCCTTCCTTCCTTCCTTCCTTCCTTCCTTCCTTCCTTCCTTCCTTCCTTCCTTCCTTTTTTCTTTCTCCCTCCCTCCCTCCCTCCCTCCCTCCCTTCTTCCCCCCTTCCTCCCTCCCTCCTTTCTCTCTCTCTTTCTCTCCCTTCCTCTCTTTCTTTCTTTCTTTCTTTCTTTCTTTCTTTCTTTCTTTCTTTCTTTCTTTCTTTCTTTCTTTCTCTCTCTCTCTCTCTCTCTCTCTCTCTCTCTCTCTCTCTCTCTCTCTCTCTCTCTCTCTCCTTCCTTCCTTCCTTCCTTCCTTCCTTCCTTCCTTCCTTCCTTCTTTCTTTTCTCTTTCTTTCTTTCTTTCTTTCTTTCTTTCTTTCTTTCTTTCTTTCTTTCTTTCTTTCTTTCTTTTTCTTTCTATCTTTCTTTCTTTCCTCTCCCACCTATGGGATTCCATTCAAATATCATCTCCTCTAAGCAGACTTCCCTAGAAAGAATTGTTCATTGGATCCTCTGTGTCTCCTCCACATTTTTAGAGTTCTATCTCTGTAGTATCAGGCATACTATTCACTCAATAGAAAAGCATATAAACTCTAAGAACGAAGACACTGTGGCTCATTTATCTTTGCATTCTCAGCACCTAGGAATCTGCATAGAAAAAAAACAAACTGCTTCAAGTGCTCATTGAATATATAGTACTAAAAAATATATGTGATTTATCAGATAAAAGGCGAATCTCAATAAAAATATACAAATACAAAAGCTTAAATAATACTGGCCCCAAATTAGAGAGTTATATATAATAATAGAATATTTTCTTCTTTTATTAAAAATGATAAATGACATTGATGCATTCAGTTGTTTAATTAACAAATATTCATTGAAATAACACATAAATCACATTAAGATATTTTTCCTACTTCTGCATATTATACTAATTTTAAAAACCACATGAAATTATTTAGAATTAAGAAGAAAGAAAATTTACAATCAATTTTCCCAAATCCCTAATAAGTGATGGCAAATAATGCCTAAATATAAACAATGATGCTCATCTAGTAATTAGACACATCATTGTCTCCTGTATTTTGAAAAAATTAATTTACAATTTACTTTCACAGTCTACTTCTTTTCTTTTGAATGAATACTCCTTAGATTATTTAAAATTAGAGGCTGATAAAGTTTGAGATCCATTTGAAAATTCTGTCATTCTTAAACATCTAATATTATGTCTACAGAAGCTGTATTTCAGTAGAACTTATTCCAATGAGCTATATTTAAATATTTTAAACACCCAATAAAACTTTAAGAGTTAATGGGACTATATTTAATTTTAGTATTATAAATTTTGAGCTTGAAAGAGTAGAACTAAATCATTGAAAATAATATTTAGATGATTTCTTTAGGATTACTAAGACTAAGAAGGCTTTTAGGTATCTGAAGTGAAATTCCATCTCATAACTATTCAGTGTATAAATTTCTGGAAAGAAAGCCCACCCTCTGACATGAAGCTTTCATCATGTGCTTATCCAATATGAATTCTTACAAACCTAGACATAACATCATACTTAATTGTGAAAGACTAAATGCTTTCCTTCTAGAATCAGAATTGCAAGTATGTGTGCTCCTACTATTCCTATTCATTCTTTTACAGGCCAATGCAATGAGGGTGGGGGGAAAAAAAGCCATGTAGATCAGAAACAAAGAAATACAATTTTCTCTATTCACAATATAACTGTACACAAAGATAATGTCAATGAATATACATAAATGTTCTTAGAACTAACACATGAGATTAGCAAGATGACAAGATGCAAAGTTAATATACAAAATAAAATTTACTTCTATGGATTAGTAATTGGAAATTTAAAAAGTGTTACTTAAAATAGCAATGAAAACATGAAATATATAAGTGTAATTCTAACAAAATGTGCAAGATTTGTATGCTAATTACCATAAAACACTAATAAAAGAAATCAAAGAAGGCCTAAATAAATGGAGAAATATACTGAGGAAGTTAAGTTAAAATGTTAATTCTCTCCAATACTTGTCTAGAGTTTCAGTGTAATCTCAGGAAAAATGTCAGAAGATTGTTTCTGTAGAAATGAATAAATTAATTTCAAAATTTATTTGGGTATGCCAGAAATTCCAGCACAGCCAAAAATAATTTTGAAGAAGAAGAGCAAAGATAGAAGACTTATTGATTTCAAGACCTAGTATAAGGCAATTTTATGGAAAATAGTAATCCTTTGATCAAATGGTGCTAGAATAACTATACATTCCAAAAAAAATTATCATTAACCCATACCTAATATCATATGCAAAAATGAATTAAATCAAATTAATCAGAGGCCTAAATGTAAAGTGTAAAAAAATAACATTTGTTAAAAAATTTAGAAAACATCTTCATAATTTTGGATAGTAAAATATTTTGTAAGTATAACACTAAAAGCATGACTATTAATGGAATGAAAACTTACTTAAACTGGTGTTCATAAAAATTAAAAACCTTGGCTCTTTACAAGACACTGTTAAGAAAGTGAAAAGGATAGCCTAGGATAAAATATTTGCAGGAAAATACACTATAAAAGAATATATACAAAGAACTCTCAATTCTCAATAAGAAAACACACAACTTAATTTTTTTAAAAATGAGCAAAAAATCTGAACAACTATTTGACTAAAGTGAAAAAAAACACATTAAAATGAAAGCACTTCCCCTGACTCCGCCCAGTAAAACCTGACAATAACAAATACTGATAGAGCATTGAAACAACTGAACAAGGTGGCTTGTGAGCATGCAATATACAGAAGGCCTTTGGAAAACAGTGTGTCAGTTTCTAAACCTAAACATTCCATTGTCAAATGTCTCAGCAACCCCACAGAAAGAACTACTTAAACATGATTCTCCCTTGTATGGAATGATCATTTAACACTAAGAATATATGGAGCTGCCACACATGTGCATTGAACTTATGAACATTTACATTATTCAAAAATAAAAGTAACTACGTTTTAGGGCTGGAGCTAATATTTCCACAAATGTTACTAATTTTTACAGAAAAATCAACAATAGTAAACTTGAAGTCATCAGGGACATATCAATTTACCTCAGTAGAATAACTTAATTTAGATAGCGAATGGGAAAAAATGTAAATAAATAATGCATTTATTGCAGAACTACAAGTGCCAACGGTTTAGAGTTGATGCATTCTCAGTGGAGGAAAATTCACCTTTTCCAGGGGAAGCTAAATACTTCTGTGGAGGCAGTTTTTAGGATCTGCAAACAATCTCCCACACCAAGCTCAGACTGTCCTCAGGGCAGAGAGATTCTAGGGACAGAGGCTGGTGCTTCCTTACCTAAAGCATAGCTTCCGGCAACTTGGCACAGGCTGCCTTCTAAGAAAACTAGGCAACTCATGGACAAAACAAGACTGACCAGACCCTGACTCTGAAAATTGAAAACAAAAAGAGTTGTAGGTTTGGGAATACTCTCCCAATATCTCTAGGAGGGAAATTATTTGGGTTGTCTCACTCTCCTAAAAGATGGTTTCCAGGTCTTTGTCCATCATTGTGGAATGATCATTGCAGAGCCCTTTAAGGCTCAAGAAGTGCTACACACCTCCCGAGAGTAAGGCCTCAGTCAGGAATGCAATCTAAGTGGTGATAGGGAGTTTCATGAAGGGAAACTTAACAACATATAGGTGTCCTTCCGTACTTGATAGAGAGCATTTTCATCAGCTGACTTTCCTCCCAAATTTTCATTGTGGAGTACTAACTGATTAGAAATCTTACTGTATCCATGAAATCTTTTATTGAAACTAAACATGAAAGCATTTCTTCTCTGAACACATCTCTCTTGATTCTATGGTTTTTGTTGAGGATATACCATTCTTCTCCTCATTTGGGCCAGAGTCCTTGATCTTTGACTCCTTCCTGTCTCTTATCAATACCCCTTCCTCACCTCCTCCACATCTAATCAGGGATAAAGTGCTCTCATTTTTCTCTCTCAAGATTCCCTTTAAGTCCTTTCCAATTCCTCTGCTGCCATTCCAGTTCAGGTCCTTTTCATCTTTCATGTGATATTTCAGTAACCTAAATGATCTCTCTTATGCCATTCTCTCCTCCACTTTCTCACCTGGGAAGAAACATAGAATAGTCATTAAGTGTAAGAGTGCCAGAAATAGACTGACTGAGTTGGAACTTCAGTTTTCATTACTTAGTGTCTCCAAGTCTCCGTTTTCTGTCAGGTTGACATAGAATCCTTGGTAGAATGCCTGGCACATAAAATTCTGGACACATGTTTAATATGACTATATAGCCACAGGAGCATTGCCTGATCCTTCCAGATAGGACATAGAGTTATTTAGAATATACACTGAATCCTGGTGTATATTAAAAAAAAAATCCTCATCTGAAGATATGTTTTTTCCTAGAGGCCAGATGCACGAAATTCGTGCAAGAGTAGGCCTTCCTTCCCCCAGCTGCTGGCGCTGGCTTTTCCCTCTGGCACCCGGGACCTGGGCTTCCCTTGCAGCCCTGGCTTCGTCTGGAAGATCCTTCAGTCTAATTAGCATATTAAGCTTTTATTATTATAGATTAGTTTTAGGGAGAGAGGAAGAGAAAGAGAGTGAGAGTGAGAGAGAGCAAGAGAGAGAGAGAAAGAGAAAAAGAGAATGTGAGAGAGAAACACCCATTGGTTGCCTCCTGTACATCCCCTGACCTGGGATCAAACCTGACCGGGAAAGGAACCCACGACCTTTTGATGCATGGGAAAAGTCTCCAACCAACTGAGCCACCTGGCCAGGATGATCCTACTGGTTTTTTATTATGTAGCAACTGAAGAGGAACTAACACATAGTAAAAGTAGTAGGCAAATAAAAAGTCTATGTTAATAAGTCATTCATTCTTTCATTCACTCGGAGAGTCCTCCTCTGTCAGTCCTCTACCTCCCTGCCTTCTTGCCTCCCTTCATTCCTTTCTTCCTTCCGGATCATAATATTTGAGTGCCTTTTACATGCTGGTTGCTTTACCTTTTGAGGAACTCAGAGTGTAGTCTTAAGCGGAAACTCACTTGATCATTTTAAAGTTCAGTTATTTTTACACTCAGCCCTCTGAAAATAATGGGATAAAAATATCATTGAGATCATTTGTTGACCTTACTATCTCTAAGGTCCAATGCATTCTTTGAGATATTGTCAATGACACAATAATTTCTTTAAGAGGGATTTTTTTAAGTACTGATTTCCATTATGGATTTTAGTGGCGACTGAGGTGGGACTGCTATGCTTGGGTGCAGGAGACTTAGGCAACACCTTCCCTAGAGCTACACTGTGCACTCTGACATGCCCAGCTCCAGCCTGTTAAATGTTTAAGGATTTCTTTAACTGTCTCTGTATGTTTGGGGCCATAAAGACAGTGTTCAACCACATGAAAAGGGCTGCGGTGTAAACTGAGATTTCCAAATGCCGAACTGTGCACTGTGTACTATCTGCTTAAGAATGAATTCAGCAACTATTTTTGTGACTTTACTATATGCTTCTCTTTTGGAGAACTTTTTCAAAATATAGATTTCCTGAGATCTACTACCAGAGTTTCACATTATATTGGTTGGTGATGAGATCACCCAATTTATTTGTTAGAGGGTTTACCAGATGACCTGGATGTTCATTGGGGCCCCCTGGGAACATGCATTTATTTAATAGAGTTGTAAAAACTCTGCCCTATGAATTCTCTGGTTATGAAAAGTTCCTCATGAATCACAGAGAAGAGTGCCATTTGGTAGAGGCTGGTACCTGTGTGTGCAGCCATCCAGAGGCAGCAGCTAATAGTGGTCAACAGAGTATTTGAGTAGAGGAACTGCACTGCCCTTGTATGTGAGAAAATGTTCCCCCTTCCTCCATGAGGAATAGATCGAGGGGCAAGACTGCAGGCCAAAGGCTTAATTAATTTCCTTCTAATAAAGTGAGCAAGGGATCAGAAAGCCAACATTTGTTTTCTGTGGGGTCATATTTATACTTTGGGTGTGAGTCATGGTCTGGTTACCCCTTTTGCTTATTTAATCCCAAGATGGGATTCAATAAATCTGTTGCTATAGAACATCTATATAATAAAAGCCTAAGCGGCTGTTATGGCAGAACAACCAGAATGACTTGTCGCTATGATGCACACCGACCACCAGAGGACAGACGCTCAATGCAGGAGCTGCCCCCTGATAGTCAGTGTGCTCCCACGGGGGAACGCCGCTCAGCCAGAAGCCGGGCTCATGGCTGGTAATCACAGCAGTGGTGGCAGGAGCCTCTCCTGCCTCCATGATAGCGCTAAGGAGCAGCGAGCCGAGCGGTAAGGAGCAGCAAGCAGGTGGGTGGTAAGGAGCGAAGGGTCCTGGACTGCGAGAGGGGTCCTGGACTGCTGCCTTAGGCCTGCTTCCCACAGGTGGACATCCCCTGAGGGGTTTCGGACTGTGAGAGGGTGGAGGCTGGGCAGAGGGAACCCCTCCAGTGCATGAATTTTGTACACTGGGCCTCTAGTCATTAACAAAGCCTGTGGTACGAAGATCTCTTGCTGACAAAACTGTTTGGGTAAGTTTTTCTTACCTGGATACTGACAAGGATATTTGTGGGCAGGAAGTGGCTTTCCTATCAGAAGCGCTTGGCCTGGTTTTAATAACAGTGGAAAGTGACAGGGAGTTTATATTTGAAAGGATTCTGTGACATTCTCCTCTAATATATAAAAGGACAATACCTGCAGACCTCATCTGGTAGAGAAATTTACTTAGCTCCTTACTTGTGCATTTTAAAGTTAATTCTGCTTGGGGAATCAATCAGGAGGTTTTTCTACCCCAAATTAAGTATTCTTAAGGAACAACAAAGAGCTAAATTAGTCTGTGATTGGATCTGCTGTCACGTACTGCTTCTTATTTGGATCCCAGGGCCAGCTCTGGGAAGGAATATTTGATAGGAAAGGAGCTTTTCTTTCATGTCATCTTGGTGCTTAGCTAAATTAAACAAAGTTTTCACAGAATCTCCGTGAAACAACTCTATATTTGTTCTTATATAGTCAAACTGTTTTTGCTGATGTTTAAGATGGCTGTTTTTCATGAACACGTTAGCGAAAACTGTTTGCTTGTTATATTTGATATTTCTCAGTGTGTGTTGACAATAGATAACTCCCTACTCTCCCAGGAAATATGAGTATCAAGAGTGTTCATCAGGATCATGTTGTAACCCCACTAGACATTTCCTTCTCTTTTTTGAAGTTCATAAATATCTCCATAGAATAGATTGATAAGAAATGAATACTAGTGAAATACTAGCACTTCACTAACAGCATCTAATGACTTGCATCTTAATTTTCTCCAGATCAAATGAAAGAACTTATTTTTATTAGACATAGACACATTCATATTTTCTACTCTTTCAATCAGTAGAATTCTCTCCAACTAGATTAAATGCATTGCAGAGATTGTGAACAAAGGCTGTGGAATGCATACTGAAGCCAGATGTTACCAACATATCTTTTGGATTTTACATAAAAAAAAAAACCTCTGTCCACTTTTTGTAAAATTGTATATGTAATTAAAACTACAATAAAGCATTCCACTCCATTTGCTCCTTCATGTAAGAAGAGGACGTGTTGAGTACCACGTTTTCTTGGAGTTGTCCGCGTGCAGTTGGAGTGTGTGTTTGGTGACTGAACACAGCTATCAGCACAAGATGCTAGCAGAGGTCTCATCAATGTCCTTTCAACATACCCTCTGCCTTAAACTAAAATTGGATGGCTAGGATACTTTGAACAGCAATTTTTAAATTAAATCTTTTTTTCATTAAACTTTAATCAGTGCCTTGAATCTCATTAATGATTGTTTATAAAAATCTTGGCAGCCACCCGTTGCTATTATACGAAACCATTTACACTTAGTGTATATATTTTAGTTTAATAAGAGGGTTTCATTTTGTAATGCCTATTAACTTTCAGGACAAGGCAAAGAAATTACGTGTTAATGACAAATGCTAAAATTTATTAAATTTCACACACAGTGGCAAACACTGAACCGAGGGTTTTACTGGCTTTATCTCATTTATTCCTCTCCACAACCTGTGAGAGGACTAAGGGGCAGGCGGGCTCAGAAACTTGCCCCAAATCACCTACTAATAGGTGGTGAGGGCTGACTAAATAACAGACTGAATGAATGTCTATTGCTTGAGAGCTCTTTAACCACAGGTTAAAAGTATAAGGTTGAGCATGGTGATGATTCTGCATTAAGCAAGGTAGCTGGGTAAATATTTCCTCAAATTATGGGTTGTTACAATACTTGGTGTTTCTATAGTGTTTTTCACAGCACTTTCCACTGTGTTATTTTATTTATCCACCCACAACCATCTGAGGTGGATAGATGTAGTGGGATTGCCTTCTGTTCGTGAAGGAGAATAGATGTCTTCCTGAAGCTGCAGAGTCGGGACTAGAATCTAAGCCCACCAGAGAGGCAATTTCCATTAAGCTTACTGTCTCCCTTAGTAGGCCGAGCCGTTCTTTTGCCGACTGTGATATGCAGTGGGCAATAACTCAGAATGAAGCAAGCTATGAAAGAGAGCACTTTAATATCGTTTTATGGTTTTAACCTAAAAAATCTCCAAATATCTCATAAGCATTCACCAAATTTATAAAGAAGTGTTTTATTTGTAATCGTAACTATACGGGTGGAAAGCTGAGGCATAACTTTACTGAAAGACATTGAACACGGGTGTTGGTATATACTATGAAAAAGGCTATTCCTTTGCACTTTTTCAAAGAAAATGTGTGAGAAGTCTAAGTGATGCAGTATCCTGCTAGGAAAATAATCAATCCATAATAAATTTCATATGGAAATGTACACGTGAATTGGAGAATGGATTTAAACAAAAAATATTTACCTGTCTATAAGATCAGCACAGATAGCTGTTCAGATCTTTTCATGACACTGAGGCTTCAGTAAAATTTACCTTATCAAGTCCTCCCAACAAGGCTATTGTAAAACGTTATTGTAAAGGTTATGCCAGACAATGATCTACATAAGAAATGCCACTGAAACTAGATGACAATAACATAATGCCAAAAATTAATTCAATAAATAATTCTATAAAAGACCACTACACTCCCCATATATAATTTTCTGAGGGCCTGGAGTGATCTAGGGGTGAAATTAGAATATACAAAAGATCTCACAGGAATGAAGCTTTGGGGCCATCATATCCTTTTAAAAATCAGATGACAGCTGTGATTGGAACTTCTCCTCTAAAATCAAAATTACAGCTGCAGTATATTTAATAGAAAATAAGATGTGGAACTGCAGAACTAGAGACATTCTTTATTTCCAGAAATCCATCCCTTACATTAAAAATCCCTCCAAAAAATGAATGGTTAGTTTCAATGTCCCATTAATATTTGCCACAGCCAGGCTTTTGATAAGGATTAATATGAAGGATTTGAAGTCTGAAACCTCTGACAAGAATATGCTTTTTTTTTTTTTTTTTTTTTTTTGTGACTGATCAATCTGTGAAGTAAATGAAGTTAAGGGCCTTTATGAAAATCAAGGAACAAAACCAACACATGAACTTCAGAGACCTAACTAGACGTGTGTAAAATGGCAAAAGTAATAATAAGATAATAACAAAACCATTTACTGCGCACTTGAATATCCCCACACAGGTTTCAGCTCAACTTTATGGAGTTAGTACTACCATTATCCTCATTTTAGATAGAAATCAACTTTGAAGGATCATGAAGGTAAGCCACTTGCCCAAGGTCTGACTCCAAACATGACACCTGCATTAACAGAATCCATTTGGAAAGATTGCAGTTCTCCACTTGAAAATAAAAATAAAAATGTGGCATTTATTTTTCCTACAAAATGAATTATTTTTAAAATAAAATAAACTCCTAAGAGGCAAGCTTTTATATTTAATCTAGAGGCCTGATGCATGAAATCCATGCACAGGTAGGGTTCCTAGGCTGGGCCAATTGGGGCCTTCGGCTGCCAAGTGGGGCCTTTCTTTGTTCCACGCCACCCCCTGGTGGTCAGCACATGTTATAGTGAGCTATTGAACTTCTGGTCTCCCATTCGAACTCCTGAGGGGACACTTTGCATATTAGCCTTTTATATATATATATATGGATGTTAAAATAAAAGAGTAACTATCATAAAATTGATTTTTCTGCCTGCTGCTTGCCCTGGCATTTGAAGATTTAGGCTCAGTGAGCTGGAAAGCTCTTCATCTTGACTCTCCCCATGTCAATGCTTTCATTTGTAGTGTATGGTTATCAAATGTTATTGGTCTCGTGGTTTAAAAAAATCCACCACCTCCTCTCCCCAAACAGTCTACCAAATTATTCAATATATTTTGTATATTTTATTATATATTAAGTGTATATTTTGTGAGAGTGCTAATAATTATTTTGAAGTCTAAATGTCTATTTATTCTTTGCATACTCATCATTCATTTCAGACCTTTATTTCACACAATGAATTTATCATATCCTAATACACAGTCTAGTGCACACTTATAATCTACTAGAGGCCAGTGTATGAAATTTGCGCACTCATGGGGGAGGGTCCCTCAGGCCAGCCTGCACCCTTTCACAGTCTGGAAGCCCTTGGGGGATGTCCGACTGATGACTTAGGCCTGCTCCCCAGTTGGACATACTTAGTGCTGCTGCGGAGGTGGGAGAGGCTCCTGCTGCTGCCACTGCACTCACCAGCCATGAGCCCGGATTCTGGATGAGCGGCACTCCCCCTGTGGGAGCACACTGACCACCAGGGGGCAGATCCTGCATTGAGCATCTGCCCCTTGGTGGTCAGTGCACATCATAGCGAGCAGTTGAGCGGCCTTAGCATATCATTAGCATATTATGCTTTGATTGGTTGAACAGATGATCGGATGACCGACACTTAGCATATTAGGCTTTTATTATATAGGGTTATCCATTCCTTATGTTACCTTAAATTCTAATCTTAGAAAGAAAAGATTCTCTAGCTTTGCACAACTCGTTAGCTCTGTAAAAATAAACACTGCCCACACATGTGAGCTGGCTCCTCATTTTATGCTTAAATAATATCTGTCAGCTTTGACCTGTGTCCTCAGGAGGGTGCTTCTGGGTAGGCTCATGAAGAGGTGTTTTCTGATGCATGTGTTATTGTGTTGCTTTATGACACCACACATTTTATTTTATTTTATTTTATTATTTTATTTTCAAACTTAGCACAAGAGATCATGCTCTGAAGCCTCAAGACATTGGTATATGAAGGATTATTGGGGAAAAAAATACTTCCAGATAAGCAGGTGGATAATTATGTCCCACACCTAAAGAAGTTAGATAAGGAAAGTTTAAAAATATAAATTAATTCAGCCCTCTTCCTGTTCCTTTCTACTTGCCATTCCGCCCTCCACCCACTTTTAAAGCTTTCCTTGTAATTGGTGAGTGAATGTAGTTTTCTTTGCAAGTGGGTGCTCCCTCACCCACAGATGTCAGGAGAGGGTGGGAGAAAATACTGCTGGGAAACAGAATTAGGTTCCATCCTCTCCGATAAATCATGGGAAACTAGTGCTGTGCTTCTATAATCAGCTTCCTATTAGATTCAGGGTTTTAGATGATGGGCCCAAACTAAGAGGCCGCTAAGGTTCTCATCCTAGAGTGTACCTGAGAGACCTGTTCAGGAAAAACAGGCTCATCTGTGTGTCCCCAGGGGCCCGGGTAGAAATCCTGAGACCTCTGAGAACCAAATGAACTCGCGAGGGCCTTTGCTCCTACGGATGGAATTCAGTGTTGGGTTTCATTTGGACCACTTCAGTTTTAATAGACCGGATAGAGGTCAGGATTCCTGCTTGTGCTTATAGTCATCTCCCTCTATTATTATTCTTAACTGCAATAAAAATCAATGATCATTGCACATGCCCTTCAAAGGGAAACAATTTACTAATAACATTTTAATTCTGGTTTTTAGGATTACAAAAGGTGAGGTACAATGAGGTAGATGATTTTAAGTTACCTTCCACACACCAGTTAGGACATAATGAAATAATTGGAAAATCACTTAAAGTTAGAAATGCCACTAATTCCTCACTTGACTTGGGTAAAATCTGACTGAATTTAACTTGAATTTGTATTACATAAGGACCATTGAATCATGTCCTACAAATTATAACTATATGAACATTCAGCTGAGGAGAGTAAATATGTTAAAAGAATACTGACCTTTTAGTACTAACAAATGACATGAACACAAACGTATAACGTATTTTAAGATTATATGCAAAATAGCCTTAGCTTCTAGACACGGGTCTCAGACTTTAGGGGATTTTAGGGTCTACCACAAAATCTATAGGAGGCATCTGTGGATTAGAACTTGTGAATACTGCTAAATTATTTTCTATTATTTGAAGCACGAAAACAATGAAGTGATAAGAATACCTGCAACAGCACACAGTGGGAGCTGTGCTGCATTATTATGAAGGCAGTGTAATGCTCCATGAAAATGGGACATTGTGACGTGGACTAAAAAAAGGCCACATGCTAACCTGACAAGCTCAGGGGAGGCCTGCATGGTGGTTTTGCAAACTCCAAGACCCAAAGTAACCACAATGCATGGTCTGAAATTAACACTGTAACTAAAAGCAATTTATAGTGGGTAGTCACATTCTAGGCCGGTATTTTCCCTGATAAAGGTCAATCTTTACCTTAACTGAGCCTATTGTCTTTTTGCATCTAAGATAACATCCTTGTGAAATGTCAGGGTAACTTGTAACTTCCCTTTTTCTGGACCTCTCAGCACACAACCAAATGTGTCTGGGCACCAGGACAGAGACCATAAATTCCTTCATTGTTATTGTTATCATGTTCATTGTTGACTGTTAACTATCCTGTACCCACCTGGGTAAAAAGAAGTATGTGTCTATTATTTTACTTTTTAAAAAATATATATTTTTTATTGATTTTTTACAGAGAAGAAGGGAGAGGGATAGAGAGTTAGAAACATTGATGAGAGAGAAACATCAATCAGTTGCCTCTGCACAACCCCTACTGGGGATGTCCCCGCAACCAAGGTACATGCCCTTGATTGGAATTAAACCTGGAACCCTTCAGTCCACAAGCTGACGCTCTATCCACTGAGCCAAACCAGTCAGGGCTATCGTTTTAATTTTTATCCAACCCCAGAGGTTTCCCTCCTTTGCCTTCTCCCACCTCCCTATTCTATCACCAATGGAGTTCATGGAACCCACTTATGTCTCCTCTTTGATTGTAATGTATAAAACAAGGTGAAGAACTGCCATTCTCCGGAGCATTATCCCAATCCGTTGAGATTCTGCTCCCTGGCAATTGTCGACAGTTTGGCTCAAATAAACTCACACAAATTCTTTACAGATTTGAATGCTGTGATGTTAACAGTGAAGAGAGGAGCTTTAATAAAAATGAAAGTGGTTATCGTTCATTGTTATATGGAGAGGACAAAGTAACTGATGTTACCAAAAAAGTTGAACGAGAAAGGTTATTTCATCTCTGATTCATTTCTCTCCCTCTCCCCCTCCCCCCCCCCCCAAAGGTAGATATATCTGTTAGGAAATGAATTCACTTGGGGAAAAAATCCTGTAAGTCACTAGGATATGCATTCCCCAGTTACTGACAACCATATGAATAAGCCATTATTACCCATCTGGAAACATCTCAAGAATAGTATATTGCTGCCTGAGGCTAAAATTTTGAAATATTATTACACCTTTGAAAAAATTAGCATGGCTTGGTGTCTACTTGGCTAGGGTAGAAATGAATTTGGGAAAGATTTCTATTTCGTTTTCCGTTTTTGGGTCTCTGACCCAATATATTTCTCTGCTAGATTTGGTGCATTTTTAAAAAGTATTCACGGCCTGAATTAGAGGTCTTGGAAGTTTAAAGAAAAAAACACACCATACTCATTACTTGTATTTAGAAAATGTTTGATTAAAATTGCAAAACAAAATCCCAGCACACTGTTTGCCTTTGTAGAAAATGTTTACAGCACCCAGGCATCAAGCATGCTGAATTTAGAGAGCTAAAGTAGAAGACATATTAAATATATAGATACTCAGAAAGTGCCACCTTCTCTGCTTGAAAACAAATAAAAAAATTATATTTCCATGTGAAGTAGAAATTTAAAGTTAATTTAATAATATGGTATAATATTGAATGTACTCCAAAATCAAAGAAATCATTTACATGTAGTTACTCTGAGGGCTTTTTAGGAAGTTGTGTTTTTGATTCTTTAATGAAAACAAAGTGTTATTTCACCATAAAAAAGATCTTGAAGAGACTTCAAATAAGTAAGGGTAGTCCTAGTCTAAATGAAACCATTCAAGCGGGCGGTGGATGTGCTGTTGGCAGAGATTTATAACACCTACTTAAAATGCTACCCTGGTAGGAAATGAGAAGAAAAAGGAAAAAAGAAAAATTCTCTCAAAGTCAGGAAACTATTGAGAAAGCAGTCAAAATCTTAAAAATAAAATACTGCAAAACACTAAAAATATATCTCCAGTTATTTGGCAATTTGTCTGCAAAATGCAAAACACTTGTACAAACTTACACAATTTAGAAAAGGGAGAATTAATTGCTTGCGAGTCATAGAAGATTTCTTTCTCACAATTTCTGATACAAGTTCAATTTCTAGTAATTTTTATAATAACACCGTATCTTACCAGTTTAATTGTAAATAAAGACTTTGGTGAGTGTTAAGTGTAAACAAAGATCTCTTTTGTCCTTTGACAAAAACAAAGATAAAAAAATAATGATAGGAACTTCAGTACTTAAAGAAAATAAACATAGAAAAAAATGATTGAGGGTCAATATTACTACTTTAACTTTAGAATATATAGGTTTGATTTTTCATTGAATAAAAGTGTGTTATCATTATTTTATAATTACCTGGCTTTTATGCATTTATATGCACACATTTGTGCATGTTTACAGGCACTGTATGTTCTATATTGTACTAGAGGCCTGATGCATGATATTCGTGCAAGGGGCTTGGCCCTTGCAGCCCTGGCTTCGTCCAGAAGGTTGTCTGAAAGGACATTCAGAAGGATGTCCGGAAGGTTGTTCGGCTGTCCGGTCTAATTAGCATATTATGCTTTTATTATTATAGATGACATCTGAGATATTTATGAATCTGATCATGTAATACTTATATATGGGGGGTGGGAAATCATATGGATATCAAGGAGAGTAGCCTTTTGCACTTTTCTTGAGAAAGAATTATGAGCATCAACTCAGAATTGATAGATTGAACTAGACTGAGCCATCTGACTGTTAAAGGCTCACTCTTTAAAAGCTGCCAATTTAATCCGGTAAAACCTGGGGAATTTTCTCCCGAATGTGAACTAAATGAATATAGCCAGTGATGGCTCATAGACACCAGGAAAGATCACCCACTTTACTAGAGACGAACACTTAAGGAATTAAGATTCACAACCATGGCTATCAAATATCACTTTGGGTCTAGGTCCCTGGTTCAAGCCGCTGAGCACTAAAACGCTTCACTGACTGCGCGTGTCTTTGCTCCCTGACCCAGCTTCTCGATTCCCTGCTCTACTTCCTGGAATTCATTTTTTACCTACTTATACAAATAGCACCTGGCCTCTACTTGTCTCCTACGTGCCTTTCTCCCTTTGGTGCCCAGGGCATGTGATCTATCACTTCCTTAATATTAGGAACAAACTAAACCTCTTCCCGTCTCCCTGAATTTCAAAGCCTGGCCTCCTCTACAAAGTCCTGGTGTAATATATTGCTTTGTATTTTTCTTCTATTTATTCTGTCTGCCCAAGTCTCGTCTGTCAAGCGAGCAAAATCACAAAGCTCCCCCTTTCCATATATTTAAAACATTTCCAATTGGACCACATTAAACTCCTTCGTCAGCTGTAATGACTTTCCTTATTTTCTCCTGTTGGTCCCCCTTCTCAGCCTACGCTCTCTGGTCCAGCTTTCCTTGTGAGTCATCAGGGGACAGATCTGGCTTCACGGAGGTGAACTCTACGCTACTCTAATATGTATCAGCATGTTTTCTTTTTTATTACCCCACACCTCATGTGCACAGAAAGCAAGCGTTAGAAATGTCATTTCATTACTGGGTCATTCCCAAGAAGAGAAGGCACACTATGTATGTATCAGGAACGCCAAGGTATGTTTATAGATCCAAAAAGTCCTGCTTAATCCAAACCTTCTCATCTGCTGCCACCCTAAAGAGGGTATGTTCCTCTGGGTGAAAAAAGTTCTGCTCTAATTCCTACCGATATTCCTGAAAAAATCCTGTCATTCTACAGGGTGGGACCAAAGCAGGTTTAAAGTTGCTAATGTGGAAAATAGTGCAATCATTAATAAATAATAAAACAAGAATAAACTCTGTGTTTTGTATACTCACAATTGTAAGCCCACCTTTGCCCCACCCTGCATGGCTCCCTTCTTTTACTGTCACTAAATATTTTTTTTCATTTCAATGCTAATCATGAACATTAATAAGGTATTCTTTTTAAAGAAGCCAGATACAATTACACATTTTCAGTTTTTTTTCTTAGAGCTAATATTTCATCTTTCACCCAAAGTGCATGTATGTGTGTGTGTGTGTTGTACGCATGTTTGTTCATGCACAATTTGCAGAATGTCACATGCAGAGATATGAAGAAAGTGGGACCATGTGTTCAGGATTCCCAGGGTGGATTAGGATCACTGAGTCCCACCATGTTTTTGTGAGGGTGCGGCTCAGGCGGCACTTGGGGTGAGTCTTCCCTACAGGAGGATGTTCTGCAGGCAGCCAATTCCTAAATGGACTCCTTCATATTGCCTCCACTGCTTTTGGTTTCAAGTACTAACATGTTTGTTCAGTTTTTTTTCACTGATAGTTTAGAATGGCATTGAACACAAAATTCATCTTAGCTGAGTGAATGCTTTTCTTCTTATTGTTGAGAGAGTCAGTTTGCAAAATTACAACATGAGTTACCTAAGAAAAAACAGCAGTTGTACCAGCAAGAAAACTTTAAAATGTGCTGAAAGAGCCACCTGAATGGGAGACTAAAATTGATCAGTAAAAGCTGTAACTGAACACAATCAATAAATGACCCAGGTCTAGGAACAGTCTTGGGAAATGGATCTGTGTGGAATGCTAAGCTGTTGATACACAAGGCAGGCTATGTCTGTGAGGCAATTTCAAAGGTAACTTATGCCCCCGAAGAGGCTACAAAGCTTATTCCTATTATTAAAGCATGCGCTCCATGTGTCTGACAATTGTTCATTCCAGATATTTACCTCAGTTTTATGAGAATTTCTCAAGGGAATAAAAAATGATATGATTAACACACTCTGAGATTCCACTGGATGTATTAACTACTTCCTTTTCTTTACTTAGATGACAGTGTTGAATCCTATGACCTCTCTGATACCTGTGGTTGACATCTTCCCAACTGCATTCTTTAGACATTAGGCTGGATGATTGAGTAAATTTTTGTGTGTTTTTCTGTCCTCAAGCTCAATGTCTTACCTTAAGTTTCTTGTATTCACAAAATAGTTTTTTACTTGAATTTATATATATGGAGAGAGAGAGAGAGAGAGACAGAGACAGAGAGAGAGAGAGAGAAATAGGCTGGATTTTGTTCCCCCAAAATACATATGTTAAAATCTTAATCCCCAGTATTTTAAAATATCATTGTTTGAAGACAAGCGTCTAAAGAGGCAATTAAATTAAAATGAAAAAAATGATATCATTATGATGGACCTTAATCCAATATGGCATCCTTATAAGAAGAGGAAATTTGTACATGGAGAGGTTCAGAGGAAAGACCATGTGAAAAAACAGGGAGAATATGGTAATCTACAAGCCAAGAAGAGAATCTTTCAGACGAAACTAATGCTGCCAACACCTTAATCTCCGATTTCTAGTCTCAAGAACTGTGAGAAAATAAATTGCTGGTGTTTAAGTCACTCACTCTTTAATACTTTGCTATGGTAGCACTAGGCAAATAATATAAGATGTAATACACACATATATGTGTGCATATAAGTACATACAGACATCTATATATCTATCTATATCTATAACTATATCTATCTATCTATCTGTTATCTATCTATCTATCTATCTATCTATCTATCTATCTAATCTATTCCTGTTCCAAATAAACAAATTATACCTCAGTCTTAAAAATTAAAAAAATATCATATCAATAACATAAATGCATTAAAATAATATTTTTGAATACAAATCTGGGAAATAAATGAAACTAGTTATCAAGAAAAATTAGTGAAAATGGTTATGAACACGGACTGAGTCCTGCAGTGGGGCACGTTAGTCAGAGTAGGGATCTGAAGTAAAGGAAGGAAGGGTACACTATATTCCTTATCTGTGCTCTTAATATTGACTGAGTTCTAATTACTGTCATGATTGCAAATATGCATTCAATATTAACTATGGGTAAGACATTCTGCTAGGTCTATAGGTTGTATTGCAAATATATAATACTAGAGGCCCGATGCATGAAATTCCTGCAAGAGTAGGCCTTCCTTCTCCTGGCTACCCTCTGGTACCCGGGACCCGGGCTTTCCTCACAAACCCCAGCTTCATGTGGAAGGATGGCCGGTCTAATTAGCATATTACACTTTTATTGTTGTAGATACTTTCTTCTTTCCAGGAGCTTACAGTGGAGTTGGGAAATAAGATATGAACACAGGAAACACACATCCAGAGCGAGGGAGCAATGAAAACCAGATAGGATGAGAGATGAGAGGCTAGAGTATAAAAGCTAAGAAAACCACAGGAAGCCATTCTGAAAGTTTCTTGGATTTTATAACTTATGAAAGTGAGCTTGGAAAAAAGTAAAAAAAGGAAAGATATAAAGAACTAAAAAAAAAACAAACAAAAAAAAACCACCAAAAAACTTTAAAAAAATCACTAAATAAAACAGCTGCTGGGTTAGGAGTAGGGCCAAGGATAAAACAATAATTGACCAAGAGATGAAGCGATCAGGGGAAAATTACTTATTGAATTGTGTATATACTGTATATTCTTTAGGGATTTGCTAGCACATTGAATTTAATTCTCAGGAGTCTGGGAGTGGGTAAGATCTCCCAGGATGAAGGTGCAAAGAAACAGAATGAGGGCAAAGGTCAGATGTGGAGGGAAAAGAGCACTTTCTGGACTGGGTGCAGAGAACAGTACTAGCCAAATAGGCAGAGGAGGAGTCAAAAGGCTTAGAAACACACTCAGGACCTACCAGCGAGAAGGAATCCAAGGCTGAGGGCATCAGGGAGTGACCAATAATAGAAAATGTTGCTGAAAGGTGAAGCCAAACACACACCAACTTAATGAGCAGATGATCATTTGTGTCCTTAAAACAATATCAGGCCGGGCCAGGGTGGCTCAGTGGTTGAGCATCAACCTATGAACCAGGAGGTAGCGGTTCAATTCCCGGTCAGGGCACATGCCTGGGTTGCGGGCTCGATCCTCATCATTGATGTTTCTCTCTCTCTCTCTCTCTCTCTCTCTCTCTCTCTCTTCCTTCATCTCTGAAATCAATAAAAGTATTTTAAAAAACAAACAACAACAGCAAAAAAAAAAAACCCCAACAATATCAGTACAAGATGAGGAAGGAGGCTTAACTGCAGAGAATTAGAATGAGAACCGCAAACATTATATATATATATATAAAAAACCCATCTTAATTGAAAAGTTTAAATTTGCTAGAAATAATAAAAATCGGAGGAGCTAATAGGAAAAGAGTCAGAGGATTTTTAAAAAAATCAAGATAGTCCTGGCTGGTGTGGCTCGGTGATTAGAACAGAGCCTTGGCTCACTTACGAGAGGGTCTCAGGCTTGATTCCAAGCCCTGTCCAGGATTGCTGGAGGCAGAGAACGATGTGTCTCTCTCACATTGATGTTTCTCTCCCTCTCTTTCACTCTCTCTAAAAATCAATGGGAAAAATATCCTCAGGTGAGGATTAACAAAAAACAAAAACAAAAACAAAAACAAATCAGGATGGAGAGGTGTTTGGATCTTTGGGGGGTAGGGAGGGAGGGATTAGCACTGCAGCACTGGGCCAGGAGGGGCCGAGGACCAAGGTTCTGAAAAAGCCACTGAGAAGAGATGCCGAGCAGTTACACTGCACTTTCAAGGTGAAGAGTGAGCTATATTACCCTTACATATTAGAGGGCCAGGGCTTTTTTCTTCTTCTTCTTTTCTTTAACACTTTGATAAATTGTTAAGATATATCAATTTTGGTTTCCAGGCAAATAGCTTCCTGCTAGTTCATCTTACCTCCTCTCTATTTGAGCAGAATACTAAAGCTAAAGCCACATTCTTCTTCTCTGAGGAAGAAATGTAGGTGGAGGACAGCTTCTCTCCACGCAGAGGGACTGATCTGTGGCTATTTCTGCTCATTATTGTTCTGTTTTGTTTCTCTTTTATAATCCAATTAGACCTCCCGCAGGATGGATATATATATATATATATATATATATATATATATATATATATATATATATATATATTTCATTCTTTAGTGAGTGTTCAGACATTTTAAGGTGGGATTGGATAAGAACTTCCTGTCCCAGACTCTTTAATTCAATTCAGACACTTTTATGGCGTACCTACTGGGTGCAAGGCACTGTCTGTGTGGATGGCCTATAATATAAAGGTTGACGGATTCAGAAACTAAAAGTTTTCTCTACAGTTTCTATAGGTAACTGAGAAACAGATTATAAACTTGCTTTTAGAAAGAGAAACATTAAATTGGCTCTAAAAATTACACAACATATTGACACTGGTCACACTTAGCAAGTATCTTCAGAACAACATGAATACGCTTAGAAAACACTGCCTCTTGCATATTCCTCATTATTACATCTAATAACACTTTACATTTGGAATTATCTAATCTTGAGGTCCCCGAAGCTTTAGTTTCAGATTTTACTTTAGCAGACTTATAATATGGTATATATTTTACTGTCGGTCAGGTTAAATCATTTTGGAAATAGGTATCTTATATAAATTCTTGAAGTTAAAATAGAAATTGTTTAGTCCAGTCTTCTACTACATTTAGGGATACCTGACCAGTTAACTGTCCTTACATGGAGGTCACTGGGCTTTTCTCTGAGTGCCTTCAGGACTGGGGAGCCCACTACCTTCTGAGGTTGATCATCGTGTCTTAAAGAACAAGCCCAGCCCAGCAAGTGTGGCTCAGTGGTTGAGTGTCGACCTATGAACCAGGAGGTCACAGTTAGATTCGGGGTCAGGGCACAAACCTGGGCTGGGGGCTCCATCCCCAATGTGGGGTGAGCAGGAGGCAGCCAATCAATGATTCTCTCTCATCATTGATGCTTTTACCTCTCCCTTCCTCTCTGAAATCAATAAAAGTATATTTTAAAACAAACAAACAAGCCCATACACTGAAGTTATGGAAGTTAAGTTTCAGATTCTGGCTGCGTAAAAGACGAGAGCATAAAATGGCTTCTTATAATGTAAAAGAAAGCTATATTAATAGAACACAAGTTGTAAGAAAAGGTGAATTGTAAATATGTTCAAGAAGCAAAAGAAAACATGAGGCACTTGGAACAGGGGCAGGTGTTTGTAAACAGTGTGGCGCTGACTGAATAATGATCCGTGCTTTGCTTCTGATGAGTGGGTTCTGCTGGTTCTCAGGCGTCAGGTTTGCTTTGCTGAAAGGTCTGCTTGGGGAGCAGGAGAAGGAAGAGGGGGGAAGAGAAGTTCACTTGTTTTCTCTACTATCTTACTCTCTCCTGTTCTTTCTGTCTTTAAGTTTGCTTTGCCTCCTGAGAAGGATTATGGTCTGCTGATACTCAAACCCGGATGGAAATAGAATGACTGATTAGTATCTGTGAGAAATGGAATGGAGACAGGGGGATATTTATGTAAACTGTTATCCGCAGACAAAGGTATATAACCAAGGGGACATTGTGGCATCTATGGTGTCTAGGACTCATTCTTCAACCACACACTTCTCAATGTCAAATATAAAGCCAGGGTGTCCAGCCTTAGGCCACTAAAGGCATTCCCAGATTTGCTGGCATATCCATATGTAGGTCCCTGCTCCACCATTCTCTTAATGTCTAACTTTATTTTGGCTGTAACAAACTTAGGACAATTTGATACTATACTCTTTCAATAGTTTATTTCTGGTTTATTATGATGAAAATCAAAGCTCTTCATTCGACTTGAGGTATAATTAGAAATATATGAACAGTACATCTTTGGAAAAACGTCTTTATTAAAGTGCTCATTTTAGAGTAGATAGTTTTCATTTCATTTCATTCCAGGGATAGTTTTCATTTTATAAGAAGAACAGATGTAAATTTAATTTCTTAGGTGGTATATCCTATTATTCACCTGTTGAGGATAGAAAATAATTACAAAGCAATTACTAGGTAACAGTAGGCTCCTGGGGCAAGCAGAGTGATAAGATCTATGTGCTAAATTAGCATTTTTGTGGCCATATAAAATGAGTTGAGTTTTAAGTAGGTGTTTCAGTGATTTGCAAGATGATATTTTTGAATTAATAAAAAGTTAACAAAAATGTTTTCTTAAAAAAGTTTTTAAAGCAACAGAAAAGCAGTTAACTTTTTATTTTTTAGCACAGACTGAAATGACAGGCAAGTAGGTCTGCATTCCTATCCCTGCAGCCATGAGAAAGTCACTTAACAGAATGGTAGAAATGACATACATTCCAGGAATGACATATTTTACAATTGGCACATTCATAATAAATTGTGAATAAAAAAACTTTTATAAATCAAAAGGGGAAAAAATCAAATGACCTTCCAGCTATACTACTATTATTCTCTTCTATCTTCCTAGTTTGTCATTTAGCTATTCCTAAAGTATGAAAATGATGATTTAAAATCTCCCAATGTTAAAATGAAAAATCATTATTGCATTTTTATATATTCTTTATAAGGATATTGGGACCAATATTCTTTTTATTTTTTAAAAAACAGTAAGACATTCTGCAATGAGCACCTCAGTCTTTATCAGATTGAATCCTCTGTGGATTTTTCTTGGCTTCTAAGAATGAAGGAGACTTTTTTGGGAGAGTAAAGAAAATAGGTTTAGAAGGAAACCTTTCATTACTTACAGAATTGAACAATAACAAAAAAGACCCCTCAATTTTAGTGAGAATGTGGTATCTGGGCTTCTTTCATATGCTGTTGGAGTTCGTCTACATTTGTAAAAAAAAAATTTTGAACCAGTTTGGCAATATGGAAACTACAAAAATATTCACACTCTCTGAAATTGCAAACCCTTAAAATCCCAGGAAATAATTAGAAGTAATCAAAAGCACAAAGTTGTTCCTCATAACATTACTTATGGATAAAAAACATGGGAAGCAACCTAATATTTGACAGTAGGATAAGTGCTAAGTAGATTTGTAAGATGGAATACTATGCGGTAATTAAAATATTGTATTTTAAATTGCACGATATCGAAAAATATTTTGACATAATATTAAAGAAGAAAGAACCATCAAAATATTGATTCATTCAATTTTTTTCTTTATCCAACTTTACCACCATGAACATTATTATTGTTTTACATACAAACTAAATATATATATATATATATATATCTTCAAATATATATATATATATATATCTTCATATATATATATATATATATATATATATATATATATATATATCTTCAAATATATATATGGTGGGGGGGAGCACGGGACTTGGTTGGAAAGTCTGTAAAGAGGATTCTCTGAAAGGTCGGAGGCTTCTAGGGAAATCTTGCCAAAAGTGGCAGACCCTGCCTTGACTTTTTCAAACAAGTCTGAGCCCCCAGGTATTTTACTGGAATCTTTATATTTAGTCTTTAAACGTCCTTGATTAAAGGACACCACAGACACATGTGTCTTCTCAAGGATGCTTACCCTGCTGATAGTATCTAATAGTTAATTTTAGTTCAATCTGTTGTTACAATAAAAGTCTAAGAAGGCAGGTGAATGAGGCTGTTTTGGTTCCTATAGCCAAGCAGTCCTTTAGCCCTCTTCACAAAAACATGTGTCAGAGTAATCATTCATCCGTTGTTCAGGGTCTGCAGGTCATCCCTGGCATGCATATATATATGTATATACATATATATATGTGTGTATATATATATATATATATATATATATATATACACAAATATATATGTGTATATATATATATATATATATATATATATATATATATATATATACAAAATCCAGATAACTGTATATTTCCTTAGTTCTCATTTCAAACTATTTTATTAGACTGGTTATATAGATTATGTTGACACTTTCCCAAGCTGCCAAACTGTAACAAATCATCACAATATGCCACACTGAGTAAGGCACTGTATTGCATAGTGTATGAGTAAGGCATTTGTATAAGTAATAAACCATATACAAACCATATATATATATATAGAAATCATACACTCCTTCATTGTTTTTGCAAATAGTGCCAGTATAAAATGAATTGCCTTTGAAATCTATTCTCTAGTCCAAGACCACAGCCTGCAAACCTAGACATGTAATACTTTCATATTAATGTAGAAAAATATTTTTTTAACAGATGGTGCTAGGACATTTTTTAAGCATTCAATAAACTGTATTTTAATTTACTTGAAAAAAAAATCAGTCATCGTTTTGATGGGGAAAGTCAAGGGATAAGCCCCCCCTCAGCTTCTGCCTAAGCTTATATGGTAAGAATAAAAAACCATTCAACCAATTGATGCGTGGAGTCAGGTAAAGCAAATGAACACCACCAATAAGATTTAGTCATGAAACCAAAGCTGGGTTTTTCCGGTCAGGAATCCAAGCATTTCTGTTCACTAGTGTTCTTTTTTATCACTATTTTTGTCACCACTCCCTACTTTTACCTCAGAACTAATCAAGTTCTGAGAGTAGAGATTAAGAGTAAATAACAGAGGGGGGGGGGGGGAGGAGGGAAAAAAAACAAACTCTAGGTAAAAAATGCAAGCAGTGTTTGAAGTACAAATATCTGACTTTGAGGCTAGTGGAACATATTGTTTTGCAAATCCTGGTTTATTTTTAATAGTATAATTGGTTTTATTTAGCCAGATGTTTAAGAGGTGTATATTATGGAAGATGGTTCATTGAGAAAGAGTTATGTAGGTTATAAAGGAAAGACAGATGTTGAACATGCAAAGGAGTTCTAAGAAGTAGTTTCTTGCCATGAGGCTTTTATGTAAAATAAAAACCTAAACCTAAATTGCTTCCTGCCCATTTTTCTAGCATAGAGTGAGAGAAGTATGAAAAGCTAGTCTATTCTAGGAATTGTTTCCAAGAAGAGTCAGCCTGCTTTACCTTTGCCTTTTTCTTTTCCTTCCCTCCCTCCCTCCCTCCCTCCCTTCCTCCCTCCCTCCCTCCCTCCTTCCCTCCCTCCCTTCCTCCCTCCCTCCCTCCTTCCCTCCCTCCCTCCCTCCCTCCCTCCCTCCCTCCCTCCCTCCCTCCCTCTATCAGTTCCAGGAACACATATAGAGCTTAACAAACTGTCCAAGTTGAGCCAAGGTTCTCTCCATATCACATTTTCTAATTTCAGTTTTAATTCATTTAGTAAACCTAATAACTTTCTTTTTTAAAATCCTTTTCTCTCATTCATATTTTAGCTTCTCTCTTCAATTCAAAGCTCTAAAGCTAAGTAGATTTATTAATCACAAATAAAGGCTAAATATAGTCAGTGCTGAGCAAGGAAAGGGTGTTTGGGGACACATAGCCCATGTATCAATCATATCATAACTATCTGAATGTTAGGGGCAACACAGAGGAACTTATAAGCTCTGTATTGGGGAAGCTGTTAGGTGGAGTGCAGTATGGGTGTTGGAGGAATGGCAGTGGCTACAGTCACAGACATGGAAAGGAGGTAGAGATATGGGCAATGTGGTGATAGACTCCACCAAGTTGCTACCGTGGTATTTGTATCACAGGGGCACTTTGATTTTTCAAAACTTTTAACATTACTATCACAAGACATTTTTAGGAAATACCATCTGTTTATACTGCTTTGGATATTAGCCAGGAATGAAAAAGTTACACTTTGTTTGAAGAACAGCATAGGTGTTGTTATGTTTGTGCAAGAAATACTGCTTGGTAATTGGAATTCAAGAAATATGAAGATGAAGGTTACACTGTGTGGAAACTATAATAGTAATAAAACTATAATAGATAAACAATGATAAGATCCCTAATTGAGAAACATCTTTAATGAGAAAGATAATGTGCTATTTATATATAGATATAGAGGGGGATATCATGAGATTTAGTACAAGTTAATTGGTTTTGAGAGAGTAAAGAGAAAAAAGCAAAACTTATCAGAAATAAAGGGGGAAACTCAAATATTGCTAGAGTTGGACTGCCAATTTACAAGCATCCAATCTATACTAATAAAAGGGTAATATGCTAATTAGACTGGATAGACCAGACGTCATTCCGGACTTCCTTCCTGACAAAGCCGGGGGCATGGCCAACCTGCAAAGCACCTGCGGCCCCTTGCCCAGGCTGGCCCCAACCCCAGTGAGGACCCCCACCCTGATTGGGGGCATGGCAGGCCTGCAAACACCGGTGGCCCCTTGCCCAGGTCAGCCCTGAACTCCAGCAGGGACTCCCACCCCAATCGGGGGTGTGGCTGGCCTGAAAACCACTGGTCCTAAGGCTGGCTCCACCCCCCAGCAGGGAACCCCCCCTTCCCCGATCCGGGGACCCCTTCATGGCAGGCCAGCCAGCCCCCACCCATGCACCAGGCCTCTATCCTATACAATAAAAGGGTAATATGCAAATTGACCCTAATAGCAAAATGACCAGAATGACCACTGGACCAATCACTATGAGGCTCATTGAACACCTCTTGGTTCCTTTCCCTGGCCGGCAGGCTCCGATCACCTGATGGCCACCCAGGACGGGGGCGGGGCCGGTGAGCGGGTGGGAACAGCTGACCTCTTGGTCCCTTCCCCCAGCAGTCAGGCACCGATCACCCAATGGTGAATGGGGAACCAGGAGTGCGTGGCTGTGTGGAGCGGGGCCAGCTGTGAGCAGCTGGGGAAGATGGCCCTGATCGCAGGCCAGGCCTAGGGACCATACCCGCACATGAATTTCATGCACCGGGACTCTAGTCTATATACCGTATTTTCTGGCATATAAGATGATTGGGCGTATAAGATTTTCATGGGTTAAAAAGTCATCTTATATGCTGGAAAATACGGTATTTCCATCTTAGAGGTGAAGTGACTTGTGCTCAAAGCTGCATAGATATTTACCATATTTTCCAGCATATAAGACGACTTTTTAACCCAGGAAAATCTTATACGCCCAGTCATCTTATACGCTGGAAAATACGGTAATAAAAGCCTAAATGACCATTACATCAGAATGACCAGAACGACTGGTAGCTGTGATGTACACTGACCACCAGGGGGCAGACGCTCAATTCAGGAGCTGCCCTGTGGTGGTCAGTGAGCTCCCACAGGGGGAGCACCGCTCAGCCAGAAGCCGGGCTCATGGCTGGCGAGCAAAGCACTGGTGGCAGGACCCTCTCCCACCTCCTTGGCAGTGCTAAGGAGCAGCAAGCCAAGTGGTAAGGAGCAAGCAGGTGGGCGGTTAGGAGTGAGGGGTCCAGGACTGCAAGAGGGATGTCTGACTGCTGATTTAGGCCCGATCGGCCTAAACCGGCAATTGGACATCTCCCAAGGGGTCCGTCCTGGATTGCAAGAGGGCGCAGGCCAGGTTGAGGGACCCCCCCCCCCCCCAACAACATGAATTTTGTGCATCGGGCCTCTAGTTTCCTTATATTATGCAGATATTCTGAAATTATGTTCTCACAAACCACAAACAAATTAATTAAAAAGTGTTAACATCAATTAAAACAAGTACTTACACAAAGAGGAGAGTGGTGGTTTCCTAAATGCCCTTCATGTATGACCTAACAGAGACAATGCTTGGAGTGTTTCAGTGATCTTTTTTCAACCGTTATTAGCACTTATCAAATAAACACCAACCCCCATCTGAAAGGTTCCCTGTCTCCATCACAGCTCAATCAACCCATTACGCTTGCAGTCCTGTGCAGCACTATCCAATTACAAATCCACCTCAACTCAGAATATCAATTTATAAGTGGGAGTTTAGAGATTCATCTTAAAGAGATATTATACTGTGTTTTAGTGTAAAAAATAATTTAAGCTAAAATATTTATTTTTCTATTCTCAAAACTATATTTTCTTTTTTTTTAATAATTTTTTTTTTAATTTTATTTCAGAGAGGAAGGGAGAGGGAGAGCGAGATAGAAACATCAGTGATGAGAGAGAATTATCGATTGGCTGCTTCCTGCACACCCCACACAGGGGACCAAGCCTGAAACCCGGGCATGTGCCCTGACTGGGAATTGAACTGTGACTCCTGGTTCATTGGATCGATGCTCAACTTTAAGCCACATCGGCTGGGCTAGATTTTCTTTAAGTAACATCTGCTGGGTATATAGTTGGCAAACAGGGAAATTTTCCAGTATGCCAGTGTTTTGCATTTATTGATGCAAAGTCAACTTTATTTTTTTTTTAAATATTGATTATGTTTCTTTCTGATGATGCAGAAGCATTGGGGGAGGAGCAGACAGGCTTGTGAACAAGCCAATGACTACAGGTTTCTTTACTCCAGTCTGAGTTATTAATTTTGTTTTGTACTAATAATAACATTCTCTGAAGGGAAATGAGCAATGTGGGATATTAAGTTTTATCCTATCTAATAAAACAGTAATATGCAAATCATCACTCCACTACACTCACAAGCCACGCCCACCAATCACGCCCACCAGCCAATCAGAAAGAGAATATGCAAATACACCTAACCAAGATGGCTGCAGCCTCGGAGAGCGGCAGTTGTTGGAACTGGGATATTGGAGCCGAAGATCAGAGAGGAAGATCGGAGCCAGCGGGGGGGGGGGGGGGGGGGGTGTCCCCCACAGGTGATCAGAGCCAGCTGGGGTCCCCTGCAGGAGATCAGAGCCAGCTGGGGGTCCCTGCCCAGAGCCCGAGCCTCAAACAGAAGCTTGAGGCCTTGGCCTTGGATGGAGCGGGCGATAGAGCCAGCTGGGGGTTTCTGCCCAGGGCCCGAGCCTCAAACAGAAGCTTGCGGCATTGGCTGGGGGCGGAGCGGGACGATCAGAGCCAGCTGGGGGTCCTGCCCAGATCCCAAGCCTTGGCCAGAGGCTTGCAGCCTTGGCTTTGGATGGAGCCGGGCGATAGAGCCAGCTGGGGGTCCCTTCGGGCGATCGGAGCCAGCTGGGGGTCCCTGCCCAGAGCCCAAGCCTCTTCCAGAGGCTTTAGGCCTTGGCTGGGGGTGGAGCCAGGCGATAGAGCCAGCTGGGGTCCCCTGTGGGTGATCAGAGCCAGCTGGGGGTCCCTGCCCAGAGCCCAAGCCTCTGCCAGAGGCTTGCGGCCTTGGCCGCTGGGGCGGAGTCTGGCGATCAGAGCCAGCTGGGGGCCCCTGCCCAGGGTCCAAGCCTCAGCCAGAGGCTTGTGGCCTTGGCCTTGGATGGAGCCGGGCAATAGAGCCAGCTGGGGTCCCCTGCGGGTGATCGGAGCCAGCTGGGGGTCCCTGCCCAGAGCCCAAGCCTCTGCCAGAGGCTTGCGGCACTGGCTGGGGGCGGAGCTGGGCCATTGGAACCAACTGGTGTCCCCTGCGGTGATTGGAGTCAGCTGGGGGTCCCTGATCAGAGCCCAAGCCTCAGCCAGAGGCTTGCAGCCTTGGCCGTGGGTGGAGCCGGGTGATTGCACCAACTGTGGGTCCCTGCGGGCGATTGGAACCAGCTGGGGGTCCCTGCCCAGGGCCCTAGCCTCAAACAGAGGCTTGAGGCCTTGACTGGGGGTAGAGCAGGGCGATCGGAGCCAGCTGGGGGTCCCCTGCCAAGGGCTGGAGGCTTTAGGCCTTGGCAGGGGTGGAGCCGGAGATCACAGGAGACAGGTGTGAACTACAGAGGAAATACCTTTTCTGACCGCTCATTGGCTAAGCTCCCTGTATGCCACTGGTAATATTCTTAGTAACTTGGGTGTAAGAATCCAAAAAGGTGATCTAGGGCTTTTCCACCACACTCCTGGAGAAAAAAATGAAGGTCCGCTGCTGGAGGGCTAAGAAATGTCATAACCTGCCCTACACGGTTTGGCTCAGTGGAAAATGCCTACGTTTGCCAACCACAGAGTCCAGGTTAGATTCTGATCGAGGGCATGTAACTAAGTTGCAGGCTCCTCCCTGGCTGGGGCCCAGGTCAGGGCTCATGAAGGAGGCAAGCAATCTAAGTGTTCCTCTCACTTTGATGTTTCTCTCTGTCTTTCCCTTTCTCTTCCACATTCTCTAAAAGTCAATGGAAACATATACTCAGGTGAGGATAAAAAACAAAAAAAAAAAAAGAAAGAAATGTCATATTCTATGAAAGACACATCTTGAAAATGCCTAAAGAAAGTTGTCATTTTTTCTTGGTGAAGGGACTGGAGTCCATGTTGATGAAAACACCTTGGTGACTGTGGTGACTGGCAGTGGCTGCAGCAGCGGGGTGATGGGGCTGGTGCCTTTCCCTGATCAGCCTGGTTGTCTCTCACAAAGGGAGGCCAGACTGCGGCTTAGGCCCGCTCCCCATAAGGACATCCCCTGAGGGCTCCCAGTATGTGAAAGGGGGAAGGCTGGGCTGAGGAGACCCCCCCAGTGCACGAATTTCATGCACCGGGCCCCTAGTCCTACCTAATAAAATGGTAATATGTAAATTACCATCACTCCGCTACGCCCATGATTGGGCCAGCGGGAGGCGCAGGGGGCGGGACTCGGGGTGGCCGGGGTAGCCGATTGGGCCAGTGGGGCGCTGAGCTCACGTCGCCAGCGGTAGCTCGAGCTCAGCGTCTGCGCCATGGCTGTGCTGCGGAACAGAAGGGGCCTCTGGGGCAGCGAGCTCACGTCCCGCCGTGGACCATCAAAAGCGGGGGAGCTGGGTGCCTGTCTGCTCCTGCACCGCTCATTGGCTAAGGAGGCTTCTGAAAGGCCTGGTGCACCAGCGGACAGGCACCCAGCTCCCCCGCAATCGAAAGTGAAAGCGTGTAGGGGCACCCTATACATGCATGATTCAATCATGCACTGGGCCTCTAGTTTATAAATAAGGGGATAACATCAGTAAATAATTAAATAATGTTCAGAGGCAACGATTAACAATTAGAAATTATATTGTTAGGAACACAACACTGGAAGTTATTTTGCTTCTCTTATTGTTAATTGAGGAACCAGATTAATCAAGGAATCAAGTCTAGATTCAGAGCAGCCACTTCTTTGTAGAGATTCTTCAGTAATATTGTGGTTAAGGACAATGCCACCTGAAACATACAGAGTGGTAACCTCAGAAATATGTTACTATAGAAGGAATGATCATAGCAGGAATACATTCAAAAAAGAAATGTACTCATCAATGCAAACTTCCTCCTGGATCAACTTGAAATCAAAATTATGGCCCAACGTCAACATTTTATTTTTTACTCTATCCCTGTTTGCTTACTCTTTCCAGCGGCTGGTGGTGCTGGTGAGAAACAGAGAAGAGTCATTCACTCATACAAAGTCATTGAGCATTCTGAGAAGTGCCAGGGGAAACAAACAGTAACAAAACAAACATACTTTTCCCTTATGGACCAGATAAATAATCAATTTCAAAATACCAAATAATTCATAATGATCTTCATCATCTTTACCATAGCAAGCACTTACATAGCAATTAATAAATTAATTCATTTTATCCTCGTTACAACCCTAAGTGGTAGGTCCTTTTATTATCTCAATTTTATTGATAGGGGACTGAAAATGCAGAGAGCTTTAGTAGCTTGCTGCAGGTAACAAATCAAAGAAAGTGAGAGACTCAGCAGCCTGACCCAGATTCCGAGTGTTACTCCACAGCTCAACATTGATCCTAGTTGTTCTAAGCTTGATAGTTAATTGTCCTTTAAAGCAGTATTTCCACAATTGGAATCTTTGCCATATATCTTAAGTCACTCATTTGGAGGTCCTGGGGTTTTATTATAATGAAACTTTTGTCCTCAAGTAAGATACAAATGGGTTTTAAAAGGAATTGTAATCCCTCAATTTCTCCTTCCTTTCTAGTAATTTGAATTATTTGAAGTTCAAGAAGACTTCTTTCTGATTAGTCTGTTATCCTAATAATGGGAATGCACATTTTGCCAAGGATGAAGAATCTGGCTTGGTCTCATTAGAAACTCAGTAGCTCTAGAGTCAAATGATTATTAATTCATCACAAAATACTTATGGAGCTTTAAACCTGAGATTTTTACTTTAATAAACAGCAGCCTTCATGCAACCCTACTGAATTCTCTGCAACATTAATCTTCAGATTGTGGAAAGGGTTTATTTGCTGTCTACATCAAAGACATTAAACTTAGCTTCTCCATTTATGTTGAGAAAAATTTTATGTAAAGGATTCTGGATATTTTTGCAATGCTTTTCATTGGAAAATGATGTATGCCAACCTTTCTTCTCATGGGTCTATAACTAAGAACCTACACGGGGAAGTGCTAAATTAACACTTTATGAGTATACAATTAAATTCAAGACCTCTACGTGTATCATTGATACAATGTATCTGTAACTGGAAAGATGAAAGAAATGAATGCTTACCTGGTTTGATGTTACATATTGTAATCTCATTTACAAACTAGAGGCCCGGTGCATGAAATTCATGCACGGGGGTGTGTGTCCCTCAGCCCAGCCTGCACCCTCTCCAATTTGGGACCCCTCAAGGGATGTCCGACTACCCATTTAGTCGGACATCCCTCTCACAATCCAGGACTGCTGGCTCCCAACTGCTCTCCTGCCTGCCTTCCTGATTGACCCTAACCACTTCTGCCTGCCAGCCTAATCACCCCCTAACCACTATCCTGCCAGCCTGATTGATGCCTAACTGCTCCCCTGCCAGCCTGTTTGCCCCTAACTACCCTATCCTGCAGGCCTGGTCACCCCCAACTGTCTTCCCCTGTAGGCTTGATCTCCCCCAACTGCCCTCCCTTGCATTCCTGGTCCCTCCCAACTGCCCTCCCCTGCTGGCCATCTTGTGGTGGCCATCTTGTGTCCACATGGGGGCAGTCATCTTGTATGTTTGAGTGATGGTCAATTTGCATATTATGCTTTTATTAGATAGGATAGAGGCCTGGTGCACGGGTGGGGGCCAGCTGGTTTGCCCTGAAGGTTGTCCCGGATCAGGGTGGGGGTTCTCTTGGGGTGTGGGGCATCCTGAGCGAGGGGCCTGTGGTGGTTTGCAGGCTGGCCATGCCCCCCGGTGACCCAAGCAGAGGCCTTGGTATCTGGGATTTATTTGTCTTCTGTAATTAAAACATTGTAGCCTTCAGTGGAGCCAAGCCTTCTGCTCTCTCCGTGGCCACAGCCATTTTGGTTGGGATTTATTTATCTTCTGTAATTGAAACTTTGTAGCCTTAAGCAGAGGCCAAGGCAGGCCTGGGCTGCAGAAACTTGGCTTCCTCCATTGCCGGGGGCAACTCAAGCCTCCTGCTCTTTCCAGCTCCGTGGCTGCTGCCATTTTTGTTAGGATTTATTTATCTTCTATAATTGAAACTTTGTAGCCTTAAGCGGAGGCCACGGCAGGCCAGGCCAGGCGGAAAGCTTGGCTCCCTCCATTGCCGGGGAAACCCAAGCCTCCTGCTCGCTCTGTGGCTGCAGCCATCTTGACTGGGTTAATTTGCATACTCGCTCCTGATTGGCTGGTGGGTGTGGCTTGTGGGTGTAGCGGAGATATGGTCAATTTGCATATTACTTTTTTTCTTTTCTTTTTTTTTAGATAGGATATCTAATTTTATTCCATAAGCATTGATTTTCTCTACTGGCATGATGGCACCCATGATGTCAGTGTATAAGATTTAAAATCTGTAACCAGCTTTGCAGACAGAAATATAAATCTTAATAAGTATGCAATACTGCATACTTATCCTGTCAGGAAGCAATTATAAGCAATGTCTTATACTGGGAGGAGAAAAACATATACTCGTTTTAGATATTTGTGTTTCTCTGAAAATATTTGCATGTAAAGACAAATATTTGCATGTAATTGCAGGACTTATGGGATGCCCTCACCTTGGTAGCTAAAATCTTGTTAAGTTCTCTACTGTATTGTTTTTTAAAATGGAGACCTGCAGCTCAGCTTTGTAGGTATACCTGAAAGAAATTCAACTTCTGAGTTCTAAATTGTGGCAAATGTGGTTTCTTCTCAGATCTGGGGCGATTTTCATATGGCAGATACATGAGTTTCAAAACAAATAATATCTCTGAGACAGTCCTTTGTATCAAGTGGAGGGAGTGATACAACAAATATAAACTGAATGCCATTTCTATTGAAAGTTTGGATCATTAAGTAATTATGTATAGTACATACAATTTATACAGTGGTGGGCAAAAATAGGTTTATAGTTGTGAGTACACAAAACAGTGTTTATTCTTATATTATTACTAGAGGGCCAGTGCATGAAATTTGTGCATTGGGGAGGGGGAGTCCCTAAGCCTGGCCTGCACCCTCTCCAATCCGGGACCCCTCAGGGGATATCCGACTGCCTTTCACAATCCGGACTGCTGGCTTCTAACTGCTCGCCTGCCTGCCTGCCCGATTGCCCCTAACCACCTCTGCCTGCCTGCCTGATTGCCCCTAACTACTCCCCTGCTGGCCTGATCACCCCAAACTACCTCTGCCTCTCCCCGCACCCAGGACCCAAGATTCTTTCCCTCTGGCCGGGTGCAGGCACCCAGGACCTGGGCCAGCTTTGCCTGGGCTGGCCAGAGCTACAGGGGACCATGGGTGGGTGGCTTTGCCTGGGCTGCAGCTGCAGGCACCCAGGACCGCGGGGTGGGCGGCTTGTCCCTCTCCGGGCCACAGGCAGAGGTGCAGCTGCTGGCACCCGGGACCGTGGGGCATGCAGCTTGTCCCTCTCCCGGGCTGCATCCTGGCTTGTCCCCATTCCTCTCTTGCAAGCTCATTTGAGCCTGGCTGGTCCCCATTCCTCTCTCCCCAGTGTTGAGTGTCTGAACCGTTATGGCGTGACGGCGAGAGTGCGTGACAACCATTTGCATATTAGGTCTTTATTATATAGGATTTATAATTATATTTTCTAGAGGCTCGGTGCACGAATTCATGCATGGGTGGGATCCCTTACCAATGGGGGCTGACTGGCTGGAGGGAGGGACTGTAGGAGGTTGGCCAGCCGCGGGAGGTTGGCTGTGAGAGTGCACTGACCACCAGGGGCATCTCCTGCATTGAGCGTCTGCCCCCTGGTGGTCAGTGCACATCATAGCTACCATCTGGTCATCCAATTGTCCGATCATAACAGCCGCTTAGGCTTTTATATATACAGATTCTATATGAACAACTCTAAACCTACTTTTACCCACCACTGCATATGGCTGTTCACAAGTAGAGTATGATTATATTCACTACAGAGTTTTTATAAAGAAGAATGTTCAAATTTTAGGCAAAGACATAGCAATTATTGTGACTGTTGAAGAGATGATAGAAGGGTTGATCCCAATGGTCTTTGAACATAGAGAAGCTCAACAGGAGCAAGAACATGGCGATTCTTATACATAATTGCTTTTCCTTCAGAGAAATAAGCCTTATTAATAGATGTTCTGATGTGAAATAATTTCCTATTTCTAAAAATGCAAAAGAAAAATGGTTATATGCAAACAAAATGTTTAATTTTTTTCAGTGTGCTCATTAGAATAGCATAATCATGTACATCATAAATGATCTAGCAATGTAGCTCATTGCTAGTGTTTTGGTGTGAATGCAAATATATTTACATTTGTTTGTATACAGTTCTCTATAAAAATCATGTGTGTAGAAAAATGAATATCTTAAACATTAAGAAGAAGCAATGTCTTCCCAACATTATAAACAAAAGAAATACAGGAGTGAAATTTGGAAAGCACTATACGTATATATTCTGTTCTGTTTTGCTGATTCAAAATTTGAACAATAAGGAAAGCAATGTCTCTTGTCCCAATCAATTCTTCCCCTTCCCCTTAATCCATGCATTGCTCTGCTATTTCAGAATGAAGAATAAAAATGCTAAAGTGGCACCCTCAACATACATATCAGTAAGAGAAAAAAAAACTTACAGGTCCCTGAGCTTTTTTAGTACCAGAAATTTCCAGGGATGCTTTCTATCCATGACTATCATCAGCTATCCCTTGTGGATAGGTGTTGTGGTCTGCAAGCCCCCAAAATTAAGTCTCTTAAGTTTGTTTTAATGAGTAGGATGGTTTGTACACTCAGGAATTAGAAAGTAATTGTGAAACCCTTGTGTTAGATCATTAGAAAATTGACTAATTATTCTCACCTTGATGAAACTTCTGAAAGTTAAAATATGTGTCAATGTTGCAGACTTTGATTTCTTAAGTAGCACAGAAGCAGAGTCTTGCAAATTCCTTCTCAGGTGTTCTGCAAGAATATACAGTTTAATTTCTTGCTACTCAAAGAAGGAACACTTTAGGAAGGGAATCCCCAGCCTCTTTTTTCCTGACTTAACAGACATATATTTCATTTGAAAAATCATGGGAACAGAGAAGTCTCAATCTTGTCCAGAGAATGAACTGTGACTTCACATTTATGAACAATGAGTCTTACAAACAGAATTTCCTAAACCAACTGTGTCAGGACTTTGGATCCTAAACACACTTTTCACAGAAAAGCTGTCTATAAAACCATATCAACTGATCATTTTATCTATTGGCTGGATATCCAATATGGCCTTGCCACCATTCCCTTTACTGGAGATGCAACCTGTGAGACTGTTGCAGTCCTAGAATAATTATTTTTACTACATATTAGTACCTCTCTTTTTTGTGATGGATAAACTATAAGTAATATAGTGCAACAATCCTCTTGGAAATATCCTATATTTCCTCCTTAAATTTAAATTAACAACCATAGCCAGATGTAAAAATTGAGTTATTGTAAATTAAAATGATTTAACGTGCATGAAAATGTCATAGCCTTCAATCTGGGAAGCATTTTGAAGACTATTTAGTACAATCTTTCTGCCCAGATATGGACTTTGAGGTCCACAGCCAAGAGGTGCCTTGTCCAAGGGCACTGAGTTGGTGGTAGAGCGTGTCCTCATGTCCAGCTCAGGACTTCCACTCCATCCTATATAATAAAAGGGTAATATGCAAATTGACCCTAATGGCAGAATGACAAGAACGACCACTGGACCTGTCACTTTGAGGCACACTGACCACCTCTTTGTCTTTTTTCCTGGCCGGCAGGCTCCTATTGCCTGATGGCCACCTGCGGTGGGGGCAGGGCTGGCAAGTGGGTGGGAACAGTCAACCTCTCAATCCCTTCCCCTGGCCATCAGGCACCAATCACCAGATGGTGAACAGGGAACCAGGGGTGAGTGGTGGCGGGGGGGCAGGGCTGGCTGCAGGCAGCTAGGGAAGATGGGCCTAATTGCAGGCCAGGCCTAGGGACAGTACCTGCGCACGAATTTTGTGCGCCGGGCCTCTAGTTTTCTAATATAATGCCAGTAATAGGATCATAGTCACAAGAAAACTATATTATCTTTGTCTATTCTGTGGGTATCTAGTCATAATACATAGAGTCCTACTGAAAATATAGAGGAAATATATTATTTATATTATTGGAACTTAAATTGAGTATGAATGAGTACAGGATTTGAAAATGAGTACAGGATTTGCTCTATTAAAAGCATCTAAAAATGTTACTCAACATGAATAGGCATGTTTGGGATTATATTAAGTATGATTACAAGTACAGTGTCTTCTGTTAAGAAAATAAGAATGAAGATGGGCACTTTTTTTCAGAGTTGATTCTAAAGGATGAACTGATTAAAACCTGTATCAAAATCATTTGAAGTTCTCATTAAAATGCAAATTCTTCAGCCCTACACCACAGCACTGAGTCAGAATTTCTAGCAGTGGGAACATTAATTATATATTTTATTATAAATCTTAGGTAATAATTAGTCACATAAAAATTGAGAATCAGATGGTCAAGGCTTATACAACTACATAAGGATTATTAGAGATTCTTGACAGTTCTCATATTGTATAAAACCTTCTTAGTTAAAACCTTCAACCCACAAGTAATTCTATGGAGAATACTCCAAAGTGTTAAATTAATTCTGATGTTTTTTGAGGTTAAGCCTAATTCCATTACATTCATCTTTTAAGAACTGTATTGCTGATGTATATATATTTATATCCTTGTTGAGTAACATTTTTATTACTCAAACAGCTCTAATTTATTGAAGCAAACTCTTACTAATCAGTCATTAATTCATGAACTACTGTTGTGGTTGTCTCCAAGGAATCCTTTGGCTGATGGGCTGTCAAAATGTGAATGGGACAGCCCAGATCTGCAATATGGAATTCTACACAAGAAGAATATAGTATTCCATCTCAAGCCTCTCATAAAAGCAGCTCACCCATGGCATCAATTTCATAAGGAACGTTAATAAGAACAAAAATTACAACAAGTTAACATACATTATATATTTGTCCTACTATTATTAATGGGTTCTAGCTTAACTATCTCTTTTGATATTTTTGGTAGTACTGTGTATTTATAGATGAGAAAACAGATGCTTGCAGAGAGAAAGTTATTTGTCAAAGTGTTTTCATATATATATAATTTTCTCATTCATTTATTCTTTTTTTTTCTGTTAGGGTACACATAAAAGTAATGAAGCTACACTTTTTATTCCTAAGTAGCTAGAAACATAGCTATGTAAACAGGCGATTGCAATACAGTTTCTGACTGTACTGATGAGTTTAGTAGAGGCTGCAAGGGGAGCATATAAGAAATACCTAGCTCAGCTTTGGGGCATTTTGCAGGGATTCCTGAAGGGGGCGACACCTATGGGGACAAATTAATGAGTAGGAGTGAGCCAGGTAAAGAAGTGGGAGTGATGGAGTTAGGGTCTGACAAGCAGAGGGAACAGCTTCTGCAAAAGCTTGGAGGCAGGAATGTGCCTGGGGAATTTGAAACACTGCAGGTAGTTCAGTTTCTCCTGAATATAGGTCCGAAGGGAAACTTGAGTCAGATTATTAAGGATCTTGTACAAGATGGTGAGGTTTTGAACTTCAATCTGTTGGTGATTGCAAGGCATTGAAAGTATTACATTTATTTTTTTAAAAAAAGAAAAGCCCTGAGCAGTGTGGCTCAGTTAGTTATTATCATCCCATGCACCAAAATGTCACCAGTTTGATTCCTGGTAAAGGCACATGCCCAGGTTCAGTGCTCAGTCTCCGGTTGGGGTGCCTTTGGGAAGCAACTGATTGATATTTCTCACACTGATGTTTATCTCTCTCAAAAATTAAAAATATATATATTTTTAAAAATCTATTATATTTAAATTTCAGAATGATCCCTATGTGTGTGGAAAGTGAATTAGGAAGGCACAGAACTGAAGGCAGTGTGACCAGTTTCAAGGCATAAAAAATGATAACTCAAATCTAGGTAGGGACAGTGGAGCTCCCAATGATAGATGGGCTGAACATAGAGGAAGGAAGTAGAATTGAAAGGACTCAGTGATTGATGTGGGTTTGGGGAAATAACGAGTACAGACTGTATCTCATATGCCAGGCAATTACGTGAACTGTGGAGTGATCTGAGACAGGAAATACAGGTGGGAAGGCTTTAATGGTAAAAGAAAAGACTTTCACCGCTTCAATATTTTTCTTCTAAGTCATTCTTGAACTTGCATGCATGTTCTCACTAAGGGAGAAAAGGGGGCAAGTTTAATTACATTTCTAAGAGAGTCTGGCTGTAGCGTGTTATAGTATTCTTCAAGCGTCTCTGGACTGACTTCATGCAGCCAGACGGGCACTCCTTCTGTTTCTTTCTTGTCACATCATGTAAATCCTTATAGAATTTTCAACTTTTAGAGACAGCCTTTTCTGATAACGAGTAATAGTGTAACCTATTATTTGATTACTGAGGAAAATAATAATATTAAGCTTTTTTTCTAGCAAATATGTTGGGATTCTATTTTAGAAGAGACACAGGTAACAGAAATTCTAATTATGAAAAACAATAAAAGGCTCAATCAGGATCTATATAATAAAAGCCTAAGCAACCTTTATGGTGGGATGACCGGAACAACTGGTAGCTACGATGCACACTGACCACCAGGGAGCATAGGCTCAACACAGGGGGAGCACTGCTCAGCCAGAAGCTGGGCTCACAGCTGGTGAGCATGGGGGGGTGGGGGAGGGGTGGCAGCAGTGCTAAGAAGCAGCAAGCCAAGCGGTAAGGAGCAAGCAGGAAGACGGTAAGGAGCGAGGGGTCCCAGACTGCAAGAGGGTGCAGGTCGGGCTGAGGGACCACTCCCGTGCACGAATTTCGTGCACCGGGCCTCTAGTATAATATAATCCAATAACCTAAAACGGTTGTTTTGCCTGATATTTCAAACTCAGATTTGTTCGTGTTGCACATAGGCTGAAGATTTTCCAGAACATGATTATAGCTCCCTAATACCTTTTCACAAAGAGGCTTTATCTCTTAGAATCTATAAATGGCATTTAATATATTTCATTATTTCTAATGATTTGATGTATTTACTTTTTCCACCAAATCGTTTTTTTATTGTGTCCATATTTGCTCATGACTGATCTTTAGAGCCAAGAGCAGTGCCTGGTATTACATACATTTACTAAACTATATCTGAGTTTTTATTTTATGAAATTAATCTTAGAGTTTGCAACACATTTTTTATGGCTCAAATGATGGAAGCAAAAATTTTTAAAAGCCCATATTCTTTTTTATTATTGATCTTTTAGAGAGAGGAAGGGAGAGAGAGAGAGAGATGTAATATCCAAGAAAACTTCTTTTTGCTTCCCCAACTCCTACTATTTCTCCACTTCACAATAAAGTTTCTTCAGCAAGGAGTCCATCTCATCACTGATTCCTGTTCTGCCCCAAATTCATGGTTCAACATACCACACAATGGCCTTTTACTCTACCACTTGAATAACCTCCTGTTATCAACTTCAGTGGGCATTTTTAGTCCTTTAATTCCTTGACTTCGAAGCTGGCGCTGTGGAACATGCCGTCATCTTTCACAATGTTCTCATGTTTTATTCTTTTTTTTCCTTTCTGACTTTTTCATCCCAATCAATTTTGGTGATATATTTTCTGTGCTATTTCCCTGAATGTGGGTGTCTGTACTTCAGAAAACCTCACTTATCACTCAGTATACTCTCTCTGAGCAAACGTGGCTACACTGATATTTTCAACTGCTACCGTTGTGCTGGTAACTCCCAAAGGGCTGTGTGCAACCTGGCCAATGTGGGAAATGCTTGCCTCTATGATAGATTCTCCGGCCCGTTCAAATAAAGAACCTGACTGTCTTTCTCCCTTTCTCATATACATTTTTGCACTTCTTCACACCCAGTTTACTTTAGAAATACTTCCTTAGGCACCCCAGCCATCAGACCTATTCTATAAAAGCCAGATAACTGGGTGTTTAAGAATGAGAAGTCTGGGTTCACATCCCAGCCCTGTGGCTTTGGGGAAGTAGTGCAGCTTTTCTGGGTGTCAGTTTCTTCATCTGTGAAATAAAGATGAGAATAGTTACACTCTATAGAGGGATGGTTTGAGGAGGCGTTTTCATAAATGCTTAGAATAGTACCTGATACGGCATATGTAATTCATTATTAATATTTACCCTTTGCACCTTCTCTTCCATGCCTTGAATCAAATTACTCTTCCAATTTTATTATCTGTGTTTCCTACTCACCTCTCCTTCTGTCCATCTTCACTTCTCTTGTCGTCCTTGAGAATAAGGTCAGAGTGGCATTTCCCTTTCTATTTGCAATGCCCAATGCATAGTAGGCTCTCAGGCACTGTTAAGTAATAGCTAAATTAATGCACAAATGTTGCAAAATCTGGCTCTGCAAATGGACTCCAAAACACTCTTTGGCAATAGTAGAATATTTTTATATTCTCTTAAGGTAATGTTTAGAAACATTGATCCACTGGACACAAACATATTGGTGTATAGTTAATCAGTATTACTGTTTATAAAGCTGCTGAGACATGGCAGTACTAATGGCTGGCTTACAGGCGAGTCAACATTTAGTGTAGCAATTGAACATTTTGCCTGCTGCTATTTTTGCGGCATCAGGCAAGTCACACACAGCTTCTCTGAGTTCCATTTTCTTCTCCTCTAAAATTAGTAAGTTGGGCTAGAATTATCTCCTTGATCCTTTAACATTTATGATTTCAACAGATTGGAGCAATTATTCAGCACTTGAAATATGAGACAATGAGAGAATCACATCATGTCGAAAATTTCAGGCAGGGGGATATTAAATGAATGACCTTGATTTCTCAGCCTGTTGCTTAGTTCAATGAGACAGGATTTCCTAAAGACAGCGTTTAAAATTTAATTCTGCAAGACTTCCCCTGTCTTAGCATTCATTTGCATCTCTTTCAAACATCAAACCTCAAAAAGTGCAAAAGATTTTAGCTTAAGCTGCTTACCATATTAAAGTTTTGACCTTGAGCCCAGAAAGGGCTCTATGGAAAATGAATCCCTATCATTTAAGATGATGTTGGCTTTTAAAAATTACTAGTTCCAATATTTTACTGTCACCTTTCCCCTGATTACTTGATTAAAGGTTTTTAAAAAGGTATAATATTTTAAATCAAAATTGATTCATTATTCTACTTCAAGTAGCAAGTCTTTTAAATGTAGCCTTTTAAAACTACCAAATACCTAAAATTCCTTCTGCTGATTAATTTGTGGCAGGCCTTTGTGTAATAAAAATGGACTGCAAAAATTATTCCTGAAACCTGAGAAAAAGATTTTCCTGAAGAAACCAGCAGTGTTTATATTAATATTGAATTATTTATGAGTCAACCATACTAATGCTAAATTTTAACTAAGTGACCCAACAATGTTGGTCCACATGTACTATTTGCTTAAAATTATTTTGTGATAGTCACATTATGATTTCAGTAGAGAAATAGGAAAGTCATTCCAGTTCTAACACAATCCATAAAAAGTTCTTTTGAATGCAACATTGAAGCATTTATTTTGATGTTAACGTTGTCCTTCACCTGAGAACTTTCTGCTCCAAAGGACTGTGGGTATTCCCTAATATGTCCTTAGGAGATCAGAGTTACTATTTATTACGTCCTTGAGTAACCTACTGATAAATATCATTAGAAAAATAATTCATGAACTCATATTTTGACGTGGAGGATTAGCATCCCGAGTTTCAAAGATCGCATTACTTTTACGAAGCCAAATGCTAGTGTATGGCAGCTCAGTGAAGGGTAGACTGGGTTGCATGGCATAAGCTGAAGCACAAGCTATCTCACAGTAATAATTTCCAACAGAATTTTGATTTCAGATATATTGTCCCATTTGCTCCCGAGTATATTTTTTGTCCCTATCAGACCATTTCCTTAATTTTCTTCACTTAGAAAATATTGCCATAACTAGATGCAACATCAGAAAATGGTAGCCTCTAGAGTAAATCTTCAAGAGTGATGGCTAATATTTAGTCCCAAGTCCCCGGCCTTCCACTTTCTACCTGTATGATCTTGAGAAGATTCTCTATTTTGCCTGAGCCTTGCTCTCATTTATAGAATGAGAGAATTCCATTACTCTTGGGACTAATGCTGATCACGTGGGATTGTTTATCAGATCAATTGTGAGATGGTGTGTGCACAACGCCTAAAAAATAGGAAGTGCTCAGCTAATTCATTATGATCATTACCACTAGCAATATGGTTATCATCATAAAATTGAATTAAAAATATTAGAAAATACATAAATTCACGAATGGTAGCACTATGACTATGACTTCATCAAGGAATAAAGTTATGGCCTTACGGCTAATCATGTGTTGATAAAAGGTGACAACTTCTGAGGGCTGCATTAACACTTACATTTTTTAAATCAGTATGTAGGTCTACATGTCAGTAATGCAAGAAAAAAGTATTTACTCTATGAACTCTGGCTATATCACTTATCAATCATTTACCTATTCAGATAATTTATAAACCAAAGGGTCTTGACATGACGTTTTTGGATTACCTACCTCTTTTTATACTATTATGGCCTTCTGGATATAATGATTTCCTAGATATTTGCATTTGCTTCTCACAAAGGAAATAGATATTTCAAGGGAACAGACATTATAAAAAATAGGAACTTAAGGTTCAAATTATCCTGCAAATAAAGAACAAATGCATCAGTTCATCACTTGAAAAGCCCAGGGAACAGCTGACTCAATCTGTTTCACCATGGGAAATAGACCATTATTTTCAATGAAAGAATCATTCAAGTGGAAATATTATAAGAAACAGAGTGGCTAATTAGTTGTTCTCATATATCATACAGATCCCTTTTAGTTCTTCCTAGAATCTCAAGTTATGCACAGATGGATAAAATTAATTTAATCCTGAGCTGAAAATAAGGGATTAATGTCACCCCATTTCTGGGGTAAGCAGTTAGGGTAAGGGAGGGTCTGTATGTAGGAGGGATAGGTTTTCAGAGCTGTGAATGTTGTGAGACATGCTGTAATTTGAGGGTGTGATGGTTGTCCTTTTCTGACTGTCTTATCCTATACCTATGATTGCAACACCTCTCTTTTTGTGATTCATCAGGGTCATTTATATTCACTCCCTTACACAGTTTCCTAGTTATTTTTATTTTTTAAACCTGGGATAAAATCAGACTTTATAAGAATCAGATCTGAATGTTTTAGAGTACATGCACCCTTTTGTTGAGTTCCAAACTATATGAAGACATAATTAAACATGCCAGGAAAATTATCTATATATATATATAAGGCTAATATGCAAAGTGTCCCCTCGGGAGTTCAACCGGGAGTTTGATCACTCGCTATGATATGCTCTGACGACCAGGGGCCGGCGTGGAATGAAGGAAGGCCCAGGCTGGCAGCTGGAAGGCCCAATCGGCCCTGATCGCCAGCCAGGCCTAGGGACCCTACCTGTGCACGAATTTCATGAACCGGGCCTTTAGTCTGCAACCCGGGGATGGGCCCCTCACTGGAATCGAACCCCGGATCCTTCAGTCCACAGACCAAAGCTCTAGCCACTGAGCCAAACTAGCCAGGCGTTAATATTCAAATCCTATGTTTCTTCAGTAGTTTAGTACTTAAAAACCACAAAACAAGAATTATTCTTTTTTAAATTGCTCCTTATTTCTTAGGTGCCTGGACAACTGCCACATAACCTAGGATTAGGCATGAATTAGAATCAGGCTTTTGACATGAAATTTAATGCAAAGGGTTTTTACTCAGCACTTATTAAGTGTTAATAATCTCTTAGTTGAAATTCAAAAACAATGGAAGACAAAATTCTGAACTCATGGAGCTGAGGCTGCAGGTGAAGAAACATGTAAATCAATTAAAAATATGAATGCCTTTATTAGGAAAGCTGGAATTATGTTATTAGTATAGCAAGTAGGTTATTAAGCAACAGCAAAATGTCAAAACAGCAAAAATGCAGGTGTCAAGTTAGGAAGCACTTCTTAGAGAAGATGGACTTTGTAGTAGAAGAGGGAAATCAAAGGGATCTTTCAAATGGCCAACACGATGATTAAAAGCATGGAAGAGAATTGAGATATTACATATACAAATTGTTTCATGGCATTATTTTATATGTGGTTTTGAAGATATCACTATATAGTTGTGTGTTTTTTTAATGACACAAAACATTCTGGCAAGTATTTTTCATGGATAAGGAGCAAACAATATGTTATTGTACATAGAAAAAAATAAAACACTAGCAGCCGCCTGCAAGATTCTGAAATAAAATCCTGGATTACAAACTTCAAAAATTGGAAACTTTAATAGATTAGCGGTTTTTGATTTAACAATATGCACAGTAACACCTGTAAAATGTCAGTGAATAACACTGCAAAAACTTCAACTGGTATTAAGGTAACAGACAGATCTCCACCTGTATGCAATGTTAACATGTCACCAATTCCTTGGAGTGATTTATACTTCATGTCTATTCTACAGGAAAATCTGTTTTATCAATACTGTAAGTCTAGGTTGTTTGCGGCACATTTTTTTATTGTTGCTCTGTGCACGTGTGCAATAAATCCTCTCTTCCCAATCAGTGCTTTAGTAGCAAGTCCTCATTCTGCATCTCCATAAAGTGAGTGAAATGCATAGTGAATAAAACACCAGAGCTACATATCTAATGAAATCCTTAAAAACACACACACACCCACAAAACCAAAACTGACAGAGAAAGCTTTGAAATAGTGATAAAAAAAGAAGCAAGATCCTGACTAGTGACCTATCTATTTTAAGGGAGCTTAGATGTTGAAACAGTGTCCACACAGCTGGCCTCCTTCTCTCTATGAGTAGACTCCCCCGTGCTCCTGAAGGAGAGAGAGGGTCCGAGCTGGATTCTGCTCACATCTCCTTTGTAAGGACACCGAAGCGCTGGCCATCTGAAGCTGGTTGAAATGGAGACTATGTGTGCACGTGCACTCTGGGGCAGTCAGGCCAGCACTTGATTTAAGGATTACTCTTTGTGAAAAGAACTCCTTCTCTGACTCACCAGAAGGTGAGTGTTTTAGTGTTCTTTATATGCTTCTCTTTGGAGGCCCTATAAAAGGAGAGGACAGCAAATAGTGTTGGAGGCTTTTTTTTTTTTTTTTTTTTTGCTTGCTGTTTTTCACTTAATATCAATCTCCTTGAAGTCATATATAAGATTTTGGTACAAAAGAGTGTACATAGACAGTATTCTCCTATATCTCACGTGTCAATTCCAGTTTGTCTTTGATTCAAAAATTGTTAAAGTGCCAGCAATTTCTAATACTGTTCTTCTCAGTTTTAAACCCCCCTTGTTTAAAAATTAAAAATTAGGATTCATTATTACAAATAATATAGTATGTTTAATGCATTTTAAGCTATCATCTTTGAATTGTTTCCTTTTTTTGTACATTTGAAACATATGTAATATTAACCAATGTCATTTTTTTTTTCCAGAATAAAAAAAAAAACACGCTGAATTTTGTTTATGGGTTTGTGATTTAACAACTATGTACTGTACAACAGCCAGCAAATTTTGTGGCATATATAATCATATCCAGGGATATTGTGCAACTGAATTAGAAACTTAATCTGACTTAAATGTTCTCTGAAATAACTGTCATTATCCTCACATTTGATTTACACTATATACCTATTTAAATAAGCCTTTAAATTACATTTCTTTGGAACCACACAAAGTGTCCTTTACACCCATAATTTAATCTCTAAAGTCATATGAAACTAAATCTTGGACACAAAGTTGGATTTTATAGAGTTCACTGTCTAATTTGTAAGAAATTGACCTGAAATGTTTGATTTTCATGGAGTAGAAGACTTTGCCAAACATTGTTAAGTTTATATTAAGAAATAACAAAACGGGGAAAAAAATGTCCATGTTTTCCCCTCAAAATTGAAAATGATGGTTAATGTTGTATATTATTCACTACTAGAGGCCCGGTGACGAAATTCGTGCACGGGGGCTGGTGTCCCTCAGCCCAGCCTGCACCCTCTCCAATATGGGACCCCTCGAGGGATGTCTGACTGCCCGTTTAACCCGATCCTGGTAGGATCGGGCCTAAATGGGCAGACACACATCCCTCTCACAATCCAGGACTGCTGGCTCCCAACTGCTAGCCTTCCTGCCTTCCTGATTGCCCCTAACTGCTTCTGTCTGCCAGCCTGATCACCCCCTAGCCACTCCCCTGCCAGCCTGATTGATGCCTAACTGCTCCCCTGCCAGCCTGTTTGCACCTAACTGCCCTCCCCTGCAGGCCTGGGTCCCTCCCAACTGCCCTTGCCTATAGGCCTGGTCGCCCCCAACTTCCCTCCTATGCAGGCTTGATCACCCCCAACTGCTGGTCACCCCTAACTGCCCTCCCCTGCAGGCCTGGTCCCCCCCCCCCCCCACTGCTCTCCCCTGCAGGCCTGGGTCCCTCCCAACTGCCCTTCCCTGCAGGCTTGGTCACCTCTAACTGCCCTCCCTTGCAGGCCTGGTCCCTCCCAACTGCAGGCCTGGTCCCTCCTAAATGCCCTCTCCTGCTATCCTAATCACCCACAACTGCCCTCCCTTGCAGGCCTGGCCCCTTTCAACTGCCTTCCCCTGCTGGCCATCTTGTGGTGGCCATCTTGTGTCCACATGGGGGCAGCCATCTTTGACCACATGGGGGCAGCCATCTTGTGTGTTGGAGTGATGGTCAATCTGCATATTACTCTTTTATTAGATAGGATAGAGGCCTGGTGCATGAGTGGGGGCTGGCTGTTTTGCCCTGAAGGATGTCCTGGATCAGGGTGGGGGTTCCCTTGGGGCGTGGAGTGGCCTGGGTGAGGGGCCTGTGGTGGTTTGCAGGCCGGCCACACACACCCCCGGTGACCCAAGCAGAGGCTCTGGTATCTGGGGTTTATTTATCTTCTACAATTGAAACTTTGTAGCCTGGAGCAAAGCCAAGCCTTCTGCTTGCTCTGTGGCGGCAGCCATTTCTGTTGGGATTTATGTACCTTTTATAATTGAAACTTTGTAGCCTTAATCGGAGGCCTGGGCCAGCCAGGGTGTGCAGAAAGCTTGGCTTCCTCCATCGCCGGGGACAACCCTAGCCTCCTGCTCTTTCCAGCTCCGTGGCTGCCACCATTTCTGTTTGGATTTGTTTACCTTCTATAATTGAAACTTTGTAGCCTTGAGTGGAGGCCTAGACCGGCAAGGGCAGGCGGAAAGCTTGGCTTCCTCCATTGCCACAGAAACCCAAGCCTTCCTCCTGCTCTCCTTGGCCACAGCCATCTTGGTTGGGTTTATTTGCATATCTGGCTTGTGGGCGTGGCTTGCGGGTGTAGTGGAGTGATGGTTAATTTGCATATTACTCTTTTGTTAGATAGGATTATCATTACCCCCAATCAAAATCATCCCCTGGTTTAAAGTATGTAAAGATCAAAATATTGTAGGGGATGGTATCAGGAGCCAGTAGGGATCAACAGACACCAGGAATGTGTGGCCTCATGGTCCTGAGGCCCTCAGAAGACCAAGGGCCTGCACATCTCCGGGTGGGTGTACAGCAATGTAGTGCTTGATTTTACATTCAGAGTTTTAGTGAATGTAGAGTACCATTTGGCTAAATGTGGGATAAATTAGGACTTCATAGGTTCTAGACATTTCATTGAATATGTAAATGAATGGATGGAGGAAGGGAATTAAAAGAAACTGAGGAAACTAGGAAGCTGCAAAATAAGGAAATGCAGAGCCTTCGATGGAGCCTCTAGCTAGGTTTCATTCTGTGGCTAACTCCACAGATCCATAGTTTCCATGTGTGGTCCCAAGATTAGCAGCACCAGCATCTCTTGGCAATGTTAGAGATGCAGGTTTTTGGCCTCACCTCAGGATTACTAAACTAAAAACTCTGGGGTAGATGCCAGCAATCTATGCTTAATAAGCCTTCCAGTTGATTCTGATGCCAATCAATGTTTTAGATCCCTGGCTCTGATGGGTGAGGTGTTCTAAAATTGGCCAGGAGTAGCAGGAAAGACATATTGTATTTACTCTAAACGATCTAGTTGAGTTAATTCCTTGAACTGTTATGTGAGTGCCTGCCTCTTAGATCTTAAGCTCCTCTTTGTATTTGGTGTGTACTTGTGGCCAAGGACAATCTTTGAATCCTTTTTTCAGCTCAGCAGGAAAGTAGACTAACCCTGCTGGGAGTAATTCCCACATGAAGACATTAAGCATCAAGGCCCATGAGAGGGTGAGCTGCTTATCAAGGCCAAAACCTCACAGGATGGGATGATCCCAGAAGACCTCCAGCTTTTGCCTAAGCAATCTGCATAATAAACTTTTTCTTCGAGGCAGAGAATGAAATTAACAATGCTCAGAATAGGAGCCCCACTCCCACCAGTCTCTGAGCCACATACTGTGTGTGTAAAAATTGCTGGAATATCCTTTTCTCTTGTACTTAATTGAAGCCCACTTCTTTAAAACCTCACTTCAGCCAATAAATACTCAGAGAATCTTTTTTCTTTGCAGAGTGATCTAATCTCCATGCTCTCAGGTGGCCTAAAACCATCCCGGACAGATGCAGGCCATTTCTCTGTTTAGAGATAGATTGAGATGATAACTTATCAGCCTCATCAGCAGCCGTGGCAGCAGAAACAGCGTATTGAGTTCCCAGTGTGCAGATTGTATTGTAATAGATGTGGGAGCCACAGAGTCAAGGACCCACTACCTAGTTGGTAAAACAAAACAGTGCTTTAAGAAATTACAGACCAAAGGATGAGGTGCTCAAAGGAGTTATAAATGATAGGTATAACAAAAACAGATCCAGAGACAGAGAAACAGCAATCAGAACATCAAACCTCAGGGAAGGTAGGTGGGGGTAAGGAGGAGAGATCAACCAAAGGACTTATATGCATGCATATAAGCCTAATCAATGGACACAGACAACAGGGAGGTGGGGGCATGAATGGAGGGTGGGAAGTAATGGGGGAATAAGGACACATATGTAATACCTTAATCAATAAAGAAATTTAAAAAAAATAAATGACAGGTATAGGTAGTATGACCTTATAAAGAGTGTGGATTTAGAAATCTCTCATTATTAGTTACTCCTTCACATACAGTAAACACACTGCCAATTCTCTTAATTCAACAGAAATTAGCTTGGGTGGATTCTTTTAGTCAAGAGCAATTGAATTTTGTTTTACTTTTGAATGTAAATTATATTAATACTAGAGGCCTGGTGCACGAAATTTGTGCACGGAGGGGGGTTGTCCCTCAGTCCAGCCTGTACCCTCTCCAATATGGGACCCCTTGAGGGATGTCCGACTGCCCGGTGGGATCGGGCCTAAACGGGCAGTCGGACATCTCTCTCACAATCCAGGACTGCTGGCTCCCAACTCCTTGCCTGCCTGCCTTCCTGATTGCCCCTAACCACTTCTGCCTGCCAGCCTGATCACCCCCTAACCACTCTGCTGCCAGCCTGTTTGCCCCCAACTTCCCTCCTCTGCCAGCCTGGTCACCCCTAACTGCCCTCTCCTACAGGGTTGATCACCTCCAACTGCCCTCCCTTGCAGGCTTGGGCCCTCTCAACTGCCCTCTCTTGCAGCCCGGGTGCCTCCCAACTGCCCTCTCCTGCTGGCCATCTTGTGGTGGCCATCTTGTGTCCACATGGGGGCAGGATCTTTGACCACATGGGGCAGCTATATTGTGTGTTGCAGTGATGATCAATCTGCATATTACTCTTTTATTAGATAGGATAGAGGCCTGGTACAAGGGTGGGGGCCAGCTGGTTTGCCCTGAAGGGTGTCCTGGATCAGGTGGGGGTTCCCATGGGGTGTGGGGCAGCCTGAGCAAGGGGCCTGTGGTGGTTTGCAGGCCAGCCATGCCCCCTGGCAAGCCAAGCAGAGGCCCTGGTATCTGGAATTTATTTTCCTTCTACAATTGAAACTTTGTAGCCTGGAGTGGAGCCAAGCCTAGGGCTCCCTCCGAGGCCGGCAGCCATTTCTGTTGGGGTTATAATTGAAACTTTGTTGCCTTAAGCGGGTGTGCGGAAAGCTTTGCTTCCCCTGTTGCCGCCGGCAACCCTGGCCTGCTCTCTCAAGCTCCATTCTGCCGCCATTTGTTTGAATTTGTTACCTTCTATAATTGAAACTTTGTAGCTTGAGTGGAGGCTTAGGCCTGGCAAGTGCAGGCGGAAAGCTTAGCTTCCTCTGTTACCTAGGAAACCTTGCTCTCTGTGGCTGTAGCCATCTTGGTTTGGGTTAATTTGCATACTCGCTCTGATTGGGTGGTGGGCGTGACTTGTTGGTGTGTCGGAGGTATGGTCAATTTGCATATTTGTCTATCATTAGATAGGATTATTTTATATATTTTTATTGATTCCAGAGAGGAAGGAAGAGGGAGAGATAAAAGCATCAATGATGAGAGAGAATCATTGATTGGCTGCCTCTTGCATGACTCTTACTGGGGATTAAGCCCACAACCCAGGCATGTGCCTTTGACTGGAATTGAACCTGGGACCCTTCTATCCATTGAGCCAAAACAGGTAGAGTTATTATATTATTATTAGAGGCCCGGTGCATGAAATTTGTGCATGGGGTGTGTGTCCCTCAGCCCAGCCTGCACCCTCTCCAATCTGGGATCCCTCTCACAATCCAGGACTGCTGGCTCCCAACTGCTTGCCTGCCTGCTTTCCTGATTGCCCCTAACCACTTCTGCCTGCCAGCCTGATCACCCCTAACCACTCCCCTGCCAGCCTGATTGATGTCTAACTGCTCCCCTGCCAGCCTGTTTGCCCCTATCTGCCCTCCCCTGCAGGCACGGTTGCCCCCAACTTCCCTCCTCTGCCTGCCTGGTCACCCCTAACTGCCCTCCCCTGCAGGCTTGATCGCCCCCAACTGCCCTCCCTTGCAGGCCTGGTCCCTCACAACTGCCCTCCCCTACTGGCCATCTTGTGACAGCCATTTTGTGTCCATATGGGGGCAGCCATCTTGGGAGTTGGAGTGATGGTCATTTGCATATTACTCTTTTATTAGATAGGATTATTAGATAGGATAGAGGCCTGGTGCACAAGTGGGGGCTGGCTGGTTTGCCTTGAAGGGTGTCCCGGATCAGGGTGGGGGTTCCCTTGGGGCATGGGGCAGCCTGGGCGAGGGGCTTGTGGTGGTTTGCAGGCCCGCCATGCCCCCTGGTGACCCAAGTGGAGGCCCTGGTATCTGGGATTTATTTATCCTATCTAATAATAGACAAATATGCAAATTGACCATACCTCCGACACACCCACAAGCCACGCCCACCATCCAATCAGAGTGAGTATGCAAATTAACCCAAACCAAGATGGCTACAGCCACAGAGAGCAAGGTTTCCTAGGTAACAGAGGAAGCCAAGCTTTCTGCCAGCCGTTGCAGGCCTAAGCCTCCACTCAAGCTACAAAGTTTCAATTATAGAAGGTAAACAAATTCAAACAAATGGCGGCAGAATGGAGCTTGAGAGAGCAGGCCAGGGTTGCCGCAGGCAACAGGGGAAGCAAAGCTTTCCGCACACCCTGGCCAGGCCCATCCGCTTAAGGCAACAAAGTTTCAATTATAACCCCAACACAAATGGCTGCAGGCCTCGGAGGGAGCCCCAGGCTTGGCTCTGCTCCAGGCTACAAAGTTTCAATTGTAGAAGGAAAATAAATTCCAGATACCAGGGCCTCCACTTGCGTTGCCAGGGGGCGTGGCCCGCCTGCAAACCACCACAGGCCCCTCGCTCAGGCCGCCCCACACCCCAAGGGAACCCCACCCTGATCAGGGACACCCTTCAGGGCAAACCAGCTGGCCCCCACCCCTGTACCAGGCCTCTATCCTATCTAATAAAAGAGTACTATGCAGATTGATCATCACTGCAACACACAATATAGCTGACCCCATGTTGTCAAAGATCCTGCCCCCATGTGGACACAAGATGGCCACCACAAGATGGCCAGCAGGAGAGGGCAGTTGGGAGGCACTCGGCCTGCAAGGGAGGGCAGTTGGAGGTGATCAACCCTGCAGAAGAGGGCAGTTAGGGGTAACCAGGCTGGCAGAAGAGGGAAGTTGGGGCAAACAGGCTGGCAGCAGAGTGGTTAGGGGGTGATCAGGCTGGCAGGCAGAAGAGGTTAGGGGCAATCAGGAAGGCAGGCAGGCAAGCAGTTGGGAGCCAGCAGTCCTACATTGTGAGAGGGATGTCCGACTGCCCGTTTAGGCCCAATATCGGGCCTAAACGTGCAGTCGGACATCCCTTGAGGGGTCCCATATTGGAGAGGGTACAGACTGGGCTGAGGGACAACCACCCTCCGTGCACGAATTTCGTGCACCGGGCCTCTAGTCTTCTATAATTGAAACTTTGTAGCCTTGAGTGGAGGCCTGGGCCTGCCAGGGTGTGTTGAAAGCTTGGCTTCCTCCATTGCTGGGGAAACCCAAGCCTCCTGCTCGCTCCGTGGCCGCAGCCATCTTGGTTGGGTTAATTGGCATACTTGCTCCTGATTGACTGGTGGGCGTGGCTTGTGGATGTAGCAGAGTGATGGTTAATTTGCATATTACTCTTTCATTAGATAGGATTTTTTAAATTAAGTTTATTCAGGTGACACTGGTTAATAAAATTCCATAAGTTTAAGTGTACACTTCTATAATGTAACATTTGCATAGTGCATTGTGTGTTAACCACAAATGTTAATATACTTGGCTCTCACTATAATTTACATATATGGGAATATAAGAGAACATTCCATTCTTGGATGTGCAGATACTTATAGAAAACTTTTGTTTTCCTTCTGCATGGACATTTATTGCAATCTACATATATATACATATATATTTTTAGAGTTTATTTCCCATTTGGTATTTTGTATCCTGTGTCAAACTGGGATGCTGTAATCCCTGAAGAAGGTAGAAGAAGAGAAGTGCATTCTAATCAGTACTAAGATTCTGTCTCTAGTTCTCTGAATCTTCAGGAAGTGCCATCACTGCTCTGCTTGAGGGCAAGTTTTTTGTGTCATCCATCTTCAGCTCTTCAACACCTCAGCACAGCAAGTGCCTGGCACAGATAAACATTCAATGAATATTAGATGAATAATTTAGGATAGACATAGTTTGATAGGAAGAAAAGAAGAATGCCTTTAAAAAAATCTAAATGCTAATGAGAAATCATGTGGGTTTTATAATAGTACTAGAGGCACGATGCACAAAATTCATGCACTGGTAGGGTCCCTAGGACTGACTGGCGATCAGGGCCAATTTGCAGGATGACTGGCAGGGCGATCGGGGGTGGGGTGGGGTGGGGAGGATGACGCCCCGCTGGCACCGGCCTTGGCCGGCCTGGGGCCTGTGGGCTGGGGGCAGCTTCTGCATTGAGAATCTGCCCCCTGGTGGTCAGTGCACATCACAGTGACTGGTTATTCCACTGGTTGTTCTGCTGTTCAGTCAATTTGTATATTAGGCTTTTATTATATAGGATTCTGCAGCAATTTTTTAAAGTGTGAAAGCTAACTTTCAAGAACGCCAATGCGATAGTTTGTATTTCTGTGCACTGAGAAAGTTTGATGAGTTCTAGCCCATAAAAATCTCTGGCTAACAGGTATAATGTTAGCACAAGGTAAAAATGCAATTTCCAATTTTCTCCACATACTTTGTGTGATTCAATTTTATATCTCTAATACCTAGTACAGTGCCTGGAACAATAACTATTTATCAATAAATGAATAAGAATATATGAACAAATAAATGACTTGGGAGATATATAGCCATACGTTGAGATTTTTCATTACTAGGGGTTCTACTTTTGATAGATATGAATGCTTTGCAATTATGTAGTAATTTATTTTTGGAGAATTTTTAAATATGCTTACAGATAATGGAAATCATTTTTTCTTAAGTTGTTCAAATATTTCCAAACAAGTATTCTATTCCCTTTCTTTCCTAGAGTCTCTCTTTTGAAAATAGTATAAAGAGAAAATTTATTAGTCCTGCATTTACTAAAAACCTTGAATAAATAGAAAAAGAAATGTATGAGCCTTTATTGTACTTGAATGTTCATTGACATTTTTAAATCTTCAGTTCCCTACAATAAATAATTACAAAATCTCTTTAATCTTTACTTTTGTGTTAGTGTGTGTGTGTGTGTGTGTGTGTGTGTGTATACTTCTAACTTCCTAGACCTGGTCCACTGCTGATCATAACACCCAAGTTTAATCCTTTAAAATTAGCTATTTCTATTTGAGAAATGCTGTTTCCATGTTGTTTTTCCAACTCCATTCATATGTTTATTTGACTTGGAAAATCCATATGAAAGCAACTTTTACTTTCTTCAGAATTTGTTGTCTTTCAAACTGATAGGAAGATTCCACAAACATAAAGACAAATTGTTCTTGATCTAGAGCCAGAGAGTTATGAAGGTCTGCTTTATCATGAAATGGATCCCTGAAGACCTTGAAGAGCATCTGAGAGTGAAAACTGTGAGCTTACTGTGGTTGACTACAAAGTGCTTGGTGCAAAACTATTTCCTGTTTCTTAACATGAAATGTTAAATACAAGTACCACTTGGAAAATCTGCAGCAGATACATCAACCCACAATGAGATCTAACCAATTAAATATTATTATTTCTGTATCTTCAGTTTGACCACATCTTGTGGATCTCCCTGTTTTAAGCAAAATATGAAATGGAGTAACAGGGCAATTCTAACCATTTTATTCTGATCACTGGACTAAGAGATAATAATCTCTGATCAATTTCTGACATGTCATTGAATCTCATGTTACCTCATTTTTTCCCCTATTTGTAAAATTGGAATAATAATCCTATTCACTGCATGCCTTACCACACCATCTTGCTCTTAGGGTATTTTAAGTTGAAAATTAACTCCACTTTTAATGTTACCTCTTCCCTCCTAAAGGCAATAGAACAATCAGGACCAGTGAGGGCTGGTTCTGGGGGAGAGGAAATGGGTGCTGGGAAATCTGAAATCCCTCTGCAGAGGCAGCTTCTGACTCCAGCTATGTGTGAGATTGGCTGTGCACTCAGGGGAGATTGCTAAATTATCCATACTTTGATCTTTTCTTCCCAATTATCTTTTATTATTTTATGCCCTTTATTATGATCATTTTTGATATGGCTATCTCTATTTTGTTTTACCAATACTACAGAAAAAAAAAATAAGACCAGACAGCATAGGTATGACACTATGATAGCTGAGGTTAAGAAAAAAATTCTCTCTGAAAGACAGTATTTCCCCAAAAAGCATCCTGAGAAGATGATATTTTCACTGCTTCATGGAGTACTTGTTCAGGCATCTCCCTTTAATGATAATGGGAGCTAATCTGTGAGAGAATAAACACCTTCTAACACATTACATTTAAAACTCAGCATGAACCGAATAACAGCTCTTTTACTCTGTTAGCAGGATGGATGCTTTTAGAGTAAAGGGAAAGCCTGCTGTTGAGTTCCCAATCCTCTAGGTATAAAGGAAAGAAATTATTTTAAATGGTATTTGCATCTGTAATGCACTACAATGCTCTAGCTATAATTTGTGGCAACGTGTCAGTTGAGTAATAACAGATACACTACCACAGTGTTAATCAACACACAGACACTGGGTGTACAAGACCGAAGCCTCAGTGGGAATGTGCTGTTATGTTTAGAGAAAATGACTCTCTTCTCCATCTCTCTTCTTTCTCATACTTTCTCTTCCCATTAAACCTAACTACAGATTTTACCTGTGTTCTCTATTGCAAATGGTGACTTTTCTATAAATCATGACTGATCTGTACAACAGAAAGGGGTGTTTTATTAAATCAGATATCAGGATAGAGGTCCCCTTTAAAACGGCATGCTTTCCAATCTCCAACATTGCTCAATTATACTAGTAATAGAGTTTGAATAGGCCGTCCCTTCAGAATCTCCATGTCTACAGCTAATGTACTGCTTCTGCATTCACTTCAAAGGGGCCAGCCCGTGTTTCTCTGCCTTTTGACATCTTAATGGATGTAGGGTCAGTTTTCCTTGAGTTACCAACCTTGTTAAAATTCAGTTCCTCCAACTAAGGGCTTCTTTTGAATCCAAAGTTTAGTAAAAGGATGACATCTAAACCGCAACAACCCAATAGAAAAGGTTGTTGAAACAAAATGTGGCCATAGGGTCCATGAGCTAGAAGCCCCCCTTCCGTCAGTCCTCCCAGGGGTGTCCCTCACTTTCCTCTCTTCTGCTGCTCCTCACTTCCCTGGACAGCCTTTCTGGCCCAGCCCCTTTTACAGTCTTCATCATCAACCCTTAGCCATGGAACTTGCCCCTGGTAACAGCCCCCCTTTCCCTTCCCCCACTCATTAAAACATAACTTCTATATCAGTTCCCCTTCACCAACCTCTGGTAAATGAGCCTCTTACTTCTTGAGGGAAAGCTACAAGAGCCTCGTTCTTTTTATTAGCCAACGTCACCCAATAAATTTAATTTTTTTTAAAAAGAGCCCCAGTCTTTTTTTTTTCATGATTTATTTTTAATTCATTCATTCAACAAATATTTGATGAGCTCATACTGCTAAGGCGCAGCTGTAGAACCTTCCTTTCCCACTAAGAGTTTCATGGAGGCAAGACCTCCCTTGTGTGACCTGGAAAAAAATCAACCCCTTGGGAAACATCAGCTGGGCAGGGGAAAGGCAGGCTGGAAGAGGAGCCACTGTGGAGGAGGCAGGGCTTTCGGATTATCCTCATTGCCCCCACATAGAAACTGATGACACCACTGTAATCTACAGAGGAACCTGGCTCACCTCCCTCGGAGCATAAAAAGGAAAAGGAGGAGATGGGTTCAGCAGTGCTTGTAATCAGTTCATCTAGTCAGAAATAAGATTATCTACCTCCTCCCCCCATACCTTCTCCTCCACCTAACACTGATTTGGGTCAGTTTCATTCTGACACTATAAAAGGCACACTATAAAAATAGTCACAAAAAAGGCAAACTTCCATAAAAGTGAGAGCTTGGCTATTTTGAATGAGTCTCTGGATTCCTCCTGCAGTTCCTAAAGTGAGTCTTGATTATCCAGGTAAACACATGCTCTGTTGGAAAACCAGCCACTTCGATGCAATTCCCTAGAGTCCCCAGTTGCTGGATAGAGAAACATTTCTTCTATTTTTTTTAAAAATTATATTTTTATTGATTTCAGAGAGGAAGGGAGAGGGAGAGAGAGATAGAAATATCAATGATGAGAGAGAATCATTGATTGACTGCCTCCTGCAAGTCTCCTACTGGGGATCCAACCCATCAACCGGGCATGTGACCTGACAGTGCATCGAACCATGGCCTCCTGGTTCATAGGTTAATGCTCAACCATTGAGCCATGCCAGCTGAGGGAAACATTTCTTCTTTATGGAACTGAGGAAACTGGAAAACACCTTAAAGGTCATATAGTTGGAACAGCGGCTTCAAAATAAAAATGGGGAAACTGAGTCCCCAAGAGTTTAGGTGTCTTGGTACTGTCACACAACTTGTTTGTGGCAGAGTCTCAGGCCAGAGGTCTGTCTGAAATATGTCTGCTTCTCTCCATTCTAAGAAGGGCTGTATCTAAAAATCTCTAGGACACATAAAGGTGAACAAAGCTGACTGTCTCACATTCTTAATATATTACTCAAGACTCAAGTCAGTGTTAATGTAGCATCAATCATGTGATGACATTCTATACCACTGACAATATAAAGAACATTCAGGAAGCACCTATTAGTCTGTTTTTACACTTAAAACTAAATATAGAGGAATAGCAATGTTTTTAGTTGTCTAGAGTTATTTTAAGTGAAGTACTTTTTAAGATGAGTGAATAATTTATCCACATCCTTGGGCTGACTTTGAAACTCACATCACCCCTAGATGTACTAGACCCGTGGTCGGCAAACTGCAGCTCGCGAGCCACGTGCGTCTCTTTGGCCCCTTGAGTGTGGCTCTTCCGCAAAATACCACGGCCTGGGCGAGTCTATTTTGAAGAAGTGGCATTAGAAGAAGTTTAAGTTTAAAAAATTTGGCTCTCAAAAGAAATTTCAATCATTGTACTGTTGATATTTGGCTCTGTTGACTAATGAGTTTGCCGACCACTGTACCTTTAAGAGCAACCACAGAGGGAAAAGGCAGAGGCAACTGAGAGTTCTAATAGCTTCTATGGGATGGCAGAGTCTCTGCTTGTCATTTTGCCAGAACAATAGGCAAAGTGAAGATTCTTCTGCAGTAAGAACTGAAAAGAGAGAGCGAGAGAAAAAAAGGCGGTTCACAGACTACATGACCTGCAAAAATATACTTTCCTAGAAAGTGAGATCAGAGGCAGAACTTGCTCAGAGAACAGAGTATAATGGAGAATGATTTCAGCCCTTGCGCTCTTATTGGAGTTCATGATGCAAGTCCAGGGTTTTTGGCCAAGTAACTCCAAGGCTGGCTAAGTTTGATTAATTCACAATTTGCCTCTCTATCTTTGACCTTTTCAGACTCATTTTAATTTAACAGAATGAAGACTTAAGTATGAGTAACTACCGAGCACTCAAATGGATTTCTTGTAATTCCGTGTATATTAAATAATTTATTTTCAATTGTTTTTATTTTATTGCCAGTGCTTATAGTTTATAATCACTGAAGCACATTGGTTATGATTGTTATCACTTCTGATTTTGATAACATAATCTATATTTCATAGGAAGAATAAAATAGATGATAAAAATATGAATATTATTTTACATTGGCTAAGATTCCACAAGATGAAAGTATAAACATTTTAAAAGACATGATATTTATATTTAAGACTAGAGACCTGGTGCACGAAATCCGTGCATGGGGGTGGGGTGTGGGGTTGTCCCTCAGCGCAGACTGCACCCTCTCCTATCTGGGAACCCTTGAGGGCAGTTGGACATCCCTGTCACAATCCAAGACTGCTGGCACCCAACTGCTTGCCTACCTGCCTGCCTGATTACCCCTAACTGCTTCTGCCTGACAGCCTAATCACCCCTTAACCACTCCCCTTCCAGCCTGATCAATGCCTAACTGCTCCCCTGCCGGCCCAATTGCCCATAAATGCCCTCCCCTGCCAGCCTGGTCACCCCTAACTGCCCTCCCCTGCCAGCCTGGTTACCCCTAACTGTCCTCCCCTGTAGGCCTGATTGTCCCTAACTGTCCTCCCCTGCAGGCGTGGTCCCCCAACTGCCTTCCTCTGCCTGTCTGATTGCCCACAACTGCCCTCCCCTGTAGGCCATTTTGTGGTGACCATCTTGTGTCCACATGGGAGCAGCCATCTTTGACCACATGGAGGCGGCCATATTGTGTGTTGGAGTGATGGTCAATTTGCATATTACTCTTTTATTAGATAGGATTATGTTGTAGGTAGCTTGCAATACATATTATACAATATACTAATGTATAGAATGGACAATTTATCTTATGTACTCAATTTAACTTAAATTCTGTATTGCATATTGATTCCTATCCATGTAGACCATAATCTTTTGAGTACTCAATGAACTAATTTATTATCCAAAAGTTTAGCAACTCTATTGTCCAACTCACAATCTGAGTGCTGTCAGGGTGAACTTCTGCAAGATGTTCTCTTAAAGGCAGAACTATTTAAAAGTAAAGGAATATTTAACAGTAAAGGAAACTTATAGTTAGAAAGACCTGGTGGCTTCTATTTTTGCATCCATAACAAATCATGTGATTTGGGGGATATCACTTAAATGAGTTTTGGATTTCTAATTTAAAAAAGAGAAACAGTTAAACCTCCCATCTCTTAATTTACAGGGTTATTAAGAGATCCATGTGAAATAATTGATGTGAATCACTTTGAAAGTTGCACATAGCATGATTGCTCTCCCATTGCTAAGTAGCATCATTCTCTGAAATCCAAGAAAAGAAGAACGCCCCAATTCTACCTTATCTCTTCTAGCAAGAGTGCCCCGATTCTACCTATCTCCTCCTTTCCAATTCATAAAAATTGTTGCACTGATAGGGCTTAAACTGTGCTCAATAAACAAGTATTGGGCCACACTAATATTTTCGGAGTCAAACATACTACCATTGCACTTCGAGGCCCATGCTAATATATTTGATTTCAAAATAGATATCGTTGCTTTCCTGAATTGTTGGGTCCTACTGGGAGGCATAAACAGAGGCCAGATGATTAATATTTGACATTTATCTTTTTAAAAATTGGGGAAGAAAATTAAACATGTACATGTGTCATGAATATGTTATGTTTTAATTTGGCATGTTTTAATTTTAATTTCTTGAGAGATCTCTATTCATACACCATGAGTTGATTCCCTTGTTTAAGCATATTTCTATGGTCAGCTCAGAGTCAAGAAGTTAATCCTGGATTTGGAAATCAATAAACTTTGAGCTCTAAGGACTTGTTAGTCTAAGGAAGATTATTTCAAATTTATCTTTTTTTTTTTTAACAACTCTGAGTATTTTTTTAAACTGATTTAAAACCAATAACTTCTACCTTGTTTTCAAAGTCATGCTTGCTAAGCAATACATTCCAGTTCCTCGTGCATCAATTCTATGCTGGCTGACCAGTTACCTGCAAAATAGAGGTACAAAAAGACTCTAACACATATACTTGAAACTTAAACCACATCAATGAAAGAAAAAAATCAAACAATTTATCACATGAATTTTTATGATTCTTTCCCCTTAACTTTCACTGCTAATTTGGTAAATACTTTATCTTAAAAAGTAAAGTTTTGCAGAATCAAATAAGGAAGTTTTATTGATGTAATTTACATAATTAAAGTCTTTCTTCAAATATTTAATCCTCATTTTGTTATTTACGTAACACTTATAAAACATGTTTATTACTCAAATGTTCAAATAATCCTATAAGATTTGATGCTCCCAAATCTTTTCTAGGAGATCTGGCTTAATGTCACTGAGGGTAGATTAGGAAGATGGTTATCTACTGTGTTATTAGATTATACTGACTATTGCAGTGATGTAGAAATGCAGATATAGATGGATAAGAAGTGGAAATAACTTCTGCACATAGTGCTTGCATGAAATACTATGTTAATTTTGCAAGACATTTTTTTCTTTCAGAGAAATGTTGAGTATTAGAATTTAAATACTTAGTTTATATCTAGGAAATATTTGATTGGACACACATAGAAGGAAAAGAGGGGAGGAGGTTATAGAAATATTGAAAGATCTCTAAAGTAGTTTTCAGAACAAGGAAGACTCTACTAGTATTGAATATCCTCAGAGACTTTCTCTAAGAAGAAATTATCTCTGTTTTTTAATATTCAGAGAAAGATATAGTAAGTTTGAAAAAAGACCGATTGGAAATAAAGGATAATATAGCACTAATAAAGAACACATTGGAAGGAATACACAGCAAATTAGGGAAAGCCAAGGATCAGATCAGTGAATTAGAAGGTAGGGTAGAAAAAAATCACTCAATCAGAGAACCAAAAAGAAAAAAATCAATTAAAAAGATCCAGAAGGACAGCTTAAGGGAGCTGTGGGACAACATGAAAGTAACAATATTCACATCATAGGAAGCCAGTAGGAGAAGAAAGTGAGCAAGGAATAGAAAACCTGCTTGAAAAAATAATGGCAGAAAACTTTCCTAACCTGGTGAAGAAAAAAGTCACACAAGTTCAGAAGTAACAGAGAGTCCCAAGCAAGAAGAACCCCAAAAGGCCCACACATCATAATTAAAATGCCAAAAATTAAAGACAAAGAGAGAATCTTAAAGGTAGCAAGACAAAAGCAATTTTACCTACAAAGGAGCTCCCATAAGGCTGTCAGCTGATTTCTCACGAGAAACACTATAGCCAGAAAGGAATAACATGAAGTATTTAAGGTAACAAAAAGCAAGGATCTGAAACCCAGATTACTATATCCAGCAAGGCTATCATTCAAAATAGATGCTGAAATAATGAGATTCACAGACAAAAAAGGCTACAGGAGTTTATCACCACCAAACCAGCATGGCAAGATATGCTAAAGGGACTTATGAGAAGAAGAAATAGAGAAACATAGACATACAGAATTAAAATAGCAATAAACAGGTTATTATCTATAATAACCTTAAGTATAAATAGATTAAATGTTCCAATAAAAAGACATAGGGTAGCTAAATGGATACAAAAATATGAACCAATTATATGCTATCTACAAGAGACCCAACTCAGAAAACCTGAATAGCCAATAACAACTGATGAAATAGAAGCAGTATTTAAAAAACTCAGAGCAAACAAGCGTCTTTGTTCAGATGGCTTCAGAGTGGAGTTGTACCAAATATTTAAAGAAGAACTAACATCTATATTCCTCAAACTATTCCAAATGATCCAAGAGGAAGAAACACTTCCAAGGTCTTTTTATGAAGTCACATTAGCCTAATTCGAAAACCAAATAAAGATTCTACAAAGAATAAGAATTACAGGCCAATATCCCTGATGAACTTATATGATAAAATCTTCAACAAAATATTAGCTAATTGGTCCCAGCAATATATTTAAAAGATCATACACCATGACCAAGTGGGAATTATTCCAGGGATGCAAGGCTGGTACAATGTTTGCAAATCAATAAACGTGATACATCACATAAACAATTTGAAAGACAAAAATCACATGATCATATTAATAGACACAGAAAAATAATTGGACAAAACCCATCACCTATTTTTGATAAAAACTCTCAGCAAATTGGGAATAGAGGGATCATATTTCAACATAATATAGTGACAAACCTACAGCCAACATCATACTCAATAGGCTAAAACTAAAACCATTTCCCTGAAGAACAGGAACAAGACAGGGATATCTGCTTTCATCACTCTTATTCAACATAGTACTTATAGTCCTAGCCATAGTGATCAGAAAAAATCCTATATAATAAAAGCCAGTCGCTATGACCAGGGGGCATATGCTCCAACCAGTAGGTTAGCTTTCTGCAGGGGTCAGGCTGATCAGGACTGGGCGAGTTGGGCTGGATATGCCCTGGAGCCCTCCCGCAGTCCGTCCCCTGCCCTGATCATGCACCAGGCCTCTAGTGTAGAAATAAAAGGCATCCAAATTGGAAAGGAGGAAGTAAAACTCTCATTATTCACAGATGACATGATATTGTACTTAGAAAACTCTAAAGACACCACCAAAAACTATTATATTTAATAAATGAATTTGGCAATGTAGCAGGATACAAAATTAACACCCAGAAATCGATGGCTTTTTAATACAACAATGAATTATCAGAAAGAGAAACTAAAAAAACAATTTATTATGGCAACAAAAAATTAAGATACTTAGGAATAAACTTAACCAAGGATATAAAGGACTTATACCCAAAAAACTACAGGCCATTGAAAAAGAGATAGAGGTAGATATAAACAAATGGAAGAATATTTGGCAATGTAGCAGGATACAAAATTAACAACCAGAAATCGATGGCTTTTAAATACAACAATTAATTATCAGAAAGAGAAACTAAAAAACAATTTATCATTGCAACAAAAATTAAGATACTTAGGAATAAACTTAACCAAGGATATAAAGGACTTGGACTTAACAAAAGGAAGATAAACAACCCAATCAAAAAATGGGCAACAGATCTAAATAGATACTTTTCAAAAGAGGACATAAGAAAGGCCAAGAGACATATGAAAACATGCTCAAAGTCACTAATCATCCAAGAGATGCAAACCAAAACAACAGTGAGGTATCATTTCATACCTGTCAGAATGACTATCATCAACAAATCAATAAACAACAAGTGCTGGCAAGGATGCTGAGAAAAAGGAACCCTCGTGCACGGATGGTGGGAATACAGACTGGTGCAGCCACTGTGGAGAAAAGTATGGAGTTTCCTCAAAAAACTAAAAATGGAACTCCCATTTTACCCAATGATCCCACCTCTAGGAATATATCTCAAGAAAACAGAAACACCAATCAGAAAGGATACATGCACTCCTATGTTCATAGCAGCACAATTTACCATAGCTAAGATTTGGAAACAGCATAAGTGCCCATCAGCAGATGAGTGGATTAAAAAACTGTGGTACATCTACACAATGGAATACTAAGCTGTGGTAAAAAAGAAGGAATTCTTACCATTTGCAACAGCATGGACGGAATTGGAGAGCATTATGCTAAGCGAAATAAGCCAGAAAAAGAAAAATATCACATGATCTCATTCTTTGTGGAATACAATGAACAACATAAACTGATGAACAAAAACAGATCCAGAGACAGAGAAGCATTGATCAGACAGTCAAATCTCAGAGGGAAGGTAGGGGAGAGTGGAGATAAAGGGGATAGATTAACCAAAGGACTTGTATGCATGCATGTAAGGCTAACCAATGGACACAGACACCAGGCAGGTGAGGGTGTGAGTGGCGGGGGACGGAGGGGAGGCAATGGGGGATAAGGACACATATGTAATACCTTAATCAATAAAGAAAAAAATTTTAAAAACCACCAAAGTAAAAAAAATAAAAATAAAAAAGGACCTATACCCCCAAAATTACAGGCCATTGAAAAAGAGATAGAGGAAGATATAAACAAGTGGAAGAATATACTGTGTTCATGGATTGGTAGAATTAATGTCATTAAAATGCCCATACTTCCTAAAGCAATCTACAGATTCAATTCAATTCCTATTAAAATACCAACAGAATATTTCACAGATCTAGAACAAATATTCCAAAAATTTATGTGGAATCAAAAAAGACCCCAAATATAGCCACTGCAATCTTGAGAAGGAACAAAGTTGGAGGGATCAGAATACCTGATATCAAGTTATACCACAAAGCCACTGTACTCAAACAGCCTGGTACTGGCACACAAACAGGCATATAAATCAATGGATCAAAAGAGACCTAAGAAATAAACCCAAGCCATTACGCTCTGTTAATATTTGACAAAGGAGGCAAGAGCATACAATGAAGTGAACACAGTCTCTTCAATACATGATGTTAGGAAAATTGGACAGGTACATGAAAGAATAAAAAAGTAGACCACCAACTTACACCATACACAAAATTAAACTCAAGATGGATAAAAAACTTAAATGTAAGTTATGGAAACATAAAAATCCTAGAAGAAACCACAGGAAGCAAAATCTCAGATATTTCTTGTAGCAATGTGTTTATAGATACAGCTCCTAGGGCAAAGGAATCTAAGGAGAAAATAAACAAATGGGACTACATCAAAATAAAAAAGTTCTTCACAGCAAAAGAACCATCAACAAGATGAAAAGGAAGCCCACTGTATGGGAGAACACATTTGGCAATGATACATCTGATAAAGGCTTACTATCCAAAATATATAAGGAACTCATATAGCTTAACAGAAGGAAGACCAACAATCCAATTAAAAATGTGCTAAAGATCTAAATAGACACTTCTACAAAGTAGACATACAGAAGGCCAAGAGACATATGAAAAAATCCTCAAAGCCACTGATCATCAGAGAAATGCAAATTAAAATGACAATGAGGTATCACCTCACAGCTGTCAGAATGGCTACCATCAACAAATCACAAATCAACAAATGGCAAGGATGAGGAGAAAAGGGAACCCTAGGTAATGCAGGCTGGTGCAGCCATTATGGAAAACAGTATGGAGTTTCCTCAAAAAATTAAATATGGAACTGAGTGACCCAGTGATGGCACTTCTAGGATTATATCCTAAGAAATCTGAAGCACCAATCAGAAAGAATGTATGCACCACTATGTTCATAGCAGCACAATTCACAATAGCTAAGATCTAGAAACAACCCAAATGCCCATCAGAGATGAGTGGATAAAAAATCTGTGATACGTTTACATCATGGAACAACACTATGCAGCAGTAAAAAAGAAGGATCTCTTACCCTTTGAGACAGCATGGAGGGACCTGGAGCATATTATGCTAAGTGAAATAAGCCAGTCAGAGAAAGACAAGTATCACATGATCCCACTCATATGTGGAATCTAATGAACAAAATAGATCCAGAGACACACAAGAATAGGACAGACTGCAGAATATCAGAGGGAAGGTGGGGGAGGGTGTTTGGTTGACAAGAGATCAAGCAAAGAACTTGTACGCATATATGCATAGCCCATGGACTCAGACAATAGGGTGGTAAAGGCTTGGGGTGGGGGGTGAGGGCAGGCTGGAAAGGGTCAATGGAGGAGGAAGGGGAACATATGTAATACTTCCAACAACAAAGATTTCATTAAAACACACACATACACACACACACACACACACACAAAATTCAAAAAATGTGAATTTCCTCCAAAAATAAATAAATAAAATTAATAAGCATAGTCTCAAGTGAGGATGCTAAGAGTAAATAGTGTGGCCAGTGTTGCTCAGTGGTTAAACATTGGCCCATGGAACAGGAATTCACAGTTCTATTCCCAGTCAGGACAAGTGCCAGGGTAGTGGGCTCGATCCCCAGTAGGGGGCATGCAGGAGGCAGATAATCAATGATTCTCTCTTATCATTGATGTTTCTATCCCTCTCTCCCTCTCCCTTATTCTCTGAAATCCATAAAGCAAAAACTGAAAAAAAGTAAATAATTAAGAGCCTTTAGGATGATTCTAATTCTCTATGAAAATATTTTCATAATCTTGTGATTGCATACTAATTGTTCATTTATTAATAGTTACATATTAAAATTGTTTTCTTAGGTAAATTTCAATTTGAAACAAAACAAATAAGATATTTTAATAATGATAATGTTTTTTATAACTCTATTATTGGGAAAAATTATTAAAACACACATCTGAATTAAATGACATCCTTGCTCACAATTGTGTACAGGTTGAGTCTATTATATAATGAAATCCAGGCATGAGCCATTCTTTAGAATTTCCACTAATCCTCCCAGCTCTAACTCTCCTGCTTTCCTACTGCTGATAACATATTATCATTTGCCTTTGCAGAGAACATTATCAATTTTAAGAAATTTGCCCTAACCAGTTTGGCTCAGTGGATAGAGCGTCAGCCTGTGGACTTCAAGGGTCCCAGGTTCAATTCCGGTCAAGGGCATGTACCTTGGTTGCGGGCACATCCCCAGTAGGGGGTGTGCAGGAGGCAGCTGGTCCATGTTTCTCTCTCATCGATGTTTCTAACTATCCCTCTCCCTTTCTCTCTGTAAAAAATCAATAAAATATATTAAAAAACCGAAATTTATGTTTCACAGATGCTCCTGCTTTAAGCAAAACTTACTTTTTGAGGGTAGACAGTTCAGAGAGGAATAAACATTTTCATACAAATTATAATATTTTTTACTTGTCAAAACTCACAATTCAAATTGGTCATCTAATAGCAATCTAATATTTGCTTTCTCAGGAACCCTGTGATCATCACTTCCTTGTGCGGTCTCTGTAAAATTTTAAGATCCTTCCGTTAGAATGGTGGTCTATCTCAATTATACATTTAACCAAAAGGCTCACACAAGGTAAAACTTTTTCAGAGATAATAATTGCCTAAAATATAATATCAGAAATGAGTAAAATTCAGTTGTGTTCAATAATATTTATTATTCAGAAGGCAGATTGATTAAGAAAAAACTTTCAGGCTTCTTTGCAAATTAGGTGTTTAGATGGCAATGCAATCTTGGCTTAAAAAAGAAAGACAAAATAAAAAGAGACAGATTTAAAAAAATCAATAGGGATTTTTAATAAAGAACACATCCTACATATAAGGTAACAATCTTTGATTTTTAAACTTTGTAGATTTAGATAAAATTTCTTCCACAAGAAAACAGTGCTACATAGTGGAACAAACAAAAAATTCTAATTGGACCATCTTATTCAAATTCTTGTTGAAACAGTAGCATTTTAACTACTTAAGCAGCTGAACAAGCAACTTCAGTTATCAAAACCTCATTTTAACCTCATTTTTCCTATTTGTGCAATAGAATGTGGCAAGAATTGTAGAATAAAGGGTTTGCATGCCCTCCTTCATCTCCTGTCTCTTAGAGCAAACAGTTACTAGTCCTTTGTTGAACTGGAAAAGGACATGTAACAAGAGGACAACTGGAAAAGATAGAGGAGGGATTGCCCCCTGAGAAAAATGAGGATATTGTGGAGAGTAAGAAACTGGACTAGGAGGAAACAGGAGAAGTGGCTAGAGAGAGAGAGGAATGGATAGAATAGAACAAGGCCAGAGGGACTGATGTTGGGAGAACAAAAGTTGGGAGTTTGGGAGATAACATTGCTTAAACTTTTTTAGAAGAATCTCTGAGACACACGAAATGGAAACTATCTAAGCTCTGCAAGAAAACTTCAGTGAATGTTTAGAATATTCTTCACTGCTTTTTCTAAAATTTTCTTTTTTTAAAATCCTCACTCAAGGATATTTTTCCATTGATTTTTAGAGAAAGTGGAAGAGATAAAGAGAGAAATATTGATGTGAGAGAAACACATCGATTGGTTGCCTCCTGCATTCGCCCGACCAGGGCCCAGGTTAGGGAAGAGCCTGCAACCTAGGTATGTGCCCTTGACCAGAATGGAACCCGGGACCCTTCAGTCTGCAGGCCGATACTCTATTCATTGAGAAAAACTGGCTAGGACTTCACTACTTTAGAGACCTGTATGAGTGGTCGTGTGTGTGTGTGTGTGTGTGTGTGTGTGTGTGTGTGTGTGTGTATGAGAAAGAGATACTGGGGCGAATTTTTTTCTGGATTGAAAAATATCAAAATTTTCTTTGTCAAGAGCAAGTAGGGTCAAATGACCTGGTTAACAAGGATAATTCTTGCCTTGCTAGACTGTGATAACAGCTATAATTATTTATTACATTGTCTGACCCATGGCAAGTGAGCAATAAGTAGCAGTCATCTGCTGCATCCTATTGCAAAGAATTGTTAACATGATTTTAATATTAGCCATGTTTTCCAAGCCATGTGCTCAGGCTTCCAAATTGTATCAGATGCTATCAATAGTTTGCTGAAAAAGGTAAAGATGCCACTACTATTATTTAGGAATAAGAATATTCCACTGGCTCTTGGAGGCATCAACACTGACAGGAAACATTTCATCAACAACAGCAAAAGAGAAACATGCTGAAGTGAGCTGAATAGATCATGCAGGAATGGATAGGTCATTTCAATTAAGACTGTGTTAGCATGAGGTCTTGTTCACGTGATACTATCGCTGTGCTAGAAGTTGGGGCACTTATCATGGCAATTTTATTATTTTTCTCACAGTTATGCAGAATCAATACGTTAGAAACCCTGTGCAGCGGAGAGGAATAAAATGAGTCAACTTCTTTTAAAACTGATTTGTGCTAATCCTACAACATGATAATTAGCCTAGTGAATAGTGTCAAGTGCTGTGACCATTTCTCCCAAAACCAGTTATAAAACTGATTTTAAAATACTTAAAACGTGTTGCCACTTGAAAATGAAATGAAATTAACATTTGTGTGGTAAGCGCTTACTGCAATGAATTTGAATCTTATCCAACATCCTGTTATTATTTGATGACTGACACTGTCTTTGATTTATTTATTGCCTTTCAAAATGGAGAGGTGGGTCCTGGGGACCTGAAATCTCCGGTTTGATTTCTAGATTCATTAATTCACCAAGCTGTAATAAGCAAATATTTGACCCATGTTCCTGATATCAAAGCATTTAAAAATATGAGCCACAGGAATATCTATTAAAACAATAAATGATTAACAGGATATATATGTTTAAGGTAAATTTTCAAGGCATTATAGTGAAAGATGCTGACTATAAGACTCAGTTATAAAATGCTTTCCAATGAATTGTCCTGGAGGCCTGTACATTTATTAGCAATATACACATATTTGTAGAATTTTGAATATTGATGACACAATCTGGCCCATTTCTCTTTCCTCCTGACAATAGAATTACCACACCATGTATATGCAAACCACTGAGGCAAAGATCCTCCTCCTGCTCTCAGATCATTTGGTGCTTCCAGGCTTGTGGCCAAGGCAGCAGGGAAAGAGTGAACTCTATAGCCTGTCCTGGTGGCCAACACCTGAAGGGCCATATGTGCTTAAAGCAAGTAAGCCTAATGCCTGAGCTCAGAAATTCCTCCCCCAGACTGAGGGCTCTGGAACTTGGACTGGTCAGCTCTCTGATCTTTGTGAATTTTATGAGGTCCCATTGGAAGATGAGGCATTCCCTACCTTGGTCTGTATCGAGAAAGAGTCCCACCTTCTCCATCATCTGAATAAATGTACTCACGGAATACCTCTCTTTTAAAAAGCTTTCCCAGAGGTGGTTCTAATGATCAGCTAGATTGGGAATGATGAACCTATTCTATAGCAGCGCTACTTGAAGAAGCTAGGGTTCTCCTCTTTTTCCCCTTTTACACATTTAAGTTGAGATAAGTACAGCAAATGAGATTATAGTGTGGCTCCAGCATGGCCATGAGTGAACCTGAGGGGGGCGGGGAGTGGTGGTTAAGGATTAGAAAAGACAGACAAGAGAATAAAGCAGGGGCTAGGTGGGATGCTCCTCTCTGATGGAGAGACAGCGCCATGTCTTACAAGCTGAGTCTTTATTTTATAGCCAGATTCCACAAGGCAAAGTAAGGGCATTGTCAAGATGTTTACAACATTCTCCTGGGTTTCGAATCTACTCAATTACCGTACATGCACCTGATCAAGCTTTGTTTACTTGTTGACCACCTGCAGCAGCCCATATCACTTAGCCACGTGGGACCACTGATTCGGAGGGCTATGCCCTCCAAGCTGGGACTTGCAAGTGGCTTTGCCATGAGAGGACCATGCCCTCTCATTAGTCCGAGGCTTGAACCTGTCCAAACACTGTAGCCGCTCTCCACAGTATAGGTTTAAAAATTTAATAGCAATTTGATGAATACTTATATGACGTTTTAATCTATTAATAGTTTGCATTTTATATGTCTGGTGTGTGTGGGTTTTTTTGCTAGTAATTTGTTTTACTACAGTTTAAAAAGTATGGGGGTGGTGGAAACTGAACTAGAGCACAGGCTATGGTACAGAGAGAAGGTAAATGAATGATATTGGCCGAAACCGGTTTGGCTCAGTGGAAAGAGCGTCGGCCTGCGGACTCAAGGGTCCCAGGTTCGATTCCGGTCAAGGGCATGTACCTTGGTTGCGGGCACATCCCCAGTAGGGGGTGTGCAAGAGGCAGCTGATCGATGTTTCTCTCTCATGGATGTTTCTAACTCTCTATCCCTCTCTCTTTCTCTCTGTAAAAAAATCAATAAAATATATTTAAAAAAATGAATGATATTGTTCTAAGTTCTGCCATCCTGAACTTTTGTTAATAAAACAAAATAATTTCCAATGACCCAAGGAGAGGTTACCAGGTACAAAGGTATAGGAAAGTCAATTTGAAACTAACAAGTCAACAAGTTAACCGTTTTGCCTTTACAGAATAATTTTCAGCCACGTGGACAGAGACTGACTAATTCAGTTGTTGATCAATGCAAGCTGTTAACATTTCTACTTTAGGGAAGCAGCATCAATCCCACTCAAGGAAATGCGTCAGGAATGTCAACCTATTATTTGGACGAACTTATTATTTGATTGACTCATCTATTACAGTGGTTTAAATGTTGCCTGTGGAGACAATCATCCTTCTAGGAAATCACTTTCTTGGTTACAACTTTTCTTGTAGTTGACATTGTATGAAGTGTGTGAATTTGAGCTTTACTCCATATATGGATACTTTATCTAATACTTGAGGCATCGTCCAAATGTCTGAGGCTCTAATTAAGAAAAACTGTAATGTCACTCCTAAATTTTGACATGTTTTAAAAACACAGTCAGAGCTGGTATACCAATGATGTGTGATGAAAAGCTACTCTATATGGGGTCCTCCCAAGTCAGGTAAATGATTTACCCCTATCTGCCTCAGTGTCTTCCTTTGAAGAATGAAAACTTTGTAGCAAGTGAACTCTACATTACCTTCCAGCTCCAAAATAAACTTTACTAGAAATAAACGTATGCTCATCTAAATATTGCACAAAATGGTTTTTGTAAGATAGTATACCAATAGTTATTTTTTTCAAAGAAATTAGAAATTGTAATGGAGCGGTAAAGAGAAAAATAATATGAAACCATTTCTAACTAAAAGTGTACAAGTCAGCTGAAATAAACTTCAGTGTTGAACTATGTATGTCAGATGAGAAAAGCACACAGAATGTGTATATATTGGAATTTGTGGAAGGGAATAATGAAAAGCCAGTTATGCTTTAGCTACAGCAGCATGAAAATATCCAAAGGATATATAGTACAGCACACAATTCTCCAGAAGATTCCTATAATAGTAAGGTTTTATTGGGATCCATCCACTTTCCCTCTTATTTATTGGGACATGTGTTTCAATTGTATTTGTAGCAGTTACAATTCTTTAAAACCAAAGACCATGCATAAAACACAATATTGCTGGAGTAGTAGAATATCTTTCTGGAATACTTTTTTCTTTAAACAGCACACTTTTTATTTAAAGACTTGCATATCACAGATCAAAAATTATGTATCCCTCCCACTTGATGTGGTATGTGAGGGATTTACTATAAATATCAAGCATTATTCTATCGTGGACACTATAAGAGACAAATTTAGATAACCTTTTTTATTTGAGAACAGATTTAGAATTACAGAAAAGTTGCCCGTAGTACAGAGAGTTTCTATATACCCCTCACCCAGTTTCAATTATTGTTAACACCTTAAGTTCTATAGTACATTGCCACAATTAAGAAAAGTGAAGTCAATCCTTTGTTCAGTGATGACTTTTACCTAATGTCTACTTTCTGATCCAGGATCCCATCTAGGGCACACATTACATTTAGTCGTCATGTATCCTTAGTGTCCTCTAGACAGAAGAAATTTCTCAGATTTTCTTTGTTTAGATGAGCTTCAGAGTTCTGAGGAATACAAAAATGTGTATTTTGTAAAGTGTCCTTCAATTTGGATTTTTCTGCTCTTTTTCTTGGGGTTAGACTAAAATTAGAGTTTTTAGGAGAAAGACCATAGAGGTAAAATGTCATTCTTATCACATCACATAATGGTACATGCTATCAGTGGGACTTACATTGATGGCTTTACCCTTGATCACATGGCTGAAGCAGTGTTGTTTAGGTTTTTCCAGTGTAAAATTGTTCCTTGCTCCTTCCATATTCTACTTTTAGAAAACAAGTTACCAAACAGCCTACCCTCAAGGAGTAGGAGTTACATTTCACCTTTTTGACTGGGTAGCATCTAGCTAAATCATTTGGACATTTATGCATAGGAAATTCACACCACAGACATTTCTAATATCTATTTTCTAGCCTATTATGTCACATTGTCAAATAAAACAAAGATTTTTTTTTTCAAAATCCGTGAGCTTTGGATGACTCAGTGAAACAGAAAGTTGGAAAAATTTCATTGACCTTCCCATTTCACTTTTATGTGTGGGTTAACTGCCAATTTTTCTTTAAACTAGTCACTTTCAAAAGGAGATCATTACTTATTCCACACCAGTTTTTATTGAACCAGTGTCATATTTTGTAATTGGTATTCAAGATACTAATTCCCCTTACTTACAGAGGCTAAAGCGCCACAAAGAGAGGGCTGTGCAAATATGTACACAGCATATGCCGAGATGGAGGGGAGGGGCCGTAGACAGATCTAGACAGGAAGCGAGAGTGGGATTTGTAGATCCAGTTATCGAATTAATGTGACCTATGCTCATTTTCCATGCAACCAACATACTTCCCATTTATTTGAGATTAAACATATCCATATCTTGATTTAAAATAAATTTTATTTTCAAACATTAGCAATGGCAATGTATTAGTTCACATACATGTCATCACTATTAAGAACACCACCCAAATCTGGATGTAGAGCTCTGAGGTAAGTGCAGGATATTTACTCTTTCTTTTAGCATATCTCTTATACTTAGGGATTACAATTACTGAAATAAAAACAATGCCAGGAGTCTTTTGTCAAGTGTGAGATAAACAATATAGGAAGTGCTATGAGAGTCTATAGAGAGGGCAATCTCAAAAGGTTGTGATGGTCTCAAAGGTCTCGTGGAGAGAAAAAAAGTGAGCTGGGCCTTAAAGCATTATAATTTTGGCTAAAGGTGAGCATGTGCCCAAGGTCAGAAGGTAGACCTCTTTGGTTAGAATAGTTTTCACATAACAGGGAGGGCAGAGAAATTATGAAAAGTTGGTAAGTGGAGTAGACTTTGGAAGTCCTTGAAATCAAGTAAAGTTGTAAATGGGTTGAGACTTAAGTTTTTAAAGATGTATAGTGATTTATTTAAATAATGTATTGATATTAACTTTTGCTGATCTTAAAACAAAGAACACTTACTGACCAAAAAAAATGCAGAGAAGAAAAGATTTTCCATCTGGGAACTACTATAAACACTTACTTTATATCCTAAGGAAGTGTGAATGAGTGTGTGTTTACATATGCATTTATTATTTTAAACAATATTTTTATTGATTCCAGAGAGAGGAAGAAAGAGAAAGTGAGAGAAACATTAATCTGAGAGAGAAACATCGATTGGTTGCCCCCACCATGCAACCCAACTGGGAATGGAACTCACAACCTAGGCATGTGCCCTGACTGGGAATCGAACCCACCTCCTTTTGGTGTACAGGATGACAACCAACTGAGCACATCGACCTGGGCTGCATTTATCCTTAAGATTTTATAACTATGTAGTAGCTTATCCTATGCCTTCATGTTATACTGCCCTATGAACATTTCCTTCTCTCATTACTATTCATAATTATTTTGCAGTTATTTTGTCTTAGCAATGACTTATGTAAAAAGCATATGTATTGTTCTAAACTGGTATTTTATTTCACTTGTTTACTTTCACAACTGATAGATTACACTGTACTTTATGATCTTTTTATTTCAAATAGGGAGTACTTTCATGTTGTTGTTGTTAATACTTAATCCTGATTTTCTCAAATCATATGTGTCACAACTAATTTCGTGAGATAAGTTTTTTGTTTTTTTTATCAAAAGGACAGGCTTTCAGAACCAAGATATCATAAATTTAAGTTATATTATCAATTTTATTAGGATTTTAAAAATAACATCTAGCTTACGTTTAAATGGTTTTAAGTTTTATTGTCTATATTTTAAATTAAATTTGCTTAGATGTGAGCTTATTTGTTTGATTTATTTCTCTGTAGTGATAATTTTAAAGGATGATGACATAGATTTTATCTTTTAGTTTAAAAGAAATAATAATGCATTGAAAGTATAGAAAAAATTCAGAATTTAACTGACATTGATACAATCATTGAATAGATTTAGAAGAATGTATTTAGAACAAACCATTTTCTTTGATTTGTTTCTGGTTTTTAAAAATAAATTTTTAAAAATATGACTTAACCCCTACATCACATATATTAAGATTTCTGTTTGATATGCCCATTGGACGGCCGAGCAGAGCTCAGAGACTTTGAAGCTCCAGGCCTGAGAGTTTGTGCGATATTTAAAGTCATGAGATTAGATAAGATCACCTAGAGAGTAAGTGTAGATGAAAGAAAGATGAGGCCCAAGAGCAAATAACTGCGGAACTCCCAACATTTCTCGGAAAATAAAAGAAGAACTAATAAATGAAACTAAAGGAGGAACTAGTCAAAGAGGGTGAAAACAAGCAAAGTATTGTGTCATATAAGCAAAGTATGCAAGTCTTTGTAAAGGAGGTAATAATGAACTGTGTCAAAGGGATTATCACATAAATGGAACCTGAGAATTGACCATTGGAATAAGCAGTTTTGATGTTACTTGTGAAGAGAAAAGAGAGTTTTCAGGAGAGTGAGCTTGAAAGGCTGACTGTAAAAATATCAAGAGAGAAAGTAATAGAACAAAATATTTTGAAGAGTTTTTCTACAAAAGGTGGCAACTGAAAAGGGGTATTGTATCAAGGGTTTTTTTTTTTTTTTTTCTAAGATGGGGTTATTGGAGAAAGCTTGTATGCCAATGAGAATGACCAATCAGTACAGGAGAAAGATGAAATAAATGACAAGAGCAAGGACTTTGAGTGCATGAGGGGTGGGAGTGGGATGTAGTTTAAGCTGCTGAATTTCAGTAGCATCAAGGACACGTCATCCATTGAACCAGGAGTACAGAGAATTATGTGGTAAAGACAAAGGCAGGATGGTAAATTTGGTGGTGGACGATTTAGCAAATTATCACCTGATTGCTTTTCTTTAAAAGAGGCATAGAAACATCAAGGTAATCAGCTGAGAGAGTGAGAATGGGGGAGGAGATAAGTGATGTTGAGCATTTTTTTCCTGTCTCTTGGCCATTTGGATGTACTCTTCGGAGTGAAGACAATGTTACTTAGATACTACAAAGCAGGCTGGTGGATATAATCATCAGGAACTACAGGCTTTGAATAATATTTCAGAAGAGAAAGGAATTGGTTTCTTAGAGAGGCTGAAGTCACCCGGGAACTGTGAGCTGTGGATTTAGTCCTGATCAGTTCCTAGGGGACCATGCATTGCGCCCATTTCGAGGCGAGTGTCTGGCACTTTATAGAGGCGACTGAAGTGATGCTGGCTGCACTGGAAGTGAGAGGCGGGTGCTCCTCCAGGGCCTCTGAGCACCGAGTGCCTGCCAGCGAGCCGGGCAGCCCCTTTAAACTGAGCTCCAACTCCAGTGAAACAATGGAAAGCCTCTGCATGAGGAAATGACTGCCTTTATTAAAACTGACTACAACACAATCCTGATGGTAGGATGTCTCTTTCATATTCAGGGGCCAGCAGTGTATTTATTTAGGAGGAACGGTACTTTTGCTGCTAGCTTGATTTGCTCTTTGGGATTTTACTGACATAGTTGAAATTTAGCCAAGGCAATAGAGCACTTCAAATTCAACTGGAAGAGGAACAGCTGGAGGGCTGCCATGAAAAGCTTTCTGTAAGAGAGGAACAGGGTGAAGGTGAAATGGCCCACGTATATCTGATATCCTGGCATCTTTTACATTCCAATAATTCAGACACTTAGTTTCGTTGCTGAATAAGCCACAAGGAGAACATCTTTCTCATTTAAACTCAAAGTTAGACACATCTAATCTCAAACAATATAACTGGTATCGTAGGAAACTAAGAGGGACAGGCAAGCAAGGAGGCGAAGTATGCCCTGGACTTAGTTTCAAAACGGGTCCACGCACTCTCAGATAAACATTCACTGCACGCATTTGCTGTACACTACCTTCCCGAAAGTTCCTGGTTCTGAAAGCTATTAACAGCAAAGGAGGAAAATATTAAGCAGAAACTTTGCCCAAATGTTGCTTTTAGGAGACATCAATTCATAATAGCTACATTTTTTTGCATTGAGTCCTATGGTAGTTATTAGTAGAAAAAGAGTGTAGGAAGTAGTTAGTTACAGAGGATTATAAACATGTTAGTCCATTTCGAGGTCCCCCCAAATCCTATAGCTTTACTTTCTCATGTGCCATATATATCAATGCATTGAAATGAAGAAACAGTGAAGTAGAGAACAGTAGTCAAATTGCAACCATTATGTATTACTAGGAAGGAGGTGATGCCAGTATGGAGTTGAAAATGTTGTAATCCTGCAGCCATGGATGCAAAGAAAAGTGCAATCACTGCAGGAACGTGTGTATCATCGTTGGGGATCATTTACTTATTGTGGGTTATCACTATAAGGTTAGCCAACGTCTGTCCCATGTTCTGGAAGGTGCTGGCTAGTCTGAGTATATTAAGATGGAGAGATGGAGGAGAAGGAGGAGGAAGAGGAGGAGGAGGAGGAGGAGGAGGAGGAGGAGGAGGAGGAGGAGGAGAAGGAGGAGGAGGAGAGGAAACTGACTCATCTCAATTTAGTTTACTTTCAAATGACATATAATACCTTCCATGGCCATGATTTAACATTTTGTCAAAATGGTATATATGATTAAGTTGATTCAAGAACCCCCAAACTAGAATAGCTCATTGCTAAATGACCTGCTAAAATGTCAACAGTTTGTTTTTTTATAATGAATCACTTTAGAACTTTTTCTGCAGATGTAACAAGTTCTTTCCCATCTAATTTCTAAATTATTCCCCACAGCTAGGAAAAACTGAAATTTTAATTTCATTTTGCAACTGAGAGACAAAGTCCTATAACTGCCGTCATTTTAAAGGAAGCTTTCCCTATCCAATTTAAAGAGCAGTCTTTGTATAAACTACTGTGAAAATCATTCCCCCTTCCCTGAGGGCCTGAGAGGACTGGCACAGTATTTGTCTTTGTAGCAGAAAAGTAATAAAATCACAGAGAAAATGTAAGTATATCTGAATTGTTGTAATACATTATTGTATAGCATGATAACAAAAAACACAGCTACATTTAAAAGAGTGTGTTGTTTTGTCACTTTCCACAATTAGGTCCCAGCAACTCTGTCTTAAAAAGAGTTGGATAAATATCTCAGCTCTACAAACTTATCTGCTACTTACTGTCCATTACTTACGTTACTTCACACAGATAAACATACGGTCATCCATTTATTCATATGATAGATATTTTCTTATTTTTCTTGTGAATGTGGCTATTAATATAAAGGTAAATTAGTCATTGTCCTGATCTTTAACTAACCAAGGGTCCAGTGTGGAAGAAAACACATATAAGCACAATTATGGAACAATGCAGAGTGCAATAAATGCGACAAGACAAGTTTAAGTAAAGAAGTAAGCCAGTCGGAGAAAAGTATCACCTGATCTCACTCATTAGTGGAATATAATGAACAACATAAACTGATGCACAAAAGTAGATCCAGAGACATAGAAGCATCGAACAGACCGTCAAACCTGAGGGAAGGCAGGGTGGCTGGGAGGGGGTGGGGGCTAAGAGATCAACCAAAGGACTTATATGCATGCATATAAGCATAACCAAAGGACACAGACAACAGGGTTGTGCTGGGGGGCAGGGGCGGGCTGGGAGAGGACAATGGCAGAAAAAGGGGACATATGTAATACTTTCAACAATAAAGAATTTTTAAAAAATTTAAAAAAGAACTATGGGAACAAAAGAATTAAGTACATTTGACCAGGGGGAAGACCAATAAATGCCTCAAGAGCAGGCGCCTCCCTGACATGGGTCCTGACAGATGCATAGAGCCTTTTACAATTTTTATATCTTGTAATGAGTATAAAGGCAATCCAAAGTACTAAAGATGCCTTTGCTCTCAAAATTTCTAAAGTGCTAGAAGAAATATGGAATAATTTCTACAGAGGAGTGTTATGATTTATTTACATTGCTTTAGCCAATGCCTTTTGAATTTCTCTTAGGGTGGTGAGGGTATGCCTTCAACAAACAAACTATGACAGGTTTCTAGAAGATATCACACAGGTGGGAACAAACTGAGAACCAAGTCCATCAGAGTTATGAGATCTGCAACTCCACACGGGGGAAGTACGTGACTCCCAACATGATTGAGTTTCCTTCCAGAACCGTCAGAGACTGAAGTTTACAGTCTGGAGGTGGTCGGGTGAGGGCAGTGGCGGAGCAGAAGGGAAAGGACCATGGGCTTTGTTTCTGAGTTATTCATGAAAATGTGTTAAAATACTAATTTGGCTAATACATAGGCAACCTCATTGTACACCAAAAATTCCAATTATTTAAAAAATGGTAAATTAAGATAATAACTTATAAATATACTAGAAAATTATAGAGAAATTATATGTAATCTTGTTATAAAAATAATGAAATCATTTACCAAGAAAAGTGGTGGAACAAATTATGGTGTAGGCAATCTAGAGAATAAAATAAAATTTTTATAATAATGTGGTATAGTAATACATACCACTTAATAATATGAGTAAAAAAACATAGAATAGTATGTATAATATGGTCCTAGATATGGAGACTATGTATATGTTAGCATAAAATATGTATATATTCTATCTATGTTAACAGACACTTCTAGAAGAATCCTATCTAATAAAAGAGTAATATGCAAATTGACCATCACTCCAACACACAAGATGGCTGCCCCCATGTGGTCAAAGATAGCTGCCCCCATGTGGACACAAGATGGCTGCCACAAGATGGCCAGGAGGGGAGGGCAGTTGGGAGGGACCAGGCCTGCAAGGGAGGGTAGTTGGGGCGATCAAGCCTGCAGGAGAGGGCAGTTAGGGGTGACCAGGCCAGCAGAGAAGGGAAGTTGGGGGTGACCAGGCCTGCAGGAGAGGGCAGTTAGGGGCAAACAGGCTGGCAGGGGAGCAGTTAGGCATCAATCAGGCTTGCAGGGGAGTGGTTAGGGGGTGATCAGGCTGGCAGGCAGAAGCGGTTAGGGGCAATCAGGAAGGCAGGCAGGCGAGCAGTAGGGAGCCAGAAGACCTGTATTGTGAGAGGGATGTCCAACTGCCCATTTAGGCTTGATCCTACTGGGATTGGGCCTAAACGGGCAGTTGGACATCCCTTGAGAGGTCCCATATTGGAGAGGGTGCAGGCTGGGCTGAACACCCTCCCGTGCACTAATTTTGTGCACCAGGCCTCTAGTACATAATAAACTGTAAGTAGCAATTACCTGAGAGCACAGTAAAATTGTGCAAGAAGATGGAAGGAGGGAGGAAGCAGTAAAAATAAAAATGTCATGCTTGTATTTTTGCTTTGTTTAAATTGTTTATTTTAGAAAAGTGGAAAAAAATACATAAACGTTTAAAAAGGCAATAGAAGCCATCTACACTCCCATAATCATGAATGAAGAATGGGACCTTCATAGGTTAAAGGTGTGAAAAACACTTTTGGTCAAAGAAACCTTGAGTATTTAGGAGAAATAAAAAGTTTCTGCATGCATTTCCTACCAATGATGCATTAAATTCACATATCTCTTGCTGCAATGCTTACTGGGGCTGAGTTCCATATACAGGACTAATGCATACCTAGCAACCTCATTAGAGACATGTACCGAAAGCCAGAGTCCTCAGGTGATTGGTAGTTTTAGGGATGCCCTTGAGCTGAGTCCAACTAACATGCGAGAAGTTATAAAAATATGACCCTTGAAATGTTTTATTAATTTCCAGGAATGAGGCCCCTAATGACCACTCTACTTCGCTTGCAAGATGATTTATAGATGTTTTTATTAAAGTTGATTTAATTTCCTTCAGTTCACATGTTCTTACTAATTGAATCATTTCCCTCAGTTCCCAGAAGGCCATAAAATAGAGAATTTATTATATACTGTGTAACAATCTACATTCAGGTAAATACACGGATGTGACAACTCGGCCAGCATATTGAGCATACTTGATAAAGTGCCGGCGTAATCACTCAATGAACCTGATGTACTTCATTACAGTGTCATAAGCTCTATTGGTTATAAATGTTAAAATGATCCATTGTTGTTTTTATTGAATTAAGGTAAAATATTTTATGTACTTTCAGGAAAGACACATTACCTTCTCTTCAAAATTGATTCAGATGGTTATTTGGGAGTTCAGCTTATTGTCCTCCTGGCAAAGAATGAAATGACAAATGAAATTGAAAGACTAAAAAAGGCATTCTTCCCTGTATTTGAAAAACAAGTGTGCCTAGCATGAATATCATGGCATTTAAAAACTATAAGGGGGATAATTATAAATTTAGGTAAACATTTTTTTTACAATGGATAACTATCAAAACTTGATATTTTAGGATTAAAACACCCCTCCCTACAACAGTTCAACTTCTGAGCCAGTTATTTTATTGGTTTATTGGACAAACTTTATTTAAAAAAATAAAAACAAATCAATAAAATATACTTTTTCAAGTTTCTCGTACTAATTAAATCTGTTTTCTTTGAGAGTGCCTAGGGTACTGAACACTATATTTGGAGTCCTTTGTTAGGTACAACCAGAACAAAAAAAAGATAAGAAACTTCCTTAAGAATTTTATTGTAAGGTAAAGTTCAAATCCTTACATTTTTTTTTTTTTTTTTACTTTCAAGTATAATCTTCCTTCTGTATATGAGGCAACAACCTCAGAAGAATTGCATGGAATTATTTCCCCCCAGAGCCATACAAATTTAAGTCTCAGATTCATCCCAAACTTTTTAAAGATCCATTTCTCCTTCTATACTCTGCCATTTCTCTGAAATGCACAATCAGTATTGATTAGTTGAATTCTGAATTAAATTAGGATCAGAAATTAATGCCTGGTGAATTGTACATAAAAATTCATAAATGGGAATGAGAGATCACTCATATACCAGCATGGCAAGAAGCATGACCTGGAGATAATGCATCGGGTCAAAGTAAAAAGCAATGACTTAAAAAACAAAAACAAAAACAATGATTTCTGTTCTCTTGTGAGGAAGGCTTTAGAGACTATAGGAAATCCCAGGATGAGGGTGGAATATCAATTGTTAAAGGAGAAGAAAAGTCAGAGAAGAGGAAGCAAACGTGGTTGGCCAGACTGAGTATTAGAACAACACAACAAACACAATGAAGTTACAATGAGGCTGTGAACATCAGAAAGTTAAAATATTTCGAAAGGAGAACTCAGGCGGGATTGTATGCATAGAAACAAATATAAAAGTCTCACTTTGGCCTTGCCAAGGAAGTGAGGGTCAACTGAGCATTTACGATAGGTTTTATTTTTTCACTCATCATTTAGCAAATGATTACTGTATGAATAAATGCTATTACACAAGCACATGGTGTTTGCTTTCACGAGTGAGTAAAAGGCTGTACAATGTTAACGGAGGAGGAGTATTCTATGAAGGGTGTAGAGGGGTTTGTAGGTCAATTCAAACTTTGCAAAGGCATGAATTCAGCAGGTATCTGGACACCTGGGAAAAGCCTGGGATCTCCTGCCAGATGCTTCTTATACCCTCAGAACTGTAAGCAGGGATTTTGAATTTATTTTCCTTACACCAACGTGTCATATGTCGATTTAAGACTATATAGTCAGAGCATCCTGAACACCCATTAGTGCCCTGAAATAAAAATCAGAACATTCCCAGAAAGATTAGAATTCTGGCGCTAATTAAAATTCTGGAGACTCAAAGGGGTAAGGGTCACGCCTGGGTACATTTTATGACTCAGGTTCAGAATCTGAAAATCTCAGTTTCCATTCTGGAGCTATATACTTTAAAGTTTCTTCCCCCAATTATAGTTTATAGATGTAATTAAAAAAATTTTTTTTCAAGTGGTTGACAACTTGAATTTGTACAGAATAGCAAACAAATATTTTGGGGAAGAATTACAGGCATCCCAGACTCTGGGAATTTATTTTATACTATCCAAAACTAACAGTTATACCAACAGTAACTAACATAAGATAGAAGCTGTTTAGCCTAAAACATAGTTTAAGATACATTATAATAATACCTCACTGATTCGGAATGACTAAAGAAAGAATTCAGGAACAAATAAATATTAAGTATTGTAAAAGAATTACAAGTTACATTCCATATTAGAGTGTGAGGTCCTCAAGACAGGTATAGTGTATATTAATTTTGCTATCCTAATGCTATTTCTCATACTTTAGGATAATTTTGTACCTTAGGCTAGCTAACCCAGGCAATTTGTTGATAAGAAAGCATGTCGTCTGAGTATTTTAAGTTTCATAAAATATGCATTGGAATACTGATTAGTCCTAATATTATCAGAATAATTAAGAAATAAGCTTAAACTGTGAAAATAAATGAATAAAATACACCTGAGATGAAAAATCCATGACTTTTATTATATTTATCTACATACTTAATAATTTGAGAAATTCAGCAATTGTCTCCCTGTCATTAGTATGAGTTAACAAAGCTCTACCATAATAGCAGTTTTGATGGTAATTATGCAAAATGAAATTACATTTCTAAACAAATGAAGTTTATTTTTATATTTAGTACTGCCTGAAGACTAAGTGTCAAAGGAATAGCATTTAAGGATTTATTTTAAAAATTAGCATGAAATTAAAGCAAAAACTTTTAAAAGCAATATAATGGTTCAACATCATGTTTTACTATCAGGTTCTACTCCTTTTTCTCAGCTCCTACTACATTATTATTCTTAGTACATTTCTTTACCTCTCTTTCACTTAGGACTTACTCTAATTCTTGAAATTAAAAAAAGAAATCATTTTTTAAAATTTTCTCATGAAACATCAATACTTTTATTTTTTAAATATATGTTTTATTGATTTCAGAGAGAAAGAGAGATAGAAACATCAATGATGAGAGAGAATTATTGATTGGCTGCATGCCTCACACTGGGGTTCGAGCCCCCAACCCAGGGAATAGGTTAACACTCAACCACTGGGCCACACCAGCTGGGCAACATCCATACTTTTCATATTCCACTCTTCTTGATCTAACAAAAATATTTTTGGCTTACCAAGAATAAACATATTTCCACTTCTCATTGAGATGTTCCACAATGTTTTATTGGTATACTCTGGCTTATGATTATTTTTATGTAAAAATCATGTCAGCTTTAATAAATACTATATAAATCCCAAGTTGCTTGTTCATGTAAAGATACACAAACATACACAGAGTACTACATACTCAAACTTTATTTACTTAACTTTTGCACTCGGATGTCAAGTGTGACTCGACACGGTTAGCATTAGAATAAAGGAATCGAGAAAAAAGTGAGCGAGTGCAAAGGGTTAATAAATAATAATTTGCTCTGAAATATCTGTAAATCTTTTTCATTATTAAAAGTGCACATCGAATTTTGTCTCCATGAATTTTTGTAAAACACTTTTCCATGGCAGAAAACCAAGCAGTTAGAATAAAGTGGTAATGTAAAAGAAAAAACCACACACACATAGCTTTCAGTAACTGAAGTTAATACCTACAATCCTATATAATAAAGAGGTAATATGCAAATTGACCTTCACACCCTTGCACAAGATGGCTGCCCCCATGTGGTCAAAGATAGTCATCACAAGATGGCTGGCAGGGGCAGGTAGTTGTGGGCAATCAGGCCAGCAGGGGAGGGCAGTTGGGGGAGACCAAGCCTGCAGGGGAGGACATTTAGGGGGACTGGGCCTGCAGGGGAGGGCAGTTGGGGGGGACCAGGCCTGTAGGGGAGGGCAGTTGGGGGCAACAAGGCCTGCAGGGGAGGGCAGTTGGGGTTTACCGGGCTAGCAGGGTAGGGCAGTTGGGGGCGATCGGGCTGGCAGGGGAGCAGTTAGGCGTCAATCAGACTAGCAGGGAAGTTGTTAGGGGCCATTAGGCTGGCAGGCTGGCTGGTGGTTGGGAGCCAGCAATCCCGGATTGTGAGAGGCATGCCCTGTGGGATCGGGCCTAAACTGGCAGTCAGACATCCCCTGAAGGGTTCCAGATTGCCCCTGCCACAGACTGGGCTGAGGAACAGACTGGGCTGAGGGACACCTCCCAGTGCATGAATTTTGTGCACTGGGCCTCTAGTCACAGTATAATTTACAATACCTGAAATGTCATTACTTCAATTTGAAGGACAGGTGGTGACTTTCTAGAAATATTTCAGTGCTTATCTTAAAAAAAAAATTACTAAATACTACTGGTGAGTTAAAACACAAAGGGCATGCATTAGTCACTTTTGAGATATGAACTTTGAAGCCAGATTTAATGCATGTAATTTTATGTCCTAGTTTCGCGTTCACACCAGAATGTCATTTGGGGGACTAGTTTGGATTATCATTAATTTTTTAAAAATTTCACTGAACACTACAATTAATTATATACCTACAACAAACCAAACACTCTTTTAGGGGGTGGAGGTGGAGAAAAAGCAAAGACAATCAGACCTGTTCACAGTCCTGCAGGGTTGGTAGTGAAGTGGAGTGGAGGGACATTTATAGGCATGATAGGAACTGCCACTTCAGTGGAATCCTGAAGGGTTTAGACATGACAGAGATCACCACACCTCAGGGCAGTGCAAATAATACAGCCTGACTGAGTCTCAGCGTGGTATGAGAGCATGATGAAGAATGATGCTGGGAAGAATGAGGCCATGGTCAAATCATGAAGAGTCCCCTGTGAGTATAGTGACCATAAAACCCAGTTTATCCAGGACAGCATTGCTCATTATCACCGAAGTAAGTAGTAACAGTGTCTCCTTGCACTTAGCCCTAGCCAGTTTGGCTCAGTGGATAGAGCATCTGCCTGCAGACTGAAGGGTTCTGGGTTCAAATACCATCAAGGGCATGTACCTCCATTGCAGGCTTGGTCCCTGGCCCTGGTAGGGCTTGTGTGAGAGGCAACCAATTGATGTGTCTCTGTCACATGGATGTTTCTCTCACTCTGTCTTTCCCCCTCCCTCCCATTCTCTAAAAAATCAAAGGGAAAATATCCTTGTGTGAGGATTAAGAACAACAATAAAAAGTTGAGGTGATGTTAGTGGAAGAGAGTGAACATGTACACAATAACTGTAATCGGAGATGGGAAGTAGCTGGTTTCATAGAATCAGGGCAGTTCTGAGCAAGCGGTTCTTTTTCCTGGGTGAGTAGGGAAGGCCTGGCATTTGAGATGGCTTTGAATGAGAGCTAGGGTTTGTATCTATATTCTCCTTGTCTCAAATTTACATGTAGAGATAACTTACTAATCTGCTTGGTCACTTATTTCAAATGCTAAAACACCAGTAGGATATTAGGAAACACAAAATAAATCGGTATCTTTAAAGATTTAAGAACTAAAAATGAAGATTCAAGGAAACTCCAAAGCTACAGTTTACACCACAGTATTCTCCTTTTTAATCCTCACCAGGGGAGTGAGGATATTTCTTTCCACTGATTTTTAGAGAGTAGAAGGGAAGGGGGATAGAGAGAGGGAGGGGGAGAGAGAGAGAGAGAGAGAGAGAGAGAGAAATAATCATGGACATGAGAGAGACACATTGACTGATTGCCTCCCACTTGTGCCCTGATCTGAGACAGGGATTGAACCTGCAACTGAGGTATGTGCCCTTGATCAGGGATCAAACCGATGACTCCTGGGTCTGCAGACTGGCGCTCTAACCACTGAGCAAATGGGCCAGGGCTACACCATAATATTCTTGATTAGATATCAGATTTGTGAAATCCACAGATACTCAAATCATTTTCTGTCTCAAGACTTAGAAATGTACAGCTGTGAAGACAGGGGAAATCAATTAGCATAAATAATTAGGTTTATAATCTGACTAACCTAGTTGATGAAGAGGGAATAAATAGAGGATAGCATACCTTCTGAACTGTGTATCTCTTGCAAGAATTACATGTGTTCTTGTCATCCCCAAGGAAATCAGAGGTTGTTCTCTACCCTTTGAATTGTCCCTACCAATAAATTATGCTTTCATAATCCAGTCTGATACAGCAATTTGCCAGAAAATGTTCCAGATTTATGGAATGGCTCGTAGTACCATGACTCGAAGTCTCGGCAGGTTAGGGTAGGGGCTATTTAGCTTCCCTCAGCTTTTCAAGTGGCTTTATTTAAAATCTATTCATGCACATAGCCTACATTTAAAAGGCATTTGCTGGTACTACAGAATTTGATGGCTTAGAAACTCTTTTACCCTCCCATCTGTATGGTTTGCCTACATATGCTCTGGGTTTTCTATCTCTGGTTGCTTCAATCTAGTAAAAAAAAAAATACTATGATTTCAGAATATGAATTCAATAAGACAGGTATGTCTAAGTAACAAAGGCAAGTAGCGTTACTGAACATTGGCAGAACAAAAGGACTCCCTTTATTAGATAGTGTTTCCATCAAACAAATACTTTACAGAGATTTGCTTTATTATTCATGAAACCAGCACTAAATTTACCAGATTTTAGAGACACAGAACCTAAGACTTGCTGTGCTGTGATTTGACTGATGTTGTAAATCAGCTCTATCAGATTGGGGCTTTAGAACATTAAGAACCTGAATATTCGTGACTTTTAAAAAATAATATATTTTTATTGATTTCAGAGAGGAAGGGAGAGAGAGATAGAAACATTAACGATGAGGGAGAATCATTGATTGGCTGCTTCCTGCATGCCCTCTATTGGGGCCCCAGCCTGGAGCCTGGGTATGTGCCCTTGACTGGAATCGAACCCGGGACCCGTTAGTCCGCAGGCCGATGCTCTGTCCACTGAGCCAAACCGGCTAGGGCCATGGCTTTTATTTATCTAACTTTTCTGGTCTACCAGGAGTGATTCTCAGTGTAACATGTTGAGCCACCCCTTTTTCTAGGACACGCAGCAGCATTTGAAAGTGAATTATGTGCATGGCAATCGTAACAAAGTACATTAGATTGACTCATTTCTAAAAGCCAGGAGAGGATGCGAAGGGAAGTCTTGTTTACTTCTCTGTTTCTTTCTGAAGACCACTTTACATATATTATCCCATTGGTCTTTCATGCTCTTTATCTTGGAGTAACTAGGTGATTCCCTTTAGCTAAGTCCTGACGAGATGATTGTTTAAAAAGCTCTCTCTTTAAGCATAGATGACTGTACAATCTTGAACTATGCAGAGCCCATAGGACATGCTGCTAATAAATGACTGGAAGCAGCATTCCTGAAGAGAACTGTGTATGAAATGCAGGGAACAAAATGCATGTTTGAATCTTTTAAGAAGACCTGTAGCTCATACTAATGTAAAACCTAAAAAAGAAATATGCTATTTGACAGCACATTGAGATTTCAGCTAAGAAGAGTAGTATGATATTAAAAACTGATTATTAAATAGAAGAGGATTTATTTTTTAAAATATATTTTTATTGATTTCAGAGAGGAAGGAAGAGGGAGAGAGAAAAGGAAACATCAATGATGAGAGAGAATCATTGATCGGCTGCCTCTTGCAGGCCCCCTACTGGGGACCGAGCCCGCAACCCAGGCATGTGCCCTTGACCGGAATCGAACCCGGGACTCTTCAGTCTGCAGGCTGATGCTCTGTCTGCTGAGCCAAACCAACTAGGGCAAGAATTTATATTTAAATCCACTCCTGAAATGAATAGCTTATGTTATTCATGTATAAGTAAGCAATAAAGACATATAAGAGTTGTTAAACTTGACAATAGCACTGTATTCATAATAGGCCCCCTTTATTGAAATTATGTGTTAAGTATTTGGCATCCTAATTTTTAAAATTTGCATGACCAATTTAATAGATGGAGATTAAATTCCTTATTTGGAACATTGAGAGGTTCAGATAAATTAAATAATTTGTCTAAAGTCACATAGCTAGTAAATGCAAGAGACTATATATTATTCTTAATCCTGTGTTTTGTGTGTTGTTGGTTTTTTTTTACTGTTGTTACACTGCTTTTTTTAGAAGTCAGTTACTAAATAATGATTTTGCTGACACTTCACTGCTCACTGATATTAATTATAACTTGAACTTCAGCTTATGGATAGTATTTGTGAACAAAACAGAAAGTTAAAGAAGATGCAATTCTAACTCAACAACTATACTTAGAATAACATTTTCCTTCAAAAAGGATATTGAGTACATAATTGATCAATTCTCACACAAAAACTTTACCTGTAAAATTGTATGCAAATTCAATTTTCATAAATGGAATTGCTTTTTAAATATGCAACAGGATTACTTTAATAAAAGTCATTGTGTAGTCAGTAATTTCTAAAATGAATAACCTTTTCTTAGTTTATCCTTGCTTTGTAGATTAAAACCTCACATGCAAACCTCACATGCTATACATAAAATTATTTCACTGGGACAAATGGTTTCCTTTGGAGTGGATGAAAATTTGACAAGTTATAATGCCACTTCTTAGAACAAATCTCAGAACCTCTAGAGTGTTATATAGAATCTTATGCAACACTTCTTTAAGATTTGTCCAAATTACTTGTTATAGAAAGACCTCCATGTAAAACCATTCTATCCATTAAAAGTCTTCCTGATGCTGAAGTGTACCAGCTATGGGCCCACACTTGTGAGCTTATGTATGTGTATTTTGTATATGTGGATCAACAGCAGAATTCCCATCTTCTGTAAAGTTCAATACAAACTATTTATCCTAATGGAGCTCAGCCAACTCACCTTCATGAGCTCAACTTTTAGCACTTGGAGAGTCAGGCTGTGTGTACAGGGATGTGTGCCAGTGAATTATTTACGGATGTGAGTAGAATAAAGATTTTCATCTTTTTTTATTATATTAGTTTCAGGTGTCCAACATATAGTAGTGATTAGATACTTACATATCTTATGAAGTGATCAACTGGATAACTCCAATATTCATCTGACACTGTAAGTATTTATTGAAATATATTGACTATATTCTTTACTAGAGGCCTGGTGCACAAAATTCGTGCACTGAGGGGGGGGGTGTCCCTCAGCCTAGCCTGCACCCTCTCCAATCTGGGACCCTTCCAGGGATGTCCGACTGCCACTTTAGGCCCGATCCAACAAGGGACAATCTGGGACCGCTGGCTCCTAACCACTCACCTGCCTGCCAGCCTGATCACCCCCTAGCCACTTCCCTGCCGGCCTGATTGACACCTAACTGCTCCCCTGCCAGCCTGATCACCCACAATTGCCCTCCCCTGCCGGCCCGATCGCCCACAACTGCCCTCCCCTGCCAGCCCCATCATCCCCAACTGCCTTCCTCTGCTGGCCCGGTCGCCCCCAACTGCCCTCCCCTGCCGACCTGGTTGCCCACAACTGCCCTCCCCTTATGGCCATCTTGTGACAATGTGGGGGTGGCCATCTTGTGATGACATGAGGGTGCAAGGGCACGAGGGCCACCTAGGCTTTTATTAATATAGACTAGAGGTCCAGTGCACGAAATTCATGCATGGGGGGGGGGTGTCCCTCAGCCCAGCCTGCACCCTCTCCAATCTGGGACATCCCTCTCACAATCTAGGACTTCTGGCTCCCAACCACTCGCCTGCCTGCCTGCCTGATTGCCCCTAACTGCTTCTGCCTGCCTGCCTGATCACCCCCTAACCACTGCCCCTGCCAGCCTGATCGATGCCTAACTGCTCCCCTGCCAGCCCAATTGCCCCTAACTGCCCTCCCAGGCTGGCCTGGTTGCCCCTAACTGTCCTCCCCTGCAGGCCTTGTCCCCCCCAACTGGTCGTCCCTAACTGCCCTCCCCTGCTGGCCCAGTCACCCCTAACTGCCCTCCCTTGCAGGCCTGGTAGCTCCCAACTGTCCACCCCCCTGCAGGCCTGGTTCCCTCAACTGCCCTCCCCTGCAGGCCTGGTCCCCCCCAACTGCCCTTCCCTGCAGGCCTGATCACCCCTAACTGCCCTCCCCGGCAGGCCTGGTTCCTCCCAACTGCCTTCCCCTGCTGGCCTGATCACCCACAACTGCCCTCCCCTGCTGGCCATCTTGTGGTGGCTATCTTGTGTCCACATGGGGGCAGTTATCTTTGACCACATGGGGGCGGCCATCTTGTGTATTGGAGTGACGGTCAATTTGCCTATTACCTCTTTATTATATAGGATGCTGTACTCTACATCCATGTGACTATTTTTATAGCTGGCAACTGACACTTGATCCTGAACCTCAGTTTCTTCCCCAGCTTTTTCATGCCCTAACCTACATAACCTCTTCCTTCAGTTGATTTGGTTTTAGAATACCACTAGGGTCTCTTTCTGGGATTCTGCTCTCACTTTCCGTCAGGAGAGCAAGGAGAGAGGGATAAGGAAATAATCATATAGACTACTACAAGATTACTTTTAAAAAGAACACTCTCTTGTGTGCATGTGTTTGCATACATGTATTACCATAAGCATACTCAATAAAATCCTAGACAAATTATTTGAAGTGTCAAACAAAACGAATTTTCTAATGATCTTCTTTTATAATAAAATATTCAGTTCTTGTAACTGAAAAGGAAAGGCCTTTGATTTATTCAACAATATGAGATCAAAATATTAATCCTATTCAGATATTATTCTCAAGGATTTTAGAGACTGATAGAAAATAAGATAATACAGAATACTACATTAGAAGGAAGAAAAAGCTAAGTATATGAGAGAGGTATAATAAAATGCTAAGGTGCTGGTTATTAAGTTATTATCTCTCAGTGTCAAATCCACCCTTCTCAGCTGTTTGGTGATGCTGGAGCTCACTTCTCCTTTGCCAGTTAGCTCCCTGTTAGATTTTTCTAATCCAGAGAGATTTGGGGTGATGTTGATAGAAGCAACATCACCCCAGCAATTGAGTCTTCACCTTCACACATCAGTTAGTTCCATATTCCATTTCCCTCTCGATCTCTGAAGCAAATGCAAGCTTCAGCAAGCTGGGGCGGGGGGGGGGGGGGGGGGGGGTCGTTCTCAGAATCCCACATCCTAATTCTATGGGGGACTGTCTCTGAGTTCCAGAAGCACCACCAGTAGCAGAACATATGGCCTCCAGAGGTGTGGGTCTCAGCCCCACCAGACCTTTCTATGAGCTCCTAGGTTTTCAAGATCCCGACCTCTCCTGTCTGTACTCCTGGATCTAGAAATGCCATCTCCTTCCTGCAATTACTGTCTTTTCATAACCTCAGGGGTCCCCTCTCCTTTTTGCCCTCCATACTTGTTTAAACAAACTGTTAATTAAATTATCTCTGGTAAACCACTGGCATGGATTGCTTTTCTGAGTGGATTCTGACTGATACAGCAATAAAAACTCAAAGAAAGGAATATATGCTTGCAGACGCCGAAATGAGAAAATGCTTCACAAAATGCATGCATTTCCACTCAGCCATGAACAATAACTTCGATGTGAAGTGAAGTTGAAGGTCAGGAAAATAGAAGAGGAAGTGGCAGAGGCAGGAAAGCAGAAGCATGGAGAGAGAAGCTGAGCAGGTCAGCTCAGCTGGAGGGAGGTAAGTGACCAGGAAGGGCGAGAACAACTCCAAACGACTTGTCTTTTCTGATGTGCAAAAAGCACAAAGTACAGGCTGGAGGCTTTCTAGTCTTATGAAATAATATAACACGGGAACAATAGGTTTAAAAAAGGAACAAAATGAGAATGTATTTCAAGTAAGAGTGAACTTCCTGACTTCTAACCTCATGAAAATACACAGTCAGTATTTAATTTGCTGCAATAAAAACTACTTTATAATAAGTTTTTTTAAAAAAGCTTACATACTGGGTACTGAAGTATTAATAAATATTTATACATATTTATATTAGACTAGTAGCCCGTTTGCACGAAGATTCGTGCAATAGTCCTTCATTCACCTGGCTGCCTGCACCAGTTTTCTGCTGGCACCGGGGACCCAGGCCTTGGCTGTGGCCACCGCCTTCTGCCTTTTTCAGGGTCGGGGCTTGGCCCCGGGCAGTGGCCTTGGGCTCGGCCACACCCAACATCCCTGCTAAGGATCGAAGGAGCCGACCCCCAGTGGTTTCCTGCGATTGGTGCAGGCTCCCTGCTGGTGCTCAAGGCCGTGAAAGCCTCCGCCCCGAGGCTTTCCCGGCCTTGGGCTCCGCCACACCCCAACGTCCCTGCAACGGTTTCCTGGTGGGCATGGTTGGTGGGCGTGGCTTGGTTGGTGGGCGTGGCTTGGGCGTAGCGAAGGTGCGGTCAATTTGCATATTTGTCTATTATAAGGTAAGAAGATAGGAATATAAATTGTAATTGACTAAATGTAATGTTGATTTAATCCATAAGAACAGATAGCAATCCCCAGGTTATAGTGTGACACATATTTCTGGGATGCTTATAACTTGGGTGTTTGCAATTTAGATATTGACTTTGAGAAAACCAAACTATGGCTTCTGCTTCACAATTGATTTTGTGGTCTTTGACAGTTTTTTTTCATTGTTTTAACAGTTACAAAGTATTCTGTGCCTCTGGGTTTTTGATGTGGACAGGTAAGAATGTGAGCAAGTTATTGGTCATTGGCAAAATTTTCAATCACCCCAGTTTTTTATCAGGAAAATCAGATTTAATTTGTTTTATTTATATTTGCAACATATTGTCCAAAACCTATGAATACATAATAGATAAAAATAATCATTATACCCACTGCCTAGTCCTTCCATGTCCTATTGCCCTCAGTGAAAGCAATGAGCATTCAAGGGCAGAGTCTAAGCCATTACTATTAATGAACTCACATTTAAATACCTACTAGTGGGTTTAAATTGTTAGTATGTTAGTGTGTTTGGCTAGAGTAATGATATGGTTTAAATAAAACTGTCTTCAAAATAATTCTTGAAGTATACACTAAGTTTATTTGATGAGGACTTTGATGAATATTTTAAATCACTTAATTGGTTTCATATTAAATGTGAATTTTATCTTAATGACACATTTTTCTATACTTTCATGCGCGAACAATAGGCAATTAGGAAACAAATAACATCCAAAGTGTTACAACTATTTAAAATAGAACAAGGATTCTTTAGATCTTCAGACTCATCTACTTAATTTATAGTAATTTAAACCAAAGCAACTGGTTAATCCATTAACTTAATGAAACTGGAGGGTTATTTCACAGAAATAAATCAGACCAATCGTGTGTTTTAAAATGGAGTACCTGAGTCTATAAAAATGTTAAATTCTTTAACTTCACATAGATAAAACCTAAATCTGATACAACTTATATCTATCATAAATGGCAAAAAAATGTAATAGCCAAATGAATTAAGAAAATAAAAAAATATGTGTGTATATGTGGGAGAAAGAAGAAAAATAGTGATGTTTTATCACTATTTAATGCCTTTATCGCTTGGCTTCAAAGTTTTGCATAGTTGAAAACTTCTGAATGTAAATTTGTTAAAACATGCTTCAAATGTGTGTGCACAGTCATTAGAATATTGTGAACCACTCAGGGTAAGATATTAAGATGTAATAATTGGGTTTCACTAGAAAATTGCTTCATTCATCCACTTAAAAGAAACTTCAAAGACATCTCAAAACTATAATTCTTGATTTAGACAGTCTATTTTTCTTGCTTTTATAAAAAAGGAGAAAAAGAAACCCTCAGTAATCTGTTATAATTGATCCTAACATGCATATATCGTCTACAAATAACCTCATCAGTATTCACAAAGGGTTATCTAAATGAACCTGTCTACATATTGCTTCTTATAATGAGCCCCCATAAGACTAATGACTTGTTAGTGTCATGGACAATGAATGATTAATTAGTTGATTCTAAAGCAAATTGTTAAGAGTATAATTGCTACCTTTTCCTAATTTCTGAAGGTTAGAAGAAGTTAATGTGATGCTAATGTAGACAGACAGACTCAATATTTTTTTTTGTTTATTAACAAATCTAAAAAAAAATACTTGAAAAAAAGCTGACCATAACATATAAGTACCTTAATATCTATATTTAATTCATGCTTAATATCTCATATTTACTAAATAAACAACTATATATTCACAAATATTTCTTGCTTACTATTCTATCAGTTCCTTACTTTTAATATATATTTTTCATTAATATAATTACCAATTTTCAATGTAGATAAAAATTTTGCACTTGCTTTGTGTTTACTTAAAAGCATTAATTCTACTTTATTGTTTTGAAGGTTGGGGAGTTTTCTGCTTTGAAATGTGAATTAAACCATGGGAGTGTTGATCTTCCTAAACACAATCAACTCTCCATTATTCAATGTCAATGAAGGGAGGCACTGGTATGAATAAATAATACTAATTGGTGATTCACACATCTGGGTTAGGGCAAGGGTAATTTATCTCAGGTTGCTCCAATCGAATAAAAATGAGGATAACTGGAGAAGTTCCATTCGTGCCAGGTTGGGAAGGTGGGGCTTTTACCATATAATGGGTGGGTCTGGGATTGTATTATTAGGGGCATAAATGCTTTAATGATGAACAGTTGTATATTAGCCTGACATTTTCATATAACACTAATTTAATATCATCTAAAGATTATGTCCCCAATGGAATTTCCAAGATAGGTGTTATTATCCTTATATTACAGTTGCAAACACAACTTCAAAAAGGTAAAAACATTCACACATAGTCCCATTAATAAAAAATATAACACTATCAGAATGTAAAGCGATATATCTCTGTTGTGAATGAGATAGTAATAATTTACTGTATTCAAATCAAGTAGAAATCATTCTTGGGATGTATAAATTACCAAGGATGAAAAGAAATATCATTAGCAAGTAAATTCTACTACACACTGCATAAGTTATACAACACACTTAAATTCATTCATTCATTCATTCATTCATTCATTCATTCATCACTAGCTATTGAAAATTGTATGATGGACCAAGTGCTGGAGATATTCAGTAAACAAAACTAGTCTCTGCCCCCAAGAAGATTACATACTTGGGGGACTGGACAAATAAAAATCAAATAAACTATTAAGTCTGCAATAATTTTAGACAGCGATTGTCTTTTGGGGGAAAACAAAGCTTAGTAACAAGGGTTTGTGTGCACAGGGTGAAGAATGATTTGGAGGAAAGAAAGTTTCCTTAATAAGGTGATTTCTTTTTTTAGAAGAATTGTGAAGAAAGTGAGAACGAGCCATAGAGTTCTCCAGGTGAAAAAATGCTCTAGAGAGAAAAACTATAATGCCTGCTTTAGTGCTCCTGACATGTCCAAGGAATAGTAAGGACACTAGTCAGAAAGGATTGTGCAAGGGAATCAGTAGTCAGAAAGAAGCTCTGAGGTGTGTGTGTGTGTGTGATGGGGGTGGGTGCTAAATCATGTGAGGGCTTAGAGAGCATTTTAGAATTTGGGCTTTTCTCTGAAAATGGGAAGCTATTTTAAGGTGTGGTTGGAGGAGTGATTTAGGTTTTCAAGGATTTATTGGCTGCTGTGAAGAATTGATATGGTAAAGGCATGAGGTGGGGGGGGGGTGCATGCGGGTTAGAAGTCAGGGAAAAAGGGGGACATATGTAATACTTTCAACAATAAAGATTTAAAAAAAGAAATAAAAATTTTAGGAAACAAACAAAAAATAATTGATGTGGGAGAGAGAGGCTGAAATAAGGAAATCTGGTTAGCATGGCTAAATTAGTAATTTGTGAAAGGTTTTCCAAGCCTTTAAAGTGCTCTAGAAATTAATATATTCAAAGCTACAGTTGTAAAATGATTTTGAATGTTGAAGAATTTAGTGCTCATTAGGTAGAGAATTTTGAAATTTATGGAGGGTTATTAAAAGACTAGAGGCCCGATGCACGAAATTCGTGCAAAGGGCTTGGCCCTCGCAGCTGTGGCGGCTTGCCTTGGCCCTCGCAGCCCTGGCTTCATCTGGAAGGTTGTCCAGAATGTTGTCTGGAAGGTCGTTTGGCCATCCAGTCTAGTTAGCATATTACATTTTTATTATTATAGATATGGTGTCAAATAGTCCCCTCACCATAATTAATCTTCGAGAGACTGGCATCTAGTTAAATTGTATATATTTATTAATGAAGAAATTTAATGATGAACAGTTTTGAGGACTTTTAGCAAAGACTGGGCTTGAATTTAGGTCTTTAATGATCCTAAGACAATGCTTTCCTGGATACTTTCATGCACTGTCATGATTCTGGGAGGCAGTGTTTGATGAGAATTTGGAAGCAGGCTACCTTGGTTCAAAATCTGGTTCCAATACTCAATAGCTGGGAACTTTGGCAAGTGAATTAAAATGTCTGGCCTCAGTTTCCTCTTTTCTAAAATTGATAATAGTGCCAACCTCAACATGTTTGTTAAATATGGACTTTAACAAATGTAGAGTTCTTAGAGTATCACCTGGCTTTAACACGTGTTGAGCACATCACCTTGCTATCTCTGACAGCTAAATAAGCTGCACAATGTATGCCACCATCATCCTATGTCACTGACATGGAATCTTTCAGGTTAGGAAAGATTCAAGGCCTCAGCCTGAATATTAGTGCTAGTGATCCAAGTACTAGGAGAGTTTACATAGGAAAGTGTAAACTTTAAACTTCAAATACCTAAGCTTAAAAGTGACAGGAGAGAAAGAGACTGGCTTTCTGTAGAGGTTTATGATGCGACTAGAGTCCTGTGCATGGTTTCGTGCACCGGTGGGGGTACCTTGGTCTGGCCTGCAGGGATCGAGCCAAAACTGGCTCTCTGACATCTCCCCAAGGGTCCCGGATTGAGAGAGGGTGCAGGCCAGGCGTGGGGACCCCAATGGGGCACAAATCCATGCACCAGGCCTCTAGTATACATATAAGATCTTTGGTTAATCTCTTCCGCCCTCCCCCTGCTCCCCTTCCCTCTGAGATTCATCAGTATGTTCCATGTTTCTGTGCCTGTGTTTTCTGCTTCTGCATTGAGCGTCTGCCCCCTGTTGATCAGTGTGTGTCATAGCTACTGGCCAGCCGGTTGGCTGGTCGCTTAGGCTTTTATATATATAGAGATGGTCCAATGTAGGAGACAGAATATGTTCACCACTAACACTATCCCACAGCTTCTGCTGTTTGTCAAGTGTTTGAATGCTAGAAGAAAGAACCAAAGTCTATCCTTGATGGTGTAAAAACACTGAGTCCTAGGTATTGTATACCTTTTGAAATAAGTGTGGGAATTATTTTCTTAATTAGACGTGAAAACCACTTTAAGTATATGACTATAGTTGGCAAGTATTTTTGCAATTGGATTGTTTTATGTTGCATTGAAATAAACAACAAAACTAATGCCATTTGCAGCAACTTACTAACATGTTAAGGAACACCTACCATTCCATGCACAAGTATAATAAATGTCCATAAACAACATTAAAAAAAATCAAGATGCCATTTGACGGTTAACAAGCCATCTAACTTTTCCAATGTGCTGCCAAAGGAGGTGAAAAGTTTGATATTTAAGTTCATAAGTTGAAGTGACAATTATAATGTTGGATAAGAAATTATTTTTGAATGCTTATCTCTAGAACATAATATTTTATGTTCTTTTTAATTGCACTTTTAATTTTAGAACTGTTTTAATTTTATAAAAACATTGCAGAGTATAGAGCGTTCCCTTACACCCTACGCCCAGTTTCCCATTATCAACATCTTACATTAACGTGGAACATTTTTTATAATTAATAAAGCAATATTGATACATTGTATTTAACCAAAGCCCATAATTTACTCAAATTTCCTTTTTCAACTGCTGTCTTTTTCTGTTCCAGAATCTCATTTAGGATACTGCATTATATTTAGTCATCATTTTTCCTTAGACTCCTCTTGGAAAATGTTATTTTCACATTATAAGTATAGTTACAAGTAAAATAAAAATTATCATCAATACATTCCTTATGCTGATTTATAAACATCTTGGCAGAAACATCTTTCATGTTTTGACAGTTTATGTAACATGCATATTCACAAATATGTTTTGTTTCTAATATTTTGTCAGTTTCCAATATTTTATCTAATATATATTCAGTGCCAGTCTCTGGAAACAGTGGGGCTGGGGACTATTTAAGAAGAAATAACTTTCATCCTGAGTGTATGCATTCAGAGGAGGGTCAAAGTAGATTCATAGATTTTGCTTGGTGTTAAGATTGGTAGATGCCACAATGTTGGCAGAAAAGGTAATATAATTCCTACTAGAGGCCCGGTACACAGATTCATGAACCAGTGAGGTCCCTTGGCCTGGCCTACACCCTCTCGCAATCCAGGACCCCTCGAAGGATGTCAGATAGCTGGTTTCGGCCTGATCCCTGCAGGCCTTATCTAGACAGGAGGGAGCCCGATCCTGTGCATTGTCTGTCTCCTGGTGGTCAGTGTGCATTATAGCGACTGGTCAACCGGTCACTTGGTCATTTGGTTGCTTAGGCATATATATATATATATATATATATATCCAGATGTCTAGAAGGCTCTCTATAATTCAATGACTTTACTTATTGTTGGGATCAATTTCTAAAGTAATTTACATAATTTAGAGAACCATTAAAAAAGTCATCGTGAAACTTGAGGCATTTGTGGTTTTTTAGATTAATTTTTATTTTGGCCTCCTTTCATTTATTTTTACATTTATTCTTAATTTATTTTTTATTGAGGCATAATTAACACATAGCATTATATATGTTTCAGGTGTATAGCATAATGATTCAATATTAGTATAACCACCGCTATAAGTCTAGTTAACATCTGTCACCTGGCTTCCTTATAGACCATTAGTGAAAGACCATTAGAAAAAAATTGCTAGGGCAATCATTTCAGAAGATATAATTTAATTTTTAAAATATCACTTTTCTTTCCACCTTGCTGTGAATAAGTAGAATGTTGAAGCCAGAGGGCAGAATAAATGGAAGAATTATATCCACAGCTATTTCCTTGAAATCATCTTTCTAATAACCTCATTTGAGTATAAAACCTTCAAAATCTCTGCATTCATTTTTAATGTTATAAAAATAACAGTTATTATTTAGAGACTTGGATGATGTTAAGTACTTACTTCTGATTGAAAATCTCAGATTCCTAGATAACAGAAATATACTACAATTAATTAAAAAAAAACACCCAGCTTTCTGATAGAATATAAAACTGTGGATATCAAAAACAACATGGTGATACCATTGTGATTAGCTAGTTATTAATATCAGGAAAGGATCGAAGTGGGCAGTCAGACATGTCAGGTCAGCTTCCCCAGAAAGCTGCAGTTTCACACTTCACAGGATTCCAACACAGGGGAGATAGATGCATGCCCAGTAAAGTTGGGGGTAGGGGGTGGGGAGCGTTAGGGAAGGAGCATGTTGTCAGTCACACCTGGGAACAGAGGTCATTGGCCAGAATGGGCCTGGCCACTGCAAGCCTGTGGAAATTTGGGGGTACATAATCCCCCAAAGAAAGAAATTCACTTTCTTGTGCTCTTGGAACTCATGTTGCTCCTGTGCTTCTGGCTGTGATCTTGGCTTCCTGGTGTTGGCGCACAGCCATTGGGTACCCTCGCACAATGGACTAATGGACTGCAGCTAGCCTGATGCTATATTGGATTATGCAAATACAGAACGGAAACTCTGGACACTGGGTCTGATTTTAGATGAAATGCCAGCTACACTTCTATGACTGGACTAAGGGAAATGGAACTTTGAAAACCCAGGGGTGTAATTCCACAGAAGTAAAGCTTTCTACTATATACATCCTCCCATGCAAGTCTCAGAAAATTCCTTTTCTTGGGATATTGCAAGAATTCCACCCCCAGCAGCAACTGGGGGAGAGGAGGCAGACTCCCCTAAGATAACAATGATCTTTGAAACAGAAAAAACAATTTTTTAAATTATAAAAAAATATTTTTATTTGTCCTAAAACTATTAAGAAACAAAACTTTAAAAGAGAAAAAACAACAACTAATTCTTACTTGAGATGATTTTGGTTTTTTAACAAAACACTAATTAAAATCTTGTAAATGTGCCTTTGTTTGCATGGTGGCAAATAACCAAACAAAAGTGAATTTCATTAAAATAATCAAAGTAGCAATACAGACTTAAAATACTGCTTAACAATATTAAAGAGAACAAGCTTATTAAATGAGGGCAATGTAGCTTCAAAATAAACTTTCAAATATTTTATATTTACCCCCAATGAGCTATGTTTATGAAATGCTACTATAAAAATCAACGTAAACATATTATATAATATCACTGCCTTGTTATATTAAAATGCTTTTTTATATATTGTTTATTTATAACTAGAGGCCCAGTGCACGAATTCGTGCATGGGTGGAGTCCGCCAGCCTGCCCCAATTGGGGTGGGGGCCAATCAGACACGGGGCTGGCCTGGGAGAGGGGCCATGGGTGGTTGGCTGGCTGGTGCTGCCCCCTGGTTGAACTCCCGGTTGAACTCCCAGTCGAGGGGACACTTTGCATATTAGCCTTTTATTATATAGGATTAGTTTGAAATGCAAGTTAAAATATCTAAAAAAATACAGTGCCTTATGTAAGACTAGTAGCCCGTTTGCACGAAGATTCGTGCAATAGACCTTCATTCACCTGGCTGCCTGCACCAGTTTTCTGCCGGCACCGGGGACCCAGGCCTTGGCTGTGGCCACCTCCTTCTGCCTTCTTTCAGGGTCGGGGCTTGGCCCCGGGCGGTGGCCTTGGGCTCGGCCACACCCAACATCCCTGCTAAGGATCGCAGGAACCGACCCCCAGTGGTTTCCTGCGATCAGTGCAGGCTCCCCGCTGGTGCCCAAGGCCGGGAAAGCCTCCGCCTGAGGCTTTCCCGGCCTTGGGCTCCGCCACAACCCAATGTCCCTGCAATGGTTTCCTGGTGGGCGTGTTTGGTGGGCGTGGCTTGGTTGGTGGGCGTGGCTTGGGCGTAGCGAAGGTGCAGTCAATTTGCATATTTGTCTATTATAAGGTAAGATAAGAATATATTTTGGGGGAAGGGGGTTGTGGGGTGGGTGAAATGGGTGAAGGGGGTCAAGAGATACAAACTTTCAATTATAAAATAAATAAGGCATGGGTATTTAATGCACAAATAATAAGTACTAAGGATTGAATGTACAACATAATGACTATGGTTAATACTGTTGTATGCTATATAGGCAAATTGTTAGGAGGGCAGATCCTAAGAATTTCCATCACAAGGATATTTTTTCTTTTATTTTGATGAAGTTATGAATATTAGCTAAACCTATTGTGGTAATCATTTCACAATATATGTAAATCAAACCATTATGAGGTATACCTCAAACTTAAATAATAATGTATGTCAATTACTTCTCAATAAAACTGAAAAAAAAAAAAAAGAATGCATTTATTTTCACCAGGAAATCCATAATTAAGAGATGTAGGGCTAATAGAAGTCCCATGAGACAAGGGATCCAGATACATTATATCTTGATTTTTCATAAGACCTAGGACCCCCTTCTCAAGGTCACCTCATATTTCAAGATAACTGACTGATGAAATGTTAGTTATCAAATACGCATTCCCACCAACAGAGAGGAGGAAGAAAAATGGACATACCCCTACCCATTAAGGAAATTTCTTATTAATTGCATACTCGAAATTTCTGCTTACATCCCACTGTCCAGAACTTCATCTCTTGGTCAAGCCTAATTGCAGAAAAACTGAAAGATGTAGTCTTTATTCTATGTGGTCATAGGCCGAGCTAAAAATTAGTCCAGTATTAGTAATAAAGGAGGGGACAGATATTGGAGATAACAGAAGTTTCTGCCACATATGTCAGTACAGAAGTGCCCATTCTCCACAAATTTGGTAAATAATGTAAATCCTATTCAGAAAAGGATACAGATCCAACATCTCCATCCTATTATTCTTGTCAAGTCCCTGCTCTAGAAGAACAAGACTAAGAAAAACAATTTTCCTAAAATTTAATATAATGTATTAAAAGATGAAGAATAATGTGCATGATCATGTATGTTTTTACTAAATAATGTCAAATAACCAGTCTGAGTAAATGTTTAATGAATCAATTAAGTTGACTGATTAATTTGTTATTATAAAACAACATATATATAATATGTAATGTGTATATAAATGCTTAAATACAGCTTTTGGATTTAGTCAGAAATTCCATCCTTAGTTTATTTTTGTTTGTGGACTTCCTCAGAAAATGAATAAATAAAATGATTATTATTATGATTCCAACAACATTTAAACACATGCAAATAATGTAGATAAGAAAATTTAAATGGACTTAACTGATAATTCTATTTTGGAAAATTTGTCTACAGATAGTTTATCTACAACTAAGAAATCTCTCAATTCTGCAAATTATTACCTTTGTATATTTGTATCTGTTACCCTAAATCTAGATTCCATATTTGAGGCTTGGATTCTAATAAATGAATTAGAGAATTGTTAAATTACTTTTACCATCTTAAAATAATTTTACAGTTTTACATATTTTCCTGGTTACGGAATTAATCAGTACACTTGATTTGCATGTTTTTCATAGGCTAAAGTAGAAATACAATTTTGTACATTTGAATAATCTGATGAAATACAGTCTCTAGAAACATTTTCTATTATCTTTCACTGCGTTTCTGTACTCTATATATCTTAGCTGTATGCTCTTTTAAATTCCTCTTGGCAAGAGATAGAGTGGAAGTGCACAAACCCATGAAAGTATCTAATCTGTATGCAATCTATGGCCATTGAATAAAGACAAGCTAATTGGTCCATAAGTGGAATCTATGATCTTGGCATCATTTAGCATCCTGCTCTAATCCAATTAACCAGCCCATGCCCTTGTCTATATGCTGCTGAAGGGCATGAGTCATGTTTATTTTTGAGTACCCAGCATCTAGCACATTTCATGGCACATGAATTGAGCTCAATATTTATTAAATATAACTATAATCCCATACTTCTCATTACAAAAAAATATTTGCTTTCTTCATGTATTTCTTCTTACATCCAAACTTTGGGGGGAGGTGGAAACAATTTAAAAAAACAGAATTTTGAAAGAAAAGGCAACTATTAGTTCAAATTTTTGGAAGCAGATATAATGTAAAATTTTTGGAAGCAGATATAATGTAAGAATGACTTTTTATAATCTTTTAGTCAATTGAATTAGTATAGAATTTTAAAGTTATTTATTTATTTACTTTTCTTGATAAGAAAACTGATTTTAACGTCAAGTGTGCTTTCATCCTAGAAGGTCAAACAAGGAGGTGCTGTTATCGGAGAATCAAACATCCCAGTGGCTCGTGGGGCCGAGGTGGAGGTTCTCGGGGTACCGCCGCCGCCGAATAAGAATTTCCAGAAGCGCCCACGGGAGGATGGGATGCGGCAGAAGATTTTATTGGCGTGAAGTTACATTCCTCGGGTTCCCAGGTCCCCTGGCCCTCAAACCAGGCCTGAAAGTGGTGCAGCCGGGGTTCCAGCAGAGCCAGAAGGAAGGCCCGTGTCCCCGGTGCCTGTCGCATGCTGCAGCGGCTGCAGGTCAGCATTCAAGCCTCAGTCCCTCAGTCCCTCAGTCCATGCCGGGTGCCCCACAGGGCCATGGTTCACGTGGGCGCAGGACCCTGTACCTGGAGCTTCTCTGTCAGAGCTGATATATTCAGGTTTCTCAGGCTTGCGGTAGCCACGCCCATCCTGGCCATTGACTTGTTTCCAGGTGTGATGGACGGGTATCACCTTCCCACAACACCCACACCTTACCGGGCAAGCATTGAAACTGCCTTTGTCTAGTCCCTCCCCCCACTGACCAGCAGAAACAGATTGGGAGAAAGTTAAATGCAGCTTTCTGGCAAAGCTATTTAATGGCACACCTATATTATTTAGCCTTCCTCTTTCCCCCTTTCCCCCTTTCCTGTTAAATAATAACCAGGTTACTACACCCGCATCAGTGCTATAAGGGCAAGTAGCACCCAGTCATGTCCATCCGTATGAACCTACTGCTGTCCACCAGTACTTTTTCCTCATTTATCTGTTGTATTGCCTCCGTAAGTCCAGAATTCTTACTGCTCTACTAGCTATTCACATATCATTTAGTATCTCCGGGGGTTAGGCAGGGCCAGAAAACAGCTGCCAGAACTGGAGAGTGTGGAAGCTGCTAGAGGTCCAGTGGCAAGGGGCTTTATTAAACTTGGATTTTTGATCGACTGATAAAATTTGATTTCAGAAAAAAAAACCTGAAAATATGTTTTTGTTGTTTTATCACAAACAGAAAGTTTCTCTATATTTTCCTAGACAAGAACTTTGCTTTGGCATAACAGTAAAATAAAAACGGATCGAGGTTTCCGGAGCTGCACTTGCAGCTGAATGTTTCATTTGAGCAAACGCAAGCTCTGTTTCTCTGTCTTGTTTTCGTTTGCTCTCTGCCCTCAGATTTGTTTTTGAAGATTTCTAAGATAGATATCAATGAGAAGAAGAGAGAAGACATGCCTTTTATTTCCAAAGGGTGCGTGGTGTTTTTATCTCCAACCAGCTCATGCTAATCTTTGTCTGACATACTTTTTTCAAGTTTCAAAAACAAAATATTAATAAAAAATAATGTTTAATGATGCTATTCAGTAGTATCTAGCAGAGCAGTTGTTTTGTACTTTGTAAGAATGATTTTATGACTTTAAATACTGTCTGAGCATTGTTTGTATTTTTCTAAATGGGTAAAATGCTAGCCTGAACTGAAGAAAATATTAACCAGAATTTGGGCCCTTTATTTTTTAAAAAAGCTCCATATTTTGTGATGGGACAATATATCTTAGTGTATTATGCGATAACCACATGCTAACAGTATTTACCCACCTACTCACCTGCTAAAAAAAGAGAATATCAATATCCGTGAATGATCCAGAATTCTACCAGCAGAAGCAGCATTTACCACAGATACAAGAAGTGCATCTGGGTTTTAGAAACTAGGCCTTTGGCTGACCTCAAACCTTAGTAATACTTTGCAGAGGTTTCTATAATTTATAGAACTGCTCCTGATACTTAATTCAAACATATATACCAATATTTTTCTAATTTTAATGACAATTGTACCACATGGTCTTTAGTATGGCAGGCTGCCTAGAAACTGTTTCTGTAAATTACACACCAGGATGATCTATTCCTTGGATTGTCTCCAGAACAAAGACTATGATGTGTAATTAAAACCAACTAACAATTAACTGCCATCAAATACAACATGAGGGACAAGTGTTGTAAATTTAGTTATTTACAATAAGAAGCAACATAAAGGCTTTTTTTTTCAATGAATGATAAAGTAGATCCATATTCTTGAGGTTATAATATTAAAGTTGATGTAAAATAATAATGAAACACTAGAAAGCTAACATGTTCCAACTTCATTGTATTGAAATAATTTTGTTAGCACAATAATGAAATGAGAACTCAAGGTTGCTCTATTTACTGCATGTTTTGAACTGGAGAATTATCTTAAGAGACATAGTAATATTATTTCGGCATCATAATTAATCATAAGTGTGAGAGTGTTGAATGTGCCAAGATCATGTTTTTATACACTATCATATATTTGTGCATACCAAAAGAGGTACTTAATTACTGTGATGTAGCCTGTATAGTTAACACCCACTTAAGAATCAGATGTTGAAGATCTGAAATAACGAGTTTCTCATTATTTTTTCTTATATAACCTAGGGGAAAGACAGAAGGAAGCAGCTTTCTAATGATGCCTGTTTTTGAAAGATAGAGGAAAGGAGCAAAAGATTTTTGAAGGCTTTTCAGACACAGATGCAGAGGCGGATCTGAGGAGAAGCTACTGAAGCTCCAGGGCTCCTCGAAAGCAAGGGTCCCTTCCAAGGTTCTTACTTACTTTCATATTATTTTGTTTTCCGTTACTACTGTTTAATGTGGCTTCCTCTGCACCCGTGCCCAGACTGTGTAAGGCGGTAGTCTTTGTAAGAAGTGGGTGCATTTTCAGTGGAGTTGGGAACCTCAGGATAAAGAACAAGTTAAATATAGAGCATCCTGAAGAATTATGAGAACTGTGGGCAAGTTTTCATCATCTTAAAGAGAAACAAAGGTCAAAATGCAGAAAGGCAAAGGGAAGGGGGGAAGAAAAAGTGGTGAAATGGAATAGATATTGAACTGTAATGTTTTCTTAAAACTAGAGTCTACTTTGTCACAGTATGCTTGTAAATTTGTAGAATTCCAGATATTTGAGACAGCATCCATTGCCGGGGCTGACCGGCACACCCTGAGCGACGGATGAATGATGACTCTCACACACGTTTCTGTGAAAGAGAGGGAGGGCTAAGGCACTGCTTGGCTATGGCCACCAGGTAGCCCTGTTCGCCTGCCTCCTTAGGCTTTTATTGTCATAACAGCTGGAACTAAAATGAAGCTCTAGATCCAATCAGCAGGGAAAGCATCCTTGAGAAAGCACCTGCTTCTACAAGGTCAGGTCTTTAAAGACTAAACACAGAGATTCTAGAAAAACACCCCGGCGGCTCAGACGTGTTTGGAAAAGTCAAGGTAGGGGCTGCCACCTTCGGCCAGGTCCCCTCAGAGGCCTGACCTTTTGAAGAATCCTCCTTACAGACATTCCAACCAAGCCCCGTGCTTCACCAAATCCATGGTTTTCATTTTGTATTCTAACTGGATTAGTACTAATTTTGTACGTGCTTAACTGGTTTGTGCACTTTGGGATGCTGTTGGTGATGTTTCTGACTAATCTTAAAACCATTGTAATTAGTACTTTCATACTTAATGTTTCTGGCAGGAGAGTGATGTATAGTTAAGGACATTTGGAGCTCATGTGTAGGAGAACTTGGTATGTTTTTATATATGTATTTTAAAGAAATTACATCTGCTAAGGATGAAAAGGATGGTAGAAGAGAGATCAGAACGCCTCAAAAGAATGTCTGAGTGACTGAGAATACACAAGTCTCCCAGATTTTCTTGGCCACAGCTTTCTACCCTACCTCTCACTTTAGAAATGAATTTGTTATCTCAAATTAAAACATAAACGTTGCAATATTAGCATGAATTATTGTTACTTTTATCCTGGATATTCCATTTAATTTTTATTTCAGACCTAATATGAATTGGCAAAAAATGACTCAATATGCTGTCAACATATGAACTTCCTCCTCCTCCTCCTTCTCTCCTCTTTGAAATTTGACCCATTGTAGATGTTTACAAAACAACTGCTAAGTGGTTGAAGTGCAGTAAGTTACATTCATTTCAGCAAGATGTTCATGTGGATTTCCAGTGATGGGCAACCTTTTGAGCTTGGTGTGTCAAACTTCGCCAAAAAACTGAGCATAACTCGGGTAGTGTGTCACTTTGAGGAAAAAACTAACTCCAAGACTCTAGTCGCAAATGTTTCATCCTCAGGAGCAGCAAATGTTTCATCCTCGGTATGCGGCCGCGTGTCATCAGAAATGGCTACGCGTGTCAGTGCTGACACGCGTGTCATAGGTTCGCCATCACTGGGCTAGACCCTAAGCCAGGAGGTGGAAGATAAGGAAGAATACCCTCATGTCCTGCACGTATTTCAAAATAGATACATCAAAACTGAAAACTCAGTTTTGCCTCACCTCCTTCAAGCATGTATTGTGTTGGAAAAGTAGGTACAAAATGTGAGATTGGCAGAGCAGGTTCCCTGGAGACAGTTGTGTTGTGAGCCTTCCCGTCTCCACCAAGGAGAAAGAGAGGGGCTCCTACCACAGGTCAGGAGACACAGCACTTAGTGGGACCACTCGGAAAACTTTCATGTGTTCTCCTGCAGTTGGGGCATACAAAGAACCACACTCCAACTTCTACCCAAGAAACCTAACAGGAACGAAGCTCGCTGACTGCTTGGGTGCTGATTGAGGAAGAGAGGCTGCTATGTTGAAATTAGCCTGCATTCCTATGTGTGTGTGTGTGTGTGTGTGGTTGTTTGTTTTTTTTTGTTGTTGTTGTTGTTTTGGTTTTTTTTTGAAGAAAAGAAACAGAGTCCTCCAATGGACACTCAGCCAACCAAACCTTGAGGTCGATTGGTGAATTCCACTTCCAGCTGGGGAAGTAGGGTCAAAAATGAAGATGTTTATAATTACATCATATTTGCTCAGCTTAGTCAAAGCACTGTTTACAAACACGTTATAGTTTTTTTTTTGTGAATATGTTTTTTGTTTAATGACACATTTTTAAAGTATATGTTCCTGAAAAACTTTAACTTTGTTAAACCATTTTTCTTCCAGTCACCGAAATGAATATTTAATGGAAAATTAAATTTTAAAAGTGAAGATTTTTAAAAAATGTAAATTGATTTTTAGAGACAGGAAAGGAGAGGGAGAGAGAGAGAAACATTGATGTGAGAACAAAACATTGATTCATCCATTGCCTGCCTCCTTCATGCCCCCTACCGGAGATCAAGCCCACAACCTGGGCATGTGCCCTGACCGGGAATCAAACTGGCAACCTCCTGGTGCACAGGACAATGCCCAACCAACTGAGCCACACTGGCCAGGGCTAAAAGTGAATATTTTAAAAAATCTGAAATATCCAGGGAAATACAGAAAGCCACAGAAGGAAATGGAAATATATGATCTCATGAAGCAAGAGTTGGAATTCTGTAAACACAGCAGAACTGTCAGCAAAGGCTAAGTGAGTTTCTTGTGTTAGTGTCTGTGTATGTCTGCAATTCCCAGACTGGAAATATATCAGAGAGCATATTGAGTTTAGAAGCTAACTAATTAAAGTAGGTTTTTATTTTATTTTTAAAAATATATTTTTATTGATTTCAGAGAGGAAGGGAGAGGGAAAGAGAGAGAGAGAAACATCAATGATGACAGAGAATCATTGATTGGCTACCTCCTTCACACCCCCTACTGGGGATTAAGCCCCCAACCCCGGCATGTGTCCTTGACCGGAATCAAACCCGGGATTCTTCAGTCCGCAGGCCGATGCTCTATCCACTGAACCAAACCAGGTAGGCAGTAGGTTTTGATTTTAAATATATTCTCCACCTTTTCAAATTATTCAAGAGTTTTCTTTTTTTAAAATCATATAAATGCATATATATATATATATATATATATATATATATATATATATAATTTTTTATTTTATTTTATTTGCAAAGGCGATGCTCTGAAGGGGAAAAGGGCATTTATTTAAGGGCCACTTGTTTCTACTGCATTGGTAGAGGTTTAATTATTAGACTAGACAAGAAAGAAATATGATAATTAAGTGCATTGCTCAAGAACCTGAATCACAGTTCATGTTTTCCCCTCTATGCAGTTATTCTCTCCTACAATGTACAAAACCTTAAGGGGCCTGTCATATAAATATTTCTAAAGATCAGTCAATACCTGCAGTGTTGCCATCCATCATTGCTGAGCAAGTCCTGTTTTACACAGTAATCACATAAATCGAGTTACAAGAGATTATAATTCTTTAAGACACACCTTGGTCCTTGGCAAGGTCATTACTGTGCTGTAATGTCTGCTCTCCCGGATGACATACTAGTATGTTGAAGTATAAAAATTAGTGCAACTAAGAAACAAAGAACAAGGACCAACAAATCTTACTTTAAAAAATACCTAAAACATAGCTTTATGGTTTAAGCTAACACATGAGGAGTTCTTAGGAATCCTTGTTAATATAGCACTTTTTTTTTCACACAAAAAAGAACAAATTCTACCCAAAAGACAAATCAAGCTTTAACCAAAAGTTTGGTATGATAAAATGAAAAGTGAATCAAAAGTCATATTATTTATTCACATCTTTGCCGTTATAGGTATAGTATTTTCTGTAATGATACTTGAGCCATATTCATCATAACTCATAGATGCATGTGCTTTAGAAAAGCAAAGTTTACCTATGACCTGAGACAAAATTTCAAGTCATGTAATTTGACGAACTTCTGCTTTTTGGAAAGTTGCATAACTTAGAGTTTTGGTCTTATTTTGCCTTTGTTATTATTTGTTGAATTCTTTGTTTTGTTCAGTTTCTTTTTTTATATTGATTTACCCCAGCATATTTAATGTTTTCTAACAGCTTATCCATAAAGTGTTTCTTTGGAAGAATTTCAAGGTAGTACAGACCCTTGGGAACTTCTAACACTGGAAATTGTGATGCGGCACACACATTTTACAAGAATGCTTCAACAGAGAGGGCTTTGCATCAAGTTAGATGGTCCAAGAAAACACACGGTCCTTTATAACCGGATAGAAGAAAAGAATAAACACTATAAAGTAATTACGGAAATGCAGCAGTGCTTCTGGGACAGGAACACTGACTTTGTTTAAGACGATTAGTGCAGATGATGTGCTAAATAGAGGCCGTGCCAAGCTCAGTCCTACCTTGCTAGAGTTTTGTGAGCCACAGACTAATCAGTCACTTCCCATCTCTAGATGCTGTTAGTCCAAACAAAACCTTTTTAATTCACACCAAAATTTGCCCAAAATGCAGTTTAGGGACCTTCTCTGTGATCTGAAAGCAATATCTAATTTAGTAAAATAATTATAAGAGGACACAGAGCAAAACACCTGCTTAAAACTAAAAGAGGCCACATACAAAAAATGATTTTATGAACATGCCGATAGAATCCAGTATTTATCTGTGCTACCTTCTTTTGCATCCACAGGTGTTGCATTTTTTGAGCATTCACTATGTACTGAGTACCCCGTGCTACCTGGGGGCTGTAGTGGGACAAAAATTAGCCAGGCAGTGAGTGACTGAGTGCTCAAGAAATAGTTCATCTAGTCGGAGAGATAAAGTGAAGTCGGGGTCCTATAATAAAAAAGCATGTGCTATATGACAGCTCAGGTAAGCACATGTGGAGAGCAAAAAAGGTAGGCATGCTTCCAGGTGGGAACTGTTAAAACATTTTCATGACAGCATGTAAGTAGGTTTTGCTCTAAGAGAAAGATGTATAATGGGGATGGGACCTGGGCAGAGGGGATTGGAGCAAACTGAGGAAGGACAGACCATATAAAGAGAGCATGTGATTAAAAGTTCCACATGACTTATAAGAATTTCTGTGATGAAAATTATTACTTGAAAATAGTTTTAACTGAAAAATTAAAAGAGGCTGTACCTCTTTAAATGCACTTTGTACAGATCCAAATCCAGCATAACAAAATAGAAGTAAGATGTCTTTTTGCTACTGATTATTAAACTAAGAAAATGTGATTTTCTCCTTTATTTTGGAATTTTAAATACAAAATAAAAGTTATAGAATAATACAAATTATGTATTATTTGTTTTTAATTGCAAAAAAGTCTTACAATTAAAACTGCCTTTGTCTAATCCTGTTAAATAATAAATAAATAAACATTATGGTTTATTTACAATAAAATACATGAATGTTTTGAAAACTCTTTCATTTCCATAGGTCTGTTAGAGCTGGCTTTATAAAATCTCCCTTATCAGACAATCCATTTAAATACAGCTCAGTATATAATGAGGTTTTCTCCCTTTGCTTCTGCTGAATATTTAGCAGTATAGAAACTTGGCAGGCTAGGCAATTAGAATATAATTTATGATACAAACCTCATGTGGACAAATCGCTTCTTGCCCATAATTTTGAATGCAAGTCAAATCACAGATTTCTTATGCTAGTCCCAAAGAAATTTTTTTCTATCATCTCAATGGTATATTAATAGTTTTGCTTATATTTTCAAGTGACCATGCTGGAAAATAGTCTCATTTGGCCTCTTTAAAAGTGATTTAAAAAACACAAAAACTTTAAACACCGATCAGCCCAAACTTCACGGAAAAACTGTTTATTTCCCATGGGTAGACAGTAACACGCTTGGGTTTCCACAGTGCCCTTTAATGTGTTCTTCTCATTTGGTTGATTAAATGTTTTTCTATTGGGAGCTACTGTGCCCTATAATGTGCCTATTTCAATGAAAATGGTACCTGATCCTTTAAAATGTTGGTAAATGAGTATCTCTTTGAAGTGATCTTTTAAAATACATTTTTATTGATTTCAGAGAGGAAGGAAGAGGGAGAGAGATGGAAACATCAATGATGAATGAGACACATCGATTGGTTGCCTCCTGCACGCACCCCGACCAGGGCCAGGGATCGAGCCTGCAACCTCGGTGCCCTTGACCGAAACTGAACCTGGGACCCTTTAGTCCACAGGCCAACGCTCTATTCACTTAGCCAAACTGGCTAGGGTGTGATATTAAACAAGGCAAAGTGCAAAACTTAAGACTTTTTGCTTCCTCTACTCTGATTTCATTATTTCTCTAAATATCCTTTTTAAAATCTGCACTACTTTGTGACAGATGCTGTTAGGTACCCTCTAAGATCCAAATTCCTCTCCTCCCACCACAGCAAACCCTCTGAGTTTTACCCAAGTACATATTCATTTGAAGTAAAATCACTTTCCCAAGTTCTTTTGTGTTAAGCTTGACTATTTCATTGATTTAGGTCAATCAGATGCAGTTTGAAATGTCCTGTACACTTCTGGGCTCCTGGGACTGCTCATTAAAACAAAAGTTGTGCCCTAACCGGTTTGGCTCAGTGGATAGAGTGTCGGCCTGTGGACTGAAGGGTCCCAGGTTCGATTCCGGTCAAGGACACGTACTTTGGTTGCAGGCTCCCGGCCCTGGATGGGGACATGCAGAAGGCAACTAATTGGTGTGTCTCTCTCACATAAGTGTTTCTTTCTGTCTCTCCCTCTCCCTTCCACTCCCTCTAAAAATCAATGGGGAAAAAAAAAATATCCTCGGGTGAGGATTAAAAAAACACACACAAAAACAAAAGTTGTGCTCCAACCTTTACTACTTGTTCATCGTTCATGGACCATGACGGCACTTGCTGGAGCTCTATTTGCCATCTTTGAACATGATAATGATGGCTCGACCCTTGGATGTCTGCAAGGTGCCTGGGTCCCCAAGGACTTTGTGGAGCAGAAGGCTTGGAAGGCTTTCTGAGAGAGCTGAGTCCTCAGCATGCTTAAAGAGGTGAGTTAGCAAGTTGTATTGTATGAGATCAGTTTCCCATGTTTATTTAAGTTAGGATTATGTTAATAGGTCTTTAAAAGATTGAGATTTCTCAATAAGCCTTCCAAGACTGAGCCATCTCATGCAGGTGGCCTTATGAATACTTCTTCCAGTTGTGGCCATATTGACCCTTCAAAGGGTCCTTAAGGTAAGGTGACCAAAGAATCCAAAAACAGGGACTTTTTTAAAACGCCATGGGATGTGGGACAAATTGTTAAAAATCGGGACTGTCCCGCCAAAAGTGGGACGATCTGGTCACCTTACTTAAGGGCAAGATGATCTTAACATATACATTACACGGGATTGATCTTGGGAGCTTGCTGGCAATTGATAGTAATGAAATTAAAGAGCTTTTGATTGAATTTAATGCTCGTCTGTGGTTATTGTTTATCTCTAAACTAGAGGCCCGGTGCACAAAATTCGTGCATGGGGGTGTGTGTCCCTCAGCCCAACCTATACCCTCTCCAATCTGGGACCCCTCGAGGGATGTCCGATTGCCCGTTTAGGACATCCTGATCCAGTGGGATCGGGCCTAAATGGGCAGTCAGACATCCCTCTCACAATCCAGGACTGCTGGCTCCCAACTGCTCGCCTGCCTGCCTTCCTGATTGCCCCTAACCACTTCTGCCTGCCAGCCTGATCACCCCTAACCACTCCCCTGCCGACCTGATTGATGCCTAACTTCTCCCCTGCCAGCCTGATTGCCCCTAACTGCCCTCCCCTGCAGGCCTGGTCCCCCCCAACTGTTCTCCCCTGCAGGCCTGGGTCCCCCCCAACTGCCCTTCCCTGCAGGCCCGGTTGCCCCCAACTTCCCTCCTCTGCCAGCCTGGTCACCCCTAACTGCCCTCCCCTGCAGGCTTGATCGCCCCCAACTGCCCTCCCTTGCAGACCTGGTCCCTCCCAACTGCCCTCCCCTGCTGGCCATGTTGTGGCGGCCATCTTGTGTCCACATGGGGGCAGCCATCTTGTGTGTTGGAGTGATGATCAATTTGCATATTACTCTTTTATTAGATAGGATAGAGGCCTGGTGCACGGGTCGGGGCTGGCTGGTTTGCCCTGAAGGATGTGCTGGATCAGGGTGGGGGTTCCCTGGGGGTGAGGAGCAGCCTGGGCGAGGGGCCTTTGGTGGTTTGCAGGCCGGCCATGCCCCCCGGCAACCCAAGTGGAGGCCTTGGTATCTGGCATTTATTTATCTTCTATAATTTGAAACTTTGTAGCCTTGAGTGGAGGCCTAGGCAGGCCAGGGTGTGCAGAAAGCTTGGCTTCCTCCATTACCGGGGAAACCCAAGCCTCCTACTCACTCTGTGGCCACAGCCATCTTGGTTGGGTTAATTTGCATACTCATTCCTGATTGGCTGGTGGGCGTGGCTTGTGGGTTTAGCAGAGTGGTGATTAATTTGCATATTACTATTTTATTAGATGGGATGTTTGCAGTACCCTTTCTTTTCACTTCATATTTCAGTCTAGGTAACAGAAGGATTAATCAGTATTTTTCCAACTAGACATAACATTTAGCAGAGGAAGGATATTAGTATAGTCTCAGAGATATGACAGTTCTTGTAAATTATCCTTGCCTTCAGAAGAATCTAGACAAACTCAAATGCCATCATCATCATCAATAAGCCAGATTAATATCTTTGCATGGGGTTGGGTAATGAATTTTATGCAGCTCAACAAGTGATTACACTAAGTAGTCATGGTATGCATACAAATTTCCTGTAATTTTAGCTGTTGGGGAGGTTAACATTTTATAGAGAAGGTAAGACAAAGATAATTATAAAACAGACCGGAGAACAATAATTGCTACAAAGTACAACAGAGATTTGAAGAAGAGAAAGGTCACAGTGAGCAGGAATTAAGAAAAGTTTCAAGAAGCAGGCGGCAGTACCACATTGTGCAACAGTGAGTCCGTTTAGAATATGTGGCCTCTTCTGACCACAACTTGGACCAAGAGTGACACAAAGAGGGTACAGAGAAAGGCTAGAATCTACCAATGAAGTCTGAGGTTCGAGATCCAAGTCCTACAACATCAGAGTCTATCAAGGCAATTTGTTCAAGGAGTGTAATGTAGGTTTACAGAACAGATTTTGCTCAAAGACATCTTGAGCCAGAGGATCCCTTTTCTTTTTATTAAACCACCGCTTCTAACAGCCATTGATCTTACCTTCGTTATTTCCACAACTTTGAGAATGAATCTACTTGTCTTTTGACCTGTTCTTTATTTGATTTTGCCTGTTTCGGGTGCATTTCTTTGGCTATATCACGTGTCCCTGGTATGCTTTTTGTTAAACCTTAATATGGCAGATGAATATTTTACTTCTTCAAAGAAATTCTTATCCTTCCTGCTGCCTTAAAGAAAAAACAACAAATACCGTTTTGAAACCTTGCTTTTCCTAAACTCAGGTAGGCACCACCCCCAAGCTGGATGGAGCTGATCATGGGTCAAATATTTTGGACTATTGTCTTCATTTTCCTTTCTGGTAACGCACCTCTCAGTCTTGACCTTGGCCAGAATAAGTGAATGGAGCTTCTTACAAGTGATATTTGGCCAGAGAATCTCAACTGAAGGTCTACCCATAACAAATCTAAAATTGTAACTTTCTACATTTCCTTTTCCTTGCTGGGGATAGGTAAAAGTTAAGGCAATTAAAATGCATTAGGTTGATTGGCCATTATGTTAATGAGCAGTCTGCATAGTTCTGGGTCAGTGACATTACAGCCCTACTTTCCAGATTGGAAGGGATGTGAGCAAATTGGCCTGACAGGCTTGTTTCTTATCTCACGATGATAAAGCAGGTCTCATCGAGGAACTGAATCATAGTGAATTGGGTTTTTTAAAAAAACTGTCATTCTATCCTGCTTTAAAGTATCCAAGAGTGGGCTGCTATATCTGTGGTCTCTTAATGGAACATTTAATCTCATTAATTTTCAGAACAACACTGTGCTTAAAACAACCCACATTATCCACAGCCTGTTAAAATAGGCTTAAATGTTCATTTTTATAAAATGTAAACACAAAGGCTTTCCAGGTTAGTGTGCCAGGAAGAAAACATAAATAAAACTAACACGTTTCAAGAATTTGATTATATTCCTAAAGCCTCTATTTATTTCAGCAGCTTTATTATTACTAATGCACACGATTCCAGGGCAGCAGAGAGAAGCTGAATTTAAATAACTACTTGTGGCAACACAGCACCAATTATACACTCCATGGCTATTTATGTCTTCTGGTGATCAACTAGCAGTGGGAAGTAAAACTCGCAACACACGGGTACAATTACAATTATGGGCCAAACTTCAGCAAGCTTGTTTAAGCGGTTCCATTCGGTCCTACTTGAAATACTGACTGACACATATTTTGACAATTTTCAGACATATCCACTCTAACATGCAGTGATATAATCATTTCCTATTAGGATGCATTAGTCTAGAGGACTATAAAATAAAATAGCATGGCATGCACACACATTTCTGTTGAATTTAAACTGCATTAGAATACAACCCCAACTATATTTTAGAAGATTAAAATATCATTTGGATACCACAGCAGGGCTATCGAATAGGGACTTTAAATATTTTTAGACTTGTCTAAATGGGCTTTTCCTTGGCGCACTAACGTATTTTTAAGGTAAATGAAGCTGTCCATAAGATATGAGATGTTGTCCTATACAGACCCATCCCTTATCAAATTTTATTATTTTTTTATGTTACTCTGATCTAAATATAGGTTTCCAGGTGGTTTCTCTCTTCACTATAACTGCAACTCCTCTGCAATGCTTTCTACATATTGCTCTTTTAGAGACTTTTTCATGTGACATAATAAATGTTTAAACTGTTTTCTTAAAAAACACATGTAATGCATATTAAACTATGCAGCGTAATAGATGAAATACACACCTGAAATTAACAATCTTCAATTAACTCAGTGTCCAGCACTGCCGCTTGCAGCTACCTGATTGCTGCTTCTGGATGCCATCTTCCCCGCCAAAGGAAGCAGCTGTGCTCAGCTTTGTTTTTCTAATGATTTTGTTGCCTAAAATATAGTTTTTAAATTTAAATTTTATTTTTAAAATATATTTTATTAATTTTAGAAAGAGGAGGGGAGAGGGATAGAGAGAATGAATCATCGATGAGAGAGAAACATTGATCAGCTGTCTCCTATTGGGAATTGAGCCTGCAACACGGGCATGTGCCCTGACTGGGAATCGAACCTCCTGGTTCATGGATCAATGTTCAACCACTGAGCCACACTGTCCAGGCTAAACTATAGTTCTTACTCAACATGTTTCCCTAAATAGCATATAGTTTCATTTTGCTGATTTTTAAACTTTCTAAAAATGATACTGTTCTCTATGTAGTTAAATGACACTTTTTGCTTGTTTAATTTTTTACTATTTTATGATTTATGAACATTGAATGTAATTCCTATAGATCAGTAAATTTTAATAATCACTTAATATTCCATCATATAATCATATCATCATTTATTTCTCAATTGGATATTTGAGATGTTGAGATGTTTCCAGTTTAATGCTATTGCGGACTATGCTCCTGTAAGAACTCTGGATCTACCGTATTTTCCGGCGTATAAGACGACTGGGCGTATAGAAGATTTTCCTGGGTTAAAAAGTCGTCTTATACGCCAGAAAATACGGTACTCACCTGCTGATGGGCACTTAGGCTGTTTCCAAATCTTAGCTATTGTAAATTGTGCTGCTATGAACATAGGGGTGCATATATCCTTTCTGATGAGTGTTTCTGAATTCTTGGGATATATTCCTAGAAGAGGAAACACTGGATCAAATGGGAGTTCCATTTTTAATTTTTTGAGGAAACTCCAAACTGTTTTCCACAGTGGCTGCACCAGTCTGCATTCCCACCAGCAGTGTTTCCTTTTCTCCACATCCTCTCCAGCACTTATCATTTGTTGATTTGCTGATGATAGCCATTCTGACAGGTGTGAGGGGGTACCTCATTGTCATTTTGACTTACATCTCTCAGATGATTAGTGACTGAGCATTTTTTCATATGCCTTTTGGCCTTCTGTATGTCCACTTTGGAGAAGTGTCTATTTAGGTCCTTTGCCCAGTTTTTTAGATTGGATTGTTTATCTTCCTTTTGTTAAGTTGTTTGAGTTCCCTATACATTTTGGAGGTTAACCCTTTATTGGGTGTATCATTGGCAAATAAGTTCTCCCATGCAGTGGGCTCTCTTATTTTGTTGATGGTTTCTTTTACTGAGCAGAAGCTTTTTTATTTTGATGTAGTCCTATTTGTTTATTTTCTCCTTAGTTTCTGTTGTGCTAGGAGATGTATCCGTAAGCATATTGATAGGAGAGATATCTGAGGTTTTGCTGTCTACAGTTTCTTCTAGGGTTTTCATGGTTTCATATCTAACATTTAAGTATTTTATCCATTTTGAGTTTATTTTTGTGTATGGTGTAAGTTGGTGATCTAATTTTATTTTTTTGCATGTATCTGTCTAATTTTCCCAGCATCATTTATTGAAGAGACTGTCTTGATTTCATTGTATGCTCTTGCCTCCTTTGTCAAATATTAATTGAACATAATGGCTTGGGTCGATTTCTGGGTTCTCCGTTCTGTTCCATTGGTCTATATGTCTGTTCTTGTGCCAGTACCAGGCAATGTTGAGAACAGTGGCTTTGTAATATAGCTTGATACCTGGTATTGTGATCCCTACAACTTTGTTCTTCTTTCTTAGGATTGCTGCAGCTATTTGGGTCTTATTTTATTGCATATAAATTTTTAGATAGTTTCTTCTTCATCTGTGAAATGTGCCATTGGTTTTTTAATGGGGGTTGCATTGAATCTATAGATTGTTTTGGGTAGTATGGACATTTTAATGATATTGATTCTATCACTCCATAAACATGGTATATTCTTCCACTTGTGTATATCTTCCTCTATCTCATTTTTCAATCTCCTGTAGTTTTCCGAGTACAAGTCTTTTACCTCCTTAGTTAAGTTTATTCCTAAGTATATTAATTTGTTGTTGCAATGGTAAATGGGATTGTTTAGTTTCCCTTTCTGAGAGTTCATTATTGGTGTATAAAAATGCCATAGATTTATGTGTATTAGTTTTATATCCTGCTACATTGCTGAATTCATTTATTTTATTTTTAAAAATATATTTTTTATTGATTTCAGAGAGGAAGGAAAAGGGAGAGAGAAATAGAAACATTAGTGATGAGAGAGTGTCATTGACTGGCTGCCTCTTGCATGCCCCCTATTGGGGATCAAGCCCGCAACCTGGGCATGTGCCCTTGACTGGAATCGAACCTGGCACCCTTTAATCTGCAGGTTGGTGCTCTATCCACTAAGCCATACCAGCTAGGGCCTGAATTAATTTATTAAGTCTAATTGTTTTCTGATCAAGTCGTTAGGCTTTTCTATTGACAATATCATGTCATCTGCGAATAGTGACAGTTTTACTTCCTCATTTCCAGTTTGGATGCCTTTTATTTCTTCTTGTCTGATCTCTATGGCTAGCACTTCTAGAACTGTGTCAAATAGGAGGGGTGAAAGTGGGCACCCATCTTGTTCCTGTTCTTATGGAAATGGTTTTACTTTTTGCCCATTGAGTATGATGTTGGCTATAGGTTCGTCATATAAGGCTTATATTATGCTGAGGTATGATCCCTCTATTCTCACTTTGTTGAGAGTTTTTATCAAGAAAGTGTGTGGATTTTGTCGAATGCTTTTTCTGCATCTATTAATATGATCATGTAGTTTTTATCTTTCAGTTTGTTTATGTGATGTATCACATTTATTGATTTGTGGTGGATTAAAAAACTGTGGTACATCTATACCATGGAATACTACACAGCTGTAAAAAAAGAACTCTTACCATTTGCAACAGCATGGATGGACCTAGAGAGCATTATGCTAAGGGAAATAAACCAGTCGGAGAAAGGTAAGTATCATATGATCTCATTCATATGTGGACTCTAATGAACCAAATAAATTGATGAACAAAAATAGACCCAGAGACATAGAATCATTGAACAGACTATCAAATCTCAGAGGAAGACAGGGGAGGGGGAAGGGGAGAGATCAACCAATGAACTCATGTGCATATATACATAACCCATAGACACAGACAATAGGGTGGTGAAGGCCTGCGGGGGGGGGGGGGGGAGCAGGGAGAAGGGGGAGAGATCAATTGGGGAAAAGGGGGATGTATGTAACACTTTCAATAATAAAGATAAAAAACTAAATAAAGCTTTGATTGCAATATTCCTTTGATGATTTTCTGTGGAGATTATGTATCCATTACTGATAGCAGAGAAATGAAGTACCCTCCAATTATTGTATTCAGTACTGAATGTTCTGGTTACCACCAACTAAAGATAAAAAATATTCGGAAAAACAAATGTTATTTTGTGTCTGAAAAAAAGAAAAAGAGCTCTGGATCATATCTCCTGGTACAAATATGCAAGAGTTTCAAAAGTGCTTGCATCAATGTCTACTCCCAACATATGAGTTCATATTGTTTCATATCTTCACCAACACTTAGCCATGTTAAAATTCTTAATTTTTGCAAATATAGTGGATCAAATGCTACCTGTTATGGCCTTAATTTGTATTTTGTCATTACTGATAATATATATTGAGTCTTTTTATAGGTTTCTGTATTTGCTTTTCTATGAAAAGGAAATGCCTACTGATGTTCTTTGACAATTTTTTATTGGTTATTTATTTTTATCTTTTGTATTTGCAAGTTTTCTTTATGAAATCGTATTTCTTCAGATGTCTGTTGCCATTTTATTACATTTTAAATTCCTTGAGAAAAAGGATAGCACCTTCTTTATTAGAATATTTTCCATGGTCAGCATTATGATTCAATTTTACAGTTCTCTTGCAGATGGTAGCATGTTTCTTTGTTAGTTTCTTATTGAATTGTTAAGAATTAATCATTATCCTATAAATGCTTGTAGGATGATGGGCTAGGAAAAGTTGTGGGAAGGAAACAGAAGCTTCAAGATATATGTATATTTATGTACATGTGCATGTGTGTGTGTGTGTGTGTGTGTGTGTGTGTACACACTAGAGGCCTGGTGCACAAAATTTGTGCATGAGGGTGTGTGTCCCTCAGCCCAGCCTGCACCCTCTTCAATCTGGGACATCCCTCTCACAATTCAGGACTGCTGGCTCCCAACCACTCACCTGCCTGCCTGCCTGATTGCCCCTAACCACTCCCCTGCCAGACTGATTGACATCTAACTGCTCCCCTGCCAGCCTGATTGCCCCTACCTGCCCTCCCCTGCTGGCCTGGTTCCTCCCAACTACCCTCCTCTGCTGGCCCGGTCACCCCTAACTGCCCTCTCTTGCAGGCCTGATCACCCCCAACTTCACTCCCTTGCAGGTCTGGTCCCTCTCAACTGCCTCCCCTGCTGGCCTGATCACCCACAACTGCCCTCCCCTGCCAGCCATCTTGTAGCGGCCATTTTTGACCACATGGGGGCAGCCATCTTGTGTGTTGGAGTGACAATGAATTTGCATATTACCTCTTTTATTAGATAGGATATAATCATGGTTTGGTAGAAATATGACACCAAATTTTGGTGTGGTACACACCAGCTGGTCTATACAATGACTATAGAAACATCCACCTTCCCTAGATGTTCTTTCTAAATCACACATTATGCTACGATTTTATTTTATTAAAGATCATATACAATTTTGTGAGTGCATGTGTATTTTACTTTATACTAGATTTTCATTTCACAAGAATGAATAGAGGTGGGAATTGGAATGTTCTAAAATCTAGAGAACTAAATTACTTTCTTTTTTGACTGATGGTCATGAAATAGTGTGGCCAGGAAAATACTGAGGTCTGCTATCAACTTATGTGAGGCATAAAGAAAACTTTTTTTTTTCCATTTGAAAACATGAATTGTAACTTATACTTTGCACAGAACTATTAATGAGAAGTTTGATTACACATGATTTATTCTAAATGGCCAAATACTTCTATTAAAATTCCTATTGTTACATGAAATCTGTTAGCATTATATATATTTTATTAGAACATAAACTATAATTTCAAGGTTGTGATTATTTGTATTATTTAAACAATTGCAGTTTTCACATAAATAGGTAGAAGTGCTTTCAAACTTTCCCTAATTGCTTTAAAATTTTTAAATACATGAAGGAGAATTAAAATGAAAATAAAGAGATGGCAAAATTCTGAAGGTTTGTTTCAAAAAAATAAACTAATGTGCTTGTAATTTTATTAAGCAATGTTACCCCAATAATTTCAAAGAGACTGAAATAAAATAAAATAAGTCAACACATAATTTGCTGAAATTTGGTATTATTACTATGCCTTTAACACTTAAAATCATGACTATTTCCTGTGAATCTCTGCACAGAACTTGCTGTATTATGTATTAGGAATCCAGACTATTATTCCCACATGCCTTGGATGAGTCTTTTTATTATAGTTCAATGAAGCATGAAAAAAAACTTGCCTTTAATTATGAGTGATAGGCTACAAACCTATCATAACAACCAAGTATGTTATCTCTTCACACCTTCTTATACTACTAGAAAACCTCTCTTTATGATACTGCACTGTCTGTAATAATACATCTGTACTGTTGCTGTAGGAATGACACATCAGTGCCTTGCCCACAGTGGACACCCAATAACTACTTGTCCCATAATCATTTGATACACTTACATTTCAGGGAATGTTGTTTCACTCAAAAAGAAATTTTCTTGCTTTTCCCTGGTATCGACAACCCAATGAACTCAGCAATTGGTATGTGACACGTGTTCTTGTTTCTTAAACACGATTCAGAATCTAATTATACTCAACACCTGCAATATAAATTCTCTGCTTATTTTTGAGGTTTTGGAAGTATTTGATATTCCTACATTAGAACAATGGGTGGCAGATTTTCTTATTAATGTGAAATACCAATAAATGTTCTTCAGTCATTTGATGTTGGGCATTCACTATGTCCCTTGTTTTGGTTTGTAGGTGTAGCCTGTTTGGTACATACTTTGTCCAGTCATTCTCTGAAATGCAGTATAACTTCAGCAATGAGATGACAGATTTATTTGTTTTAGCAGCAGTTTTTCTCCAGATGGTGATGACTAATGCTGACCATGGAAAGAAATATTATTTCCTGAGCTATTTGGATTTGTTTTTTATAAACAATTCCTCATCAAATCACTCCAAATCCTTTTGTGGCTATTTTGCACTTTTGCAATCTCCTATGGAGTGTTTAAGGTACAGACTAGAGACACATGAGTATGGCAGAAAAATCATTCACCACCTGAGAGTTGATGTAATATGATGTACTGCTTAACTTGTGGTCTGAGTTCTGAGCATCTTCACTGTTTATGTGCCATGAACTCCTTTGTTATTTTGGTGAAAGATATGGACTCCTTTTCTGAATAGAGTTCTAAAATGCATAAAATACATATATGGGATTACAACAAAAGCACTAATATACTATTTATTAAAAATTAAAATCATAATGGGTTTTGTTATCAACAGATCAAATAAGGTGTTATCTAGGATTGGGTGTAATAACCACCTGGGTCACAAAACAGTGATGAGTATAACTCTTTATGAGTGCAACTAGTATAATACAATTCTATATAATAAAGAGGTAATATGCAAATTGACCCTCACACCATCATGTCACAAGTTGGCCACCCCATGTGATCATAAGATGGCCATCCCCACATCATCACAAGATGGCCACCACAAGATGGCCTCGCCCACATTGTCACAAGATGGCAGGCAGGGGAGGGCAGTTGAGGGCGATCGGGTCGGCAGGGGAGAAGTTAAGTGTCAATCAGGCTGGCAGGGGAGCTGTTAGGGGGTAATCAGGCTGGAAGGCAGAAGCAGTTAGGGGCAATCAGGCAGGCGAGTGGTTAGAATCATAAGAGGGATGTCCAACTGTCGGTTTAGGCCTGATCCCGCAGGGACATCCCCCAAGGGGTCCCAGATTGGAGAGCGTGCAGGCTGGGCTGAGGGACCCCTCCCCCCCCCCCAGTGCACGAATTTTGTGCACCGGGCCTCTAGTATGATATAATGCCATAGTAGTATAGTGACACTATTGTGTTTGCTGCTTATATTCATAACTGAGAGAAATTTTAAATCAACAAGATTTGGGGGAAAATAAAATTGTAATTTTGTTTCCACCCAAGCTTATAGACACTAGAGTATTACTGAAATTTCAGATTCTTGTGAATACTGTGCTAATGGCCAGCTTGCCCTCTGACTGGTAGATGTTGAGATAAAGTATTGTGTTATCCTCCCAGTGTTCAAGCTTCTAGGTCACCCTGACAAAGCCAAAGTTTTAAGTGTAGTTTAATAAGGGTCCTTCTTTTTTTTTACAGAATGTCAAGGTGACTTGTCTGGTTCTCCATTTTCTTTTTCCACATCTGACTGACTAACCTAGGGTTGTATGTTAGACTGAGTTATTTTAGAAAATGTTAAACGATATTCTCAGTTTTTCTGCCAAAATTATCATAGACCATACATGATAGCAATTTAAGTATACTAATTCCTTAAATTTACAGGTCTACTTTAATTCTTATATACTCCTATATCCCTTTGGGATAGGACAAGAGCCTAGTTCTTTCTTAAACTACATAAAATACCACCACTTCAAGATTAGCATTACTTTTTTTAAGGGTGTGACTGAGTAAATAACAGCAACTAAAATGAAAGCATTCTCATTTCTATTGGAGTCACTATAAATGCAACATGAAGAAATAACTTTGCAGAATATGCCTCTGTCAGCAAGATGAACAACCCGTCAGAGATAGAGAAACTCTTCATAATGGGTGTGGAATTTTTGCTAATGTTATTTATTTAGAGCATATTATGATGACTTTTATTTCAGTTGGAGGTTTGTAGCTTAATTTGCATAATTGCATAAATTGCACAAATGCTCATTTTTCAAAAAGAAAAAAAAGAAACCCATTAATAAAATAATATAACTATTATTCTACTACAGTTAATAATCTTTAACTTGTATCCTGTATAATAAATACATTATATTAACATATATATAATTTAAACCCATATCAGACTTCATATATCAGTTGAAGAGGACTAACTTATAATAGAGTTTTAATAATAGCAGAATGAGAGAGAAACCAAAATGGCGGCATAGGTAAACACCTAAACTGCTGCCTTCCACAACTATTTCAAAACTACAACTAAAAGACAAAATTGACATCATCCAGAACCACAGGAAGGCTGGCTGAGTGGAAATTCTACAACTAGAAGGAAAGAGAAAAGCACACTGAGACTCAGAGGAGCTGCAGGAGGCAGAGATACTGAGACGTGCTCGCGGAAAGAGCTGGCAACTGAGTGCGCGGCTGGCTTTCTCAAGCAGGAGGGAGACAAAAGCTCCCGACTGCACTGAACTCCAGTTCTGGGAGAGACTCTGGGGACCCAGACTCATACGGGGTGAAACTGGACTGTCAGGAAAGAGATAAACACACTGAGACTCAGAGGAACTGTGGAAGGCAGAGGTACCGAGGCACACGCGTGGAGAGGGCAGGCAACTGAGTATGTGGCAGGCTTTCTCAAGCAGGAGAAACTGGACTGTCTGGCAGTGGGCGGAACTCAAGGGCGGCTTTATCTCAGAGATGCTTGTAGCTATTACCATGGGACACTGAGACACAGGGGCCTATTAGGGCAGGGCTGACAGGACACCAATGCTGTCTGCTCCGCCCTGAGACTCCGCCCCATCCAAGCTGAGCACAGAGGCTTTTGCAAGTCTTGTCTTATAAGGGTGTCTCCAGCACAGAAGTTCTCCCAGCATAGACACAGCTGATCCTCACAGCCAATTGGCCTGGAGGTCAATTCCTCCCAGTGATACCAACAACAATCAAGGCTTAACTACAACAAGACTGTGCACACAGCCCACAAAGGGGTGCACCAAGAGTGTCCACCTCAGGTAACTGGGGAGGCTGAGCCACTGGGCCCTACAGGACACCTAGCACACAAAGCCACTCTATCAACTCAGGGAAGCAGCCAAAATGCGGAGACAAAGAAACAGATCACAAATGAAAGAAATGGAGGAAAGCAAACGACTGGATATAGAGTTCAAAACCATGGTTATAAGTTTTTTTCAAGAATTTTCTAGAAAAGGCCGATAAATTTAGCAAAACCCTCGAGGATATGAAAAAGGACCAACTAGAAATTAAGCATACACTGACTGAAATAAAAAACATTATACAGAGATCTAACAGCAGATTAGAGGATCGCAAGAATCAAGTCAAAGATTTGAAATACAAAGAAGCAAAAAACACTCAACCAGAAAAGCAAAAAGAAAAAAGAATCCAAAAATATGAAGATAGTGTAAGGAGCCTCTGGGACAACTTCAAGCGTACCAACATCCAAATTATGGGGGTGCCAGAAGAAGAGAGAGAGCAAGATACTGAAAACCTATTTGAAGAAATAATGACTGAAAACTTTCCCCACCTGGTGAAAGAAATAGACTTACAAGTCCAGGAAGTGCAGAGAACCCCAAACAAAAGGAACCCAAAGAGGAACACATCAAGACACATCATAATTAAAATGCCGAGAGCAAAAGACAAAGAGAGAATATTAAAAGCAGCAAGAGAAAAACAGTTAATTACCTACAAGGGAGCATCCATATGAATGTTAGCTTATTTCTCAACAGAAATTATGCAGGCCAGATGGGAGTGGCAAGAAATATTCAAAGTAATGAATAGCAAGAATCTACAACCAAGATTACTGTACCCAACAAAGCTATCATTCAGAATTGAAGGGCAGATAAAGAGCTTCACAGATAAGAAAAAGCTAAGGGAGTTCATCACCACCAAACCAGTATTATATGAAATGCTGAAAGGTATTCTTTAAGAAGAGGAAGAAGAAGAAAAAGGTAAAGATAAAAATTATGAACAACAAATACATGTCTATCAACAAGTGAATCTAAAAAATCAAGTGAATAAAAAATCTGATTAACAGAATAAACGGGTGAATATGATAGAATCAGGGGCATAGAAAGGTAGTGGACTGACAATTCTCAGTAGGAAGGGGGGTGGGGGTGCAGGAAGAGACTGGACAAAAATCGTACACCTATGGATGAGGACAGTAGGGAGGGGGTAAGGGCAGAGGGTAGGGCGGGAACCGGGTGGAGGGGAGCTATGGGGAAAAAAGAGGAACAATTGTAATAATCTGAACAATAAAGATTTATTAAATTAAAAAAATAATAGCAGAATGATCTATAAGTATACAGGTTATATATATTATGTACAAATTAATTTCTATTTATCCTAAATGTTTTATATATGATATATTAGTTACACAAATGTAAACTATTCTAGATGGGACTATAGGGTTATTTTGGCTAAAATATATAATATTAATATATATGCAGAAGAATGGATTTATTTCTAGCAAAGTGGTCATTTTAATCAGGATATTTGTTAACATTTAGCTATAACTGTCGATTTAGCCTAACGATCTAACTTTCCAATGGTAGGGGAAAATTGGACAGATTACTTAGAGTGACTAATTGAATGTGTACTTATTTTTTGAAAAGACTGGAAAATATACTTTGGGTTTAATTAGCATGCTAGATACCTCAAAGAAGTCATAATTGATTATGTTGTTTTCTTTTGTATATTAGTTCTAAAGAGTGATAAGGTTTTAAAAATTTTATTTTTTGCAAACACATATATATGAATCAATAAGAAAATTCATAAAAGGAGATATAAAATTAGTAAATAAACATAACATAAATAGAATGATGGTAACAACAATTTTATCTTACATTAACAAATACTTCATTTTAATTCTAAATACTGTAACCTTTTACAAACATTTGAATAATAAAATATATTCTTAATCCTTCTATGAAAGTAAAGCTACTGGTACTACTTCCTTCGCCCCCCTTTTAAATTGCATCTTTTGCATTGGTGTCTCCACCATAAATAACTGATTTTATATCTATTTAACTCATTACGTAAAATCTTCAGATCTCTTCTATATTATTTGAAAAAGTTCTTAACTGAGGGAAGTCTAGGCAGTTGAGGTGGAGTGTGGTTTCAGTATTTCAATACTTTGCCCTTCCAAGATATCCAGCAGAATGATGGTGATGCTGTCCACATACAGCGTCTTCCCACAGGATCCCAAGGAAAAGGAGGGCTTGGGAGACCATACATGGCCATCGCAATTGGATCTCTTGTTTAGGTTCTGTGAAATTCAGTGACATTAGAGATGTTCTACTTCTCTCTTTTACTTATTCCAACTAATTTCTTCCACATCCTTTATTCTTCCTGATATTCAATTTTTCAAATAGTCGTTCATCGTCTATCTTGAACTTTGGTGCTCAGTTGCTCACAGAAAAGTAATTTAGGTCGGTTTCTGATATTGAGATCAGTATTTCTGATATTGCTTGTTCTTTTTTTTAATTTATTGAGTTGACATTGGTTAATAGGATCATATAGGTTCCAGGGGATATTGCTTGTTCTAATATTAAGGCTATCTTTCTTCTTCTCCTTTACTTAATGAACATTTCTTATTTCTATTAAGAGCCATAGGCCTATTTGGCGAGAAAGCCAAACCTGTTGAAATATAATTTATAGAATGCAGATGTCAGGCATTGGTGGGAGCCAAGCTGGATCACTAGAGTGCTCATGTACTGTGCTTTTCACATTGGCTTCCAGTAGCTCAGCATATTGATTTTACAATTTATGGCTTTCAAAGCTATTTGCAGCCTTGATTCTTCTTATAGTTCCAATTCACTTATGTCAGTCAAGAGCACTGAAATTGTCCCAAGGCAGCATGTTTCCTTTGTAGCTCTGATTTTTTAATAGTTCATTCATTTAAATTGGTACTGAAAGTTAACATTGATTTTCCGTTGTAATGTCTGGCATTTCTCAAGTTCTAGTCCCATGTATTTTAGGATACACACACACACACACACACACACACACACACACACGAGGCATGGTGCACAAATTCGTGCACAGGTGGGGGTCCCTCAGCCTGGCTGGCGATCGGGCCGATCAGGTCCTGTCTCGCCCAGTCCTGATCTGGCGATCAGGGCTGGGAAGTTGGCTGGATTGCGGGGAGGGACCGCGGGAGGTTGGCTGTGGGAGTGCACTGACCACCAGGGGGCAGCTTCTGCATTAAGCATCTGCCCCCTGGTGGTCAGTGCGTGTCACAGCTACCAGCTGTTTGGTCATTTGGTCGACCAGTCATAATGGTCACTTAGGCTTTTATATATATATATATATATTTTTTTAATTTTTTAAATTTTTTTAAGGACAGAATTGGTAGGTAGTAGTACTTTATAAATTCATTTTGCATTGTTTCAATCACTATAACTGATTCAGGAAATTTGGTGAGTTATCCAAACCAGAGGGAAAAAAAGAAGGCAATAAATGAGTCAGACCCAGAAGGAAACCTGGAACTTCTCACCATTCAGCAGAGAAATTTTCAATCTCTTTGTTTTCATTTGAATGTTCTCCCTGCATCTGGAGTCCATGCATCTATTTATTGGCCTTCTAATTCAACGTTTGTGTAAAGGAAATTTCTGGAGCTTTCCTCATACCCTGGTTGACTAATACCTCCCCTTCCTGAAGTTTAAATCTGCCTGACCTTACCCTTCAATCTTCCAAGGAATTTGGTACCTGCAATTTCTGAGTGTGTCTAGAGATCTGCAGCATTAGTCACCTTACATCCTCTTGGCTTCTGCCTCCTGTGGGTTTAGGTTTCATGGTTTTCTGGTCTTCTAAGTCAACTACCACTCCTCTGTTCACTCTTGGGCTTCCAAAATTTCTATGAAGTTTCTCATGCATCATTTCTCCTTCCATTCTCTTTGACTTCCCAAGTTTTATGCCTTTTCAATTTATTTTATTATAACTTTGGTAGGCAGTCATGATAAAGTAGAGGTAAAATGTATTTATACATATAACAAACATATCTGGTGTTAATCTGCAAAAGATTTGTTCCCCAGAAATATGTATATCTCAAAGGTTGTGTTTACAGCATTCAAATACAATAGAGCCCTACCCAGTTTGGCTCAGTGGATAGAGCATTGGCCTGCAAACCGGAAGGGTCCCAGGTTTGATTCCGGTCAAGGGCATGTACCTTGGTTGCAGGCTCCTCTCTGGCTCAGGCTCTGGTGAGGGCTCCTGCAGGAGGCAACCAATCGATGTGCTTCTCTCACATCCATGTTTCTTTCTCTCTGTCTTTCCCTCTCTCTTCCACTCTCCCTAAAAATCAATGGAAAAATATCCTCAGGTGAGGATTAACCAAAACAAACAAACAAAAAACACACAAATACAATAGATATAGTTTTCATCATCATATAGCTTATATTTAAGATTAGCTCGTCACAAATTATGTTAAGATAAATTTACATAACAATACATAAACTATTGGGTGAATGAATCCTAATATATCAGATCTATTCATTTACTCATATTTGCACTTTAAAATATCCATTGAACACACACACTGAGTGGCCAGATTATTATGATTGCTGAATGCATAATAATCTAGCCACTCAGTGTGTGTGTGTGTGTGTGTGTGTGTGTGTGTGTGTGTGTGTGTGTGTGTATTAGAGGCCTGGTGCATGAATTCATTTTGTACACTGGTCCAGCCAGCCTGGCTAGGGGGAGGGGACATGGGCTGTTGGGTGGCCTGCCTGCTGGTCGAACTCCCGGTGGTCGGGGGGACAATTTGCATATTAGCCTTTTATTATATAGGATATACATTGAGTAGCCAGATTATTAAGCATTCAGAGATCATAATAATCTGGCCACTCAGTGTATATCTGAAGAAACCCAAAACACAAACAGCTCCCTTCTTTCATGTGGCTTACTTTCTAGAAAAGGGAGAGAGAAGACAGGAAATCAAAGAAACATATGTATGGTAGTAACAAGTGCTAGGAAAGATAAAACATTGTAAAGGGTCTGCAAGTTACTATTTTAGAAAGAATGTCAGGGCAGCCTCTTTGGTGAGGTGGCAATTGTTATGAATTTTCCTTTTTATATTCAGCCTGGTAAACAGAAAAGCTTGATTGTCTCCCACATATATAGTGCATGCTTTTGGCACACAGGGAATCCAGTAGAGGTGGGTGTTCTGTGCAACACCTGCAGGTCACTCTTTTGTCCGAGAAAATCAAGGACTACGATTCTCCTCTTTTGTGCTTTGTGAAAAGCTATGTTCATATGTCATTGTCCCGGTTCCTGGGCAGTCACTGCCTTTCCATTCTACACTTTGATATTTCATGTTGTCATGGAGTCCATTGCTTCTTGGTATTATTTGAGGGGACCATGGAGATTTTCTTACTCTAGCATAATTAACTCTGGGCATGTTAAGATTTGAAATTTAGATGAGTTTTGTACATTGAATAAATAATGTCCTGAATAGAACCTCAGCAATTTCTTCATTCACATAATTCTAAACCCACCAGTTAGTGTAAAAAAATGTTAATGGTTAAATGAAAGATTATTTTTTTTTAATTTTCCACAACTAAAAATAAAAACATCAACATTAACAGTTTTCACAATATTGATTTAAAATGCTACTAGAACATATTTTATTTTGTTTTATTTTAATTATACATACATGTACATGTGTGTGTGTATAACACATGTAAGATTGGATCTTAGAACATAATTTATTTTATTATGAAGAAGAAAACACCAAAGAGCTCTCATTTTGATAGCTTTTTAAAAATCACCAGCCAAGAATATGTATATTGATTTTTTTAGAGAAAGAGGAAGAGAGACAAAAAGAGAGAGAAACATCAATGTGAGAGAGAAACATCGATGTGAGATAGAAACATCAATTGGCAGTCTCCTGTACATGCCCCAACTGGAGATCAAGCCCGAAACCCTTGTGTGTGCCCTGACCAGGAATTGAACCCGAAACCCTTTCACGTATGTGACAATGCTCCAATCAACTGAGTCACCTGGTCAGCTTTGTTATAAAATAGAAAAAAAAAAAAACACAACGATAACTTTTTAAAATAAAATAAGGTCATATAAATGGTAGATTCTATCTTTTAATTGGACATTCTGCAAGAGCTATATATATTACCTATTTAACATGTTATAAAAAGAAATTAGAAACAAGAAAGCACTTAGAGAGGAAGAAGTATTAAAAGGTGTAATAAGTAAGTTTAACTGGTAATGTTGAAAATGATCATTTTCATCCTAGAAAAAATTTGTTGGAATGTATTTCAACTTAGTAAATTTGTGTTGCTTTTTGGAGATGAGTATTTCTCCTCCTATATAATAAAATAGATTACACTTCTACATGAAAGAAAACACATGTAAAGCTTTCATAGAATTATGGAAAATAACTTCGTAACTGGTGGCATCAAGAGACTAGAGACACCTGTCCACGTCCCTGAAATCTTAGGATAGCCACAAGCCTTTCCTGAATCTAGAAGCGGAAGGAAGGAGTAGATGGTAACTATTCAGAAGCAAATGGATTCATAACAGTCACATCAGTGTGTCTTTTCTGTGTTCCTCCTTTGCTCGCATTTCCTATCTCCAAGGCAGTATCGCCTTGTCACTTCTAAAGCACACCTCTCCCGCTGCTCTCCTGGAGTTCCTGTCTCCTACGGCCTCACTCCTCACAAATCTATTTTGTCTTTTTTTCATTTTTGATTTGTTTTGAGTAGGTTATTTTTTTCTTCAGCTATCATATACTCAAATTATCCATTGCTAAAATAAATAAAACAGCAACAAGCAAAACAATAACAACAAAATGATCTTCTCTGGATTCTTCTTCCCTCTTAGGTACCTGCTTATACCCATTCTTCCTTCTCTTGTCAAACTTCTAGAAACAGTATTCTATATTTAGTGTGTCTAATTCTTTATTTTGTATGAATTAAGGAGTCCAACACCAGCAGGCTTTCATTTTACTAGTTTTACTGAAATTGTTTTCTTCGATGTTACCTTTCTCATTTCCAAATTCTGAATCCCTGCTCTATGGAATGTGCAACATTTTTGACTACTGTTTCTTTCTTCCACTCTTCCTACTCTTGGCTGCTCTGACCCTGCCTGCTCCTGATTGCCCTCCTCTCACTTGGATGAGTCATCTCTGTTATGCTATATTCTTTATTTCTCTCCTTCTCTAACTGGAGATGTTTTTAAGAATCCTTCACCAACCTTATTTTTCAGATTCCTATTTCTCTTTGCAGATAATCTCAAATATTTCTACTGTTTTACCTATTACTTCCAAGTAAATAGCAAACAGGTCTATATGTCTAATTCTGACATTTCGAATAGCTGACGGGTCCAGATTCATATTCCAGTTGCCTGTTGAGTATTTCCTCTTGGTTGTCATTCTGACATCTTAAACTCAACATGCACAAATTCTAAATCATCATGTTTCATTTTCTTGTGTTTCTACCCTCAACATTCTTCTTGTTGAAAGCCACACACCTTTCAAGACATGTTGCAAATACTACATTTTTTCTTAGTCTCTGATAGTGTAGTATAAAGGCTAATTAAAAATTTTAAAAACCAATCCTTAACTAAAATATAAAGGCTTTAGGTCAGAAAGCTCTATAGCCCAGTGGTTAAGAACCTATGCATTCAAGTCAGGCAGCCCTGCGTTTGAATGTCAGCTATTCCTCTAAGAAACTGTGAACTTTCTCAAATCACTTAACCATGCCAATGCCTTCCCCTCCCCCCATTAAATAAAGACAATAACATAATCTAATTTATAGGGTCATGAATAATAAGTGAAACAGTTAATCACAAACAAGCTATCATTGTTCATATGCTCAATATATGTTAGCGATAGTCATTATTAAAAATAAAATAAAATTCTTAAGTGTACAGTGTATATTTCCAAATACCAGTTTGAGCTGGAGTCATCGTGTCTACCTTTAGAGTAGCAGTGAAAATCTCAAAGAAAAAGGCACCCATTTTCTCTTTAAAAAGACTTCCTTGTTCACATGATCTCACTCATATGTGGAATCTAACAAAATAAACTGATGAACGGAGTGGATCCAGAGACATGGAAGCCTGGAACAGAATGCAGAAACTCAGAGGGAAGGTGGGGGAGGGTGGGTGGGCGGGAGATAATTAACCAAGACCCTTGTATGCATATATGCATGGCTCATGGCCACAGACAGTGGGGCAGTGAGGACTTGGGAGGCAGGGGTGGGCTGGAGGAGGTCAATGGGGGAAAAATAGGGACATATGTAATACTTCCAACAATAAAGAATTATGAAAAAAAGATAATAATGAAGTAAATAAAATGAAAAGACTTCCTGGAAGTTGCATAACTTGTTTTCAAAATATAACAGCAAGGAAGTCTGTGAAATATGTCCTTTAGTTGGGTTCATTGCCATTGTGAATAAGGGAAGGAGAAAGAAAAATGGATTTTCAAGTAGACTATTGATCTTTCCTGCTCCAAAAACTATGTAGTTTTAAGTTTAGCAAGATTAACCAATTAGTTTAATTATATCAGCTGTATAGCTTAATTAATTCAATTAACCTATCTAGTGATTACTTCTAGGAGAAAAACATTTGTAAGTAAGTTTATAGATAAACTTGAGAAATATGACAAGAGTCTCATTTCAAGACTTCCTAGATTTGAATTTAGAACTAATTTGAGTAGTGTATGGACTGCAATTTTAGATGCTATGTGGAATAGGAAATGTATGTGAATGTTGAAAAAAATAAATTTGGCCTTTAAAAGTAAAAAGAAAATATTTTTTGGGAGGCTTATAGATTTCCGGGAGCTTTCCAAACACAATTTTTTAGGAATTTATAAAATGTCACAAAAAAAGTTTATTTTGATTATAAGAAAGAACTCAAGACATAGTTTCCTCATATAATTCTAAACTTAGGAATGTCAGTACATAGGTAAGAGGATTAAATATGATATCAAGTATGACACATGCTTGCATGTTATCAATTTATGAATGTTAACAATCAATTTAAAATATATCTTCATAAACAAAAACTTTATGATGAAAAACATTAAACATAAAAATGTGGAGAAAAAATAAACCAAATTCTCATAAAATCATCAGATTCAATAGTTTTTATGATTTTTGCCCATCTGTTTTAACTACTCTGTCTCAAAGTATTATAAAACAAATCCCTATATCATGTCATTTTGCCAAAACAACATCTTTCAAAATAGTATCTAATCCTTAATTGACAAACAATGTGTTTCTATCATGTGTCTCCTGGACGTTTGCTGATGTATAACAAAATCTCTCAAATGATGCCTTTATCAAAAAAGAAGAACACTTTGTAATCTCTATACTGCAGCTCTTCCTACATTGTAGTTATCCACAGATTTTAGGGTTAATATACCTTCATTCTGTTTTGGAAGAAGAAAATTTAGCATCTGAACACATCTAATTACAGTCAATATTCAATTTACGCATCTAATTGCCACTTGAAAGCTGACCTATATGGTCAAAGGATAGTATGTTCTAAGACAAGGCAATCTTTTCAGTTTAAAACTTAAAGTCTTTTTTTTTATGAATAAAATTCTTTGTAGTTCCACACAGAAGTGTAGGCTTTGGGCAGGTATCAGTCTTCATCACCATCCCATTTCCACCTTGTGTAATGGTTTATATGCCCCTTCCATATCTGAGTAGTCTGACTCTTTCTCCTTTTAGAGGGGTATTTATACAAATCAGAACATTTGTTCTGAGAATTACTAGGATAAACATTTTAGAAATCGCTAGAAAAACATCACAATATATTTTTTAAAATATTTCTTAAAATTACTTTCCCATCAAAGAAGTACTGTTGAAAAGAATGACACATATTTTGAAGATCATTACAGATTTGTTTTAAGGAATAAAAAGGCCTTTGTTGTGCCCAGCCAGTGTGGTTCAGTGGTTGAACATTTCCCTATGAATCAGAAGGTCATGTTTCAATTCCCTATCAGGGCACATGCACTAGTTGCAGGCTCAATCACCAGTAGGGGGGCTGTGGGAGGAAGCTGGTGAATGACTCTTTTTCATCATTGATGTTTCTATCTCTCTCTCCCTCTACCCTCCTCTCTGAAATCAATAAAAATATATTTAAAAATTCCTTTGTTATTAAATACATTTATTCTAGTTCTGTTGTAATTTCTATTCTTATACTTCTTTCTTGCCTTTCCAGTTCACAAACTCACTAAAAGTAAAAAGTGTCTCAAAATCAAGCTAAAGAATATACTACTTTATTTCCATGGATTGATAAAACAAAAGTTTGTATAATTGAGAATATACCTTTTTTTAAAAAATATTAGGCTAATTTCATTATAAGAGAAAGCTGAAATTTTATAAACATCAGTATAATTTTCATCTTAACCTTATTGTTATATACATCAGCATGATCAATATTCTAATCAAATACATGCATTGGTGAAAACTGAATGAAGATAACAATGATCTACTACATCTGTAATTAAAATTGAAATATTACTTTATCTCTGAGTATGTGCTGTCTTAGCAATGACATCAAACAGAAATTTGTAACATTTTTCTAAGAAACAAACACTGACATAGCTGTGTCTTAAAAGGATGTATTTTATGCTTCTTAAGAAAAATGTTATGAGGTTTTGCTTTTCCTTTGTTTCCTGTTGATAAAATTGTATGCATGAAGCCTCATAACACAGCTGCAACACTACAACCTTGAATTTTAAGTTGATATTGCCTGTAGTCAAGTGTGAGTCATGAATTTCAATACATTTGTTTCAATTGTTCCCTACAGCAAAGATGCAGAAAACACTTATTTCCCTGGCTAGTATCAAATGCAAAAGAATTTTATCACTTGAACCAAAGAGAAGACTCTAAGGTATGATCCTTCCTATAAAAATGCATAATGAGGAGAAAATATTAATGGTTTAATACATTATTAAATTAGAGAGGATCGAGTTTCCTTCTATTTTACTTGGATATAATTATAAAATCTCCAGTGTGGTTATTTTTCTGGTTTGTCTAAGGACGAGATAAAGATTCTGCTCCCTCGTCTGATAGAAAACATGATGGCCGGAGGCCAGAACAAGAAATTGTTAGAGAGTTAGCGATATGAATTGTTAGTAGGGATTTTTTTGCAACTCTGTTTTTTTGTCTTACGGCTATAATTATATTATTCAAAATATTTATGCAAATCTTCACCCAGATCATCGGAGATTTTAAAATCTTTTAAAGTTCTTTATTTTTCACAGTGCTCATGAAAAGAAATCTTTTCCATGATTTATTATCTAAGTTGAGGTTAAATTAATTTCCACTTTCTTCAGGGTAGATTTTAGTAGGACATGGTTCCAATAATATCCCTACAGTACAATGAAAATGTTATTTCATTGACAAGTTTTTTACCTGGAAATCAGCAGAGCTTACTACTGACACCAGAAGGTTTGCTACTATGGTTAAGTGATAATTTATGGGTGTTGTAAGGTTAATTTCATTGTGTGACATAAGTGAACATTTATGGGTGGTAAAGGCACAATTTGAAAGTGTCATATATGTTATGACAATACCATGTCTTCTATATTTGTAGTATGTGATAATTAGTGCAAATGTTTTAGGCCATATTTCTCATTTTGACTACTTTTAGGAGCAATTCTAAGAATTAGCATAGATATTATAAATATAATTAGAGATTATAAATATAATTGATTTTAGAAAGTCTTCTTCTTGTTTATTTTTGCTCAAAATTGTTGATGGATTAATGTGTAATACATAATTAATAAATGATAATAATTATTATTTTGTTAGCATTCATATAAAAGGGATAAAATCTACTCTGAGCATTTCATAATGAAAGGCTAGTGATGAGAAATAAATTGAGAGGTCTGAGACCAGAGTTTTGAAAAAAAAACACAAAAAACAAAACAACTCAGTTTTGACCCCAATTTGTGTGTCTTGTAATAATTATAGATACTCATGCTGCTCTCACCTTACAAGTATGGAGTCTAGAGGGAACATCTAATTGTTGCTGAATTAGTCCGTTCTGCCCTATGTTCCTCGAGTTTACTCAATGCCTCATCAATTTGTCCAGCATGCTTGACATAGTACCCTACCAAGACCAACTGCCTTGTAGTGGTCTGTGCAACTCTCTCCTGTGTCCCTTAAAATTACAGTTTAGTGCTTCACTGTTTGCAATGCCTCTATAACCTACTTAGTACATAGTTAGTGAGATAATTATACTAATATATATATATATATATATATATATATATATGCCCAGTGCACGAAATTCGTGATGGAGGGGAGTTGTCCCTCAGCCCAGCCTGTACCCTCTCCAATCTGGGACCCCTCGAGGGATGTCCGACTGCCCGTTTAGGCCCGATCCCACTGGTCGGACATCCCTCTCACAATCCAGGACTGCTGGCTCTCAACTGCATGCCTGCCTTCCTTCCTGATTGCCCCTAACCGCTTCTGCCTGCCAGCCTGATCACCCCCTAACCACTCTGCTGCCAGCCTGTTTGCCCCCAACTTCCCTCCTCTGCCGGACTGGTCACTCCTAACTGCCCTCTCCTGCAGGGTTGATCACCTCCAACTGCCCTCCCTTGCAGGCCTGGTCCCTCTCAACTGCCCTCCCTTGCAGGCCGGGTGCCTCCCAACTGCCCTCTCCTGCTGGCCATCTTGTGGTGGCCATCTTGTGTCCACATGGGGGCAGCTATATTGTGTGTTGCAGTGATGATCAATCTGCATATTACTCTTTTATTAGATAGGATGGAGACTTGGTATAGGGGTGGGGGCCAGCTGGTTTTCCCTGAAGGGTGTCCCTGATCAGGGTGGGGTTCCCTTGGGGTGTGGGGCAGCCTGAGCGAGGGGCCTGTGGTGGTTTGCAGGCCAGCCACGCCCCCTGGCAACCCAAGCGGAGGCCCCGGTATGTGGAATTTATTTTCCTTCTACAATTGAAACTTTGTAGCCTGGAGCGGAGCCAAGCCTGGGGCTCCCTCCTCGGCCGGCAGCCATTTCTGTTGGGGTTATAATTGAAACTTTGTTGCTTGAGTGGAGGCTTAGGCCTGGCAAGGGCAGGCAGAAAGCTTGGCTTCCTCTGTTACCTAGGAAACCTTGCTCTCTGTGGCTGTAGCCATCTTGGTTGGGTTAATTTGCATACTCGCTCTGATTAGATGGTGGGCGTGGCTTGTGGGTGTGTTGGAGGCATGGTCAATTTGCATATTTGTCTATTATTAGGTAGGATACTAGAGGCCTGGTGTATGAAATTTGTGCATGGGTAGGGTCCCTAGGCCTGGCCAGCGATCAGGGCTGATCTGTGGGGCAACTGGCGAGGAGATCGGGGGGCCCCTGCTGGCATCCACCTTGGCTGTCTTGGCACCGCCTGCTCACTGGCCCCGCCCCCTGCTGCCACCTGCTCGCCAGCCCACCCCAACCCCGCTGCTGCCACTGGCCGCCTCCCTCTGCAAGGTGACCAGCGGGGCAATTGAGGGGTGCCCGCTGGCACCCGCCATGGCTGGTCTGGGGCCTGCAGGCTAGGGGCAGCTCCTGTGTTGAGCGTCTGGCCCCTGGTGGTCAGTGCGCATCATAGCGACCGGTCATTCTACTGGTCATTCCGCTGTTTAGTCAATTTGCATATTAGACTTTTATTATATAGGATATATATAAAGCTAGATAGCTTATAGGAAGGTAGTAGATAGTGTGAGAGCTTCTACTCGCTAACAGATTCAAATTTTTTTTGTTGCTGTTCTCTAACATATCTGCATCTTCCCATTCACACAATGATGTTAGTCCAGAGGGAGAAATATGCTGGGGTTACAGAGCAATTTAACCACTTCTCACAAATGTCCTGTGGAGATGGCTACCTAATATACCATATGGTCATGAGAGGAGGCCAGCCTGCCCTGTTGGTTGGCATCTGAAAAAGTTAAGGGCTATGCAAAAGCTTAGAAGCCACTGTGATGCCCAAACACAGAAACTATTCTTATGATATTTGTTTTCCTTTTTAATTATAATTTCCTATTTATATTATACTTGGTTGTGTTGTCCTTGAACATGGGTCAGCATAAATCTCTTTTGAAAAGAAAGAGCATAATGGACACATATTTTGAAGGGAGTAAGAATGAAATTAGTGAGGTTATGTAAAAAAAAGCAGAATTTCCCACATCCCTCCCCTCTCTTCCCACACAGACACACATGCACACATACCATATAGCACAAAAACAACTGTATAATGTGAATAAGGGCAGTTAGTACTTCAATTCATTCTGAAGTACTAATTGGCTTAGAAGGTTCATGATATGACTAGAATGGAATGGGCTGGCTAGCTCCACATTGCCTAGTTTATTTGATTAAATAATATCAATAATTGACATGTAGTTGAAAGTATCTTTCTAGGCCAAGAACTGTTACGCACACTGGAATTACAGTAGTAAAGAGAACAGAAAAGAATTTATGTTCTCAGTAGTTTAGATTCTAGTGATAGCTAACAATGTCTTGCTCTGTACCAAGAACTGTTTAAGTTAGTTTATGTGTAAAAACCCTCACAACAATTCCATTGTACCACGACAGTATGTCCAAGGGTGAACCTGAGGAGGGTTGGGGGGGTGGTGAAGGATTTAGAAAAGACAGACAAGAGAATAAAGCTGAGGCTCGGTGGGACACTGCTTCTCTGATGGAGAGACAGGGACATGGCCTGAAAGCCCAGTCTTTATCTTATAGTCAGATTCCACGAGGCAAAGTAAGGGTGTGGTTACAACGTTCTCCCGGGTTTAGAACCTACTCAATTACATGCACCTAATCAAGCTTTGTTTACTTGCTGCACCTCCTGCAGCCTATATCACTGAGCCACGTGGGGCTCCAGGTTCGGACCATAAGGTCAAGCTTACAACTATATGTGTCCATTATGCTCTTTCTTTTCAAAAGAGATTTATGCTGACGAATGTTCAAGGGACAACATAACCAAGTAAAATATAAATAGGAAATTATAATTAAAAAGGAAAATAAATATCCAAACTATATGAATAGTTGCTGTGTTTGGGCATTACAGTGGCTTCTACGCTTTGGCTATAATTGTGCTGGGACTTGCACGTGGCTTTGCCACAAGAGGATCGTGCCCTCTCATTAGTCCCAGGCTTGAACCCGTCCAAATGCTGTAGCTGCTCTCCACACTCCATCAGACAGAAATGATGAACACAGATGAGAAAACTGAGGCATTGATAGGTTAAGTGACTTTCCCGTGGTCACGCAGCTGGGATATGGTGGTGTTCGGATTTGAATGGGGTTAATTAAATGCAGGTTCTGTGCACTCAAACACCTATATAGCTGGGTCCTCATAGAAGCTCAAAAATGTTAACATTTGTAAAGCAACTGTTTTCTAAAAACTGATGCATTTTCCATACTCCCATACCCATTATCTGGCAATTTTCAGTAAACGATTTGAGGCACTGGGATTTGATTCAGTGGGAAGTTTACCATATTTTGGCTCTTCTGTCTTTAATTTTAAGTAAATGTAACCAAATTGGTCAGGCTTGTGCTATGATGAACATACAGTAGTGTTCTATTGCCACAGTATTACACAATGTGTATATGAGCATGTCACATTTTCTGTTATTTACTGTAATGCTGATGACCATATGATTACTGCCAACATGAGCCAGCTTGGAAGAGAAGAGCAAGAACATTCCTTCCATGCATTCCAGGCATTGCTCCACCATGATCTGTTATTAACATTGGAGCCATCCAGTTAAGCTCTGCGAACCTCAGTTTCTACCTCTAACATGGCACTACTAACAACTTTCTTCAGCACCATCTGACGAACATGAAAACGTAAATAAAGGGGCTCTGCCATTTTAAAAAACACCACTAAGGTCACAAGGTCCACACTTAGCTTTCTCATGTCACCTGGCCTTCTCCCTCCCTGGTGATAGCTGAACCGGGGCATTGCCCTCCAAGTCACATTAAGGACAGGGATAGAGCAACTGGTCTACTGTGTAGCAAGCATTGCGTGAGATCATTATCAAGGTCCTTATTTAAGGGAGGAGGAAATAAAATGATAAAGAGAAGTGCCCCAGGCATAGTAGTCACTAAACAAATGTTAGTTGACTTTCTTGATTTTTTCCCCCGGTAACATATACACTAGAATATATTCCTACATATTTATGTACAACTTAAAGAACCAAGTTAAAGAAAATAGAAATGCATTTTGCTTCTTAAGAGCATAATGTTCAGAAACTTTTAATCCCCCCTTTTGTTTCCCCTTTGCCTTTCTGAACATGAGATGTTTCTGAATAAAATGTCTAAAAGGAATTGCCATTTCTTATAGCAATAATTTTTATGGAGTGAAATGTACAATGGTTAGTTTTGGTATCTAAAACCAGGTCCCGTCCCTGAGGGTCAAAAGTGAAGGCCTTGAGGGGAACATGTGACTGAAGTCATGTTTGGCAAAAACAAGAATAGAATACGTAGAAAGGCAAGTGACTCTGACCCCCTCTACCACCCTTCCTTGAGGGTCAACTGAGATAATACTTGACAAAGAGTAAATGTTCACTCCTGGTCTAGTTGTTGTTTTGTCATTGGCTACATGTTCTTCGAGGATTTTACCATGCACGACTCCCCACCCCTCTGAAGGTGTGTGATTCTTGGCCCTACATTTTGCTCTACTGAATAATATCGTATTATTACACCTCACTCAAGCATTTTACAGTACTCAATAAAAAGTACTACAAAAATATTTGATGTTCACTCTGATATTTTGTAATCCAGGGTGGAATTTAATATCCTGTCCAGAGGGTTAATTTTCAAAGGAATAGTATTATCTTGTCATCATCAGTCTCTTATTGATGCAGACCCTGAGGCCACTGATTGTGAGGTGATACTAAATTAAAGTCATAGAGGGATTAAATAGCTTGATTATGAGTGAAACAGGCAGATAGTGAAAGTCAAGAGCTCAGATTGCTGGGCACTGATTATTAGGATGCTCCTTAAATCAAGGAAAGTGTATTGTTCGGTCTCACATGTAAGTGATTCCAGGCCTGTGGTGTCATTATTCCATTCATGCATTTCATATTTAGAAATTATTTGGAGATAATTTTTTGAAGAATCTTTTCCTTCACACATTTGAAGGAGCATATAATTCCAGGCAAGATAAACATAAATTACTATTATTTGTACAACTGCCACAATGAATTACTCTGTTTTGACAATATATAATGTGAAAAAGTTACTATCTTTAGTTTGGTACACATAGGCAATAATGATAACTTTCTCATTAATTTTTAAAAAGTACTATTAATAAAGAAGAAATATAGTGTTTCTTACCATATTATAACATAGTGGCTCACTCAAAAATTTCCTTATTACATGATATATAGTAGCTAAATATGGTTTGCCTATAATTTTCTGTCAAAGCTGATTACATGGAATTTCCATCAGCATGTTAACCAAGACCAGTGTCCTTAGAATCTATTAATTGATGGTTCATTTATAAATTCTAATTATTTTAATATTACACACACAGAAACATATATTTTTTCTTATTTAAGTTAATTGAATGCATATGGGGAATTATTAAGCTCTATGACCAATTTACCAATTCATGTAGTAGCTAAACTGAATGCATTTTACTTATATTATATATGACATACATGATGTCATATAATGTTACATATATAATATAACAAATGTATTGAGTTACCATGGCTTCTATTTCTCTCTATTCCCCATTGTCTACTATAACAGTTTCTATTCTGTACCTTTCCTGGACTAGTTATTAATTCCTATAGAGCAATAAACTAAGTTTTGGATGGAAAGTAAAAGTCATCTAGTTCCTTTCCAATTCTAGTCACCATTTTTTCTAAAAGCAAAAACAAACAAAAACAACAACAAAATCCTCTAGTTTAAATGTTTATGGAAATTGGATGAGGAAATGTGTAAAGAGAAGTCTACAAAGGGAAGAATAGCCCTTGCATAATATAGTTTGAAAACATGTTATTATGGTTTTAGATCTATGACATAACATATTTTAATCTGAAGAGAAAAGAGGTTGACATTAGCTCACTTGGAGAAGAGACAAATAGGCAAGCACTTATGTTAAAGTGCTTGATTGTGCAGTGAAAATAAAGTAGGAGCCTTCAGGGCTAAATGTCCCAACATTACTGGCTGGAAAATATTTGACAGTGCACAACTCATTTCCCACGTGAACAAATGTTACTCCTTTGTTTTGAGTAGATGTAGCTTGTAGTGGCAGTATGATGCAGCGCTATGCAAGGTTTAAGCTTTATTAATTTGTTATAGCATTCGTGTTTCTTAGAAAGAGAGGTCTATGCGTACTAACTTTATACACAAGTATAGAAGAAATATTAATCTTGTTATTATTAGAAGAAAATAATTTTAGATATCATGTCACTCTAGGAATCTGTGTTCAATACTAAGAAAGTAAAATAACATTTTCCTACACCCCCCACCACTGGAGATAAATTAGTAGCCACAATCTCAAGTCTCTTAACCTGTATTCTTAACCAACATACCAAGTGTGACATTTTTTACGCTACCAATAGGACTTAAAAGTTCCATGTGCTTATTTTTCTTTACTTTATAAGACAGAAAATAGATTTTTAGCCTCTGCTTTGAGTAATACTCATGTTAGTTTCATGCAGACTTATATCAGATTTATAATTATTTCAATCAGAAAAACACTCGCCATTGGTCTAACAGAGAAGATGGGAGGAATCTGTGCTGATCTACATGTCACTCCAGTTCATGGCCACATTTCAGCGCTGCTAATTTGGCCTTTGCCGCTGTCATATTTTGCTCGGCCTTGCTAGGGAAACATCCTATGCAACCGGCAGATACGAAAGACAGAAACGGAGCTGGGACTTGAGCTCCCGATCCTCTACTGCTGAAATAGAGCACTGACTAATGATGATTCCTCTAACAATATTAGCGTCGTTAGACTCTCCCACATCCCTTCGTTGAAGTTAGCTGGCACCGGGGAACTAAGAATGAACACGCGAGACATATTTATTGCTAAAAAAGCTGTGTATCCACTAGAGGCATTTAACATTCCAAAACGGGATTACATGTAGCATTCGCTGTGAACAGAATTTAAATATGCCATTCATGGATGGGATCATGAATTCTATTTTACTTTCAAGTACACATCTCTATAAAATCATACTCGGCTAATAACTAAGCCTATTCCATTACAGAAGTATGACAAAGATGAAGTGCTGAGCTTCACAAATGAGAGGACTCAATTCATCTATGTTTTGTGAATTACTCATGCTTGACATTTGAGGAATGTATACCAATAAATGCATAATGAATCAAAAGTTAGGAAGTTTTCAATTTAATTTTCATACTGGGGGCATGAGAGGCACTGTGTGTGTGTGTGTGTGTGTGTGTGTGTGTGTGTGTGTTTATGTTTATACACATCATATGCATAAAGATCTTTCCAAAATCTTCTCTCATCATCTGGGGGCCATGTTTCCTAAGTAAGCTCTAATATGGAAACAAGTGGGAAGTGGGAGTTCATGGTCAGCAGTATCCCTGTTTTCAGTCAGGGATAAATGAAGGAAAAGCTGGAAGCTCAGCCTATCTCCTGTGCAATCTCATTATGACAGATTTCTAGGAAATCAATCTGTCTGCTGTTCATTGCACATTTCTCCGAGAGATCGCATTGAAATTCAGCCCAAAAGTTCAACTCTCATTCCATAGAAAATGGCAACAGTGGAAACAAGTCAATGTTAAGCAATACATAAATATGTAAATAAAAATCACAGAATATAGATAGGCTTGTTGTTGTTTGGCCTTTTAAATACCCATAAAAGAATACAATTTTCTAAAAATATCCTATAGAAGATTAAGTTTCTAAATAGAATTCAGTTGATTTTTTTATCCAAAAAGGCATATCCTATATAATAAAGAGCTAATATGCTAATGGTTGTGATGCCCTCACGCCGTAACAACCATTCAGCAGGAGGCTGCGTGCACAGCAGGGTGGAGCCACCGCGTTGCTCCAGAGGAGGCGGGACCAGCCCGAGGTAACTCGTGGGATGGAGGGCGGGGCTTGAAGCGGCCAGAGAAGGCCGGAGGGGTCGGGGGCAGGGCCAGGCGTGCTTGAGCTCTGGGTGGAGAGGTTAGTGTGTCAATGTGGGGCGGCAGGTGGGTGGGCGGGCCGCGTGATTTCACGAGCCGGGGTCACTAGTTATAAGTATAAATTTGGGAGTTATCATGCAAATTATCCGTAGGAAAAAACATTACTACAGTTCTGTCTGGGGGATGCCACAGATCTGCATCATGGACAAGGTAATGCCATTTAAAAGGACACTCCTGCCTGGCCATGGTGGCTCAGTGGTTGAGCGTCAACCTATGAACCAGGAGATAAGGGTTTGATTCCCAGACAAGGTACATGCCTGGGTTGCAGGCTCGATCCCCAGTGTGGGTGTACAGAAGGCAGCCGCTGGGTGGCTGGATGATTCTCTCTCATCATTGATGTTTATATTTCTCTCTCCCTCTCCCTTCCTCTCTGAAAGCAATCAAAATATATTTTAAAAATAAAATAAAAGGACACTCCTTCTGACAGTTTTCAGACAAAGCCATTCTCATTTCCCTACTTGCTTTACAGAATATTAGATTACAGCGGGGGGGAGGGGGGTAGCTCCATTGATTATTTACTTTAAAGCTGTAAATAAAGTACTAATTCTCTTTCTCTTATTCATCTGCCTGTGAAATGAGAATGTAAGAGAGAATTAAGTATTTTGTTAATATTTACAAAGGATTTAAATGGGGGGGAAAAGAGAAAAGTTCTAATAGACAAATGCTGTTTTCTGTACTTACATGAAATTAACATTATTCAAATCCCAGTTACTAAACCAGCTGTATGCATTCTCCCAGAGACCAATTAGATTACAGCACACTTTTTCTTTAATAGCGGCCTGAAGCTTCAAGAGCCTACCTTGATGAATACAAGTTTGTATATATATGCAAAAATGTCATTTATCAACACTGATGTTAACGGTGAACTTCGCGTAAGTGGCCATTGAAAATTCTCAGTAAAGCCTGATTTTTCATTGCAAAAATACTACAGAAGTACCTTTATAAATTTATGTTCCAGATGGTGCTACCATCTGGGAGCTAACTTTTATGTCTAATGGTTTCTAGTAACATTTACATGTATTAGGCATCAACACCCACTTCTGGTTACAATAATTTGCTTTACTGAGTCAGTGCTTAGTAGAATGTGTTGTGCATGGCTTATTATAAAACCGATCTCAGGTGACAAAAAGAAGTAAACAGACTGCCACTTTCATATGGCTAATAATAGGACGCACAGCAATAAAGTGACCTTCGCTGGCCATCTTCACACAGGAGAGCAGTAGCATTTGTGTCTCACACATTTGCATGAAATGTGTATCCTAAGCAGGTTGGGCCTGCCACTGTGCTCCCCTGAGAATGTAGACTTGCCAGATGGTTCTGATGAACTTTATTTTCTTGAGAGGCTGCATTTAAAGAATACCTGATGGCCTCCAAGTGCACCAGAAATTAAACTGCTAGATTTTCTAGGAGATTCATAAAAATGAGAATAAGATGGAGTGAACAGGAACTAGCACAGTGCATTACCCTTCTCAGGGTCACTGATCCCATTCTTGTTCAGTCTTGAGAATAAAAGAACTGACAGGTAGGCCGATCATTTTTATTCCACATATCATGACCAAGGTTCGACATATTCGTGCTCAAAATGTCTACCAGATGTAATTCTTCCTCCTCAATCCCAAGTATCTAGCATACAGCATGCTCATCATATTGCCTTACTTTTTCATTTATTGTACATTGATACTTAATAACACTTCCCCAAAGATGTGCTCATCTTTGGACCATCTTAATGTGTTATCTTACATGGGAAAAGGGAGTTTGTAGATGTGACAAAGTTAAAGATCTTGAGATGGGGAGATTGCCCGAAATTATTCCCGCGGGCCCATTGAAATCACAAAGATCTTTCTAAGATGGAGTGCAAGTCATAAGAGCAGATGGGATAATGGGAGGCAGAGGTTGGAATAATGAAGAGATGGACAAGGGACCATAAGGGGAAGTAGACAGATTCTGCAAGCTGGAAAAGACATGGGAACGAATTCGCTCCTAGAACTTCCAGAAGAAAGGGGATAAAAGAAAGATGGCCGGGCATTTTCATTTTATCCCTTAAAGACGCATTTTATTTTTATTTTTTTTATTTTTTTATATTTTATTGATTTTTTTACAGAGAGGAAGGGAGAGGGATAGAGAGCTAGAAACATCGATGAGAGAGAAACATCGATCAGCTGCCTCCTGCACACTCCCCACTGGGGATGTGGCCGCAACCAAGGTACATGCCCTTGACCGGAATCGAACCTGGGACCCTTGAGTCTGCAGGCCGACGCTCTATCCACTGAGCCAAACCGGTTAGGGCTAAAGACGCATTTTAGACTTCTGGCCTCTGGAACTGTAAGAAAGTAAAATTGTGTTGTTTTAAGTTTGAGGTAATTTGTTACGGCAGCAATAGAAAACTAAGCACATGCCCTTATTGTCTGTGGACTCAAGCACTGTTTACAGACATTTCAATAATTTTACTATAGGAATAAGCTATATAGAGGGACCATTTGACACACACAGAGAGAGAGTAAATGGAGCTTGGCTGGAGCAACGGTCCTGAGAAGGTGAGAATGGCTAGAATCTAGGACACAGGCAGGAGGATTGTCTTCAGCTAGGAACAAAGACAAACAGTTTCATGTTCTAACCTCCAATGATAAGAATAACATAGGCTGCCAGGCTGGTGTGGCTCAATGGTTGAGCGTCAACCTTCTAAACCAGGAGATAATGGTTCGATTCCTGGTCAGGGCACTAGCTCGGGGCATGCAGGAGGTGACCAATCAATAATTCTCTCTATTATTTATGTTTCTCTCTCTCTCTCTCTCTCTCTCTCTCTCTCTCTCTCTCTCTCTCTCTCTCTCTCTCCCTCTCTCCCTCTCTCCCTCTCCCTCTCCCTTCCTCTCTGAATCAATAAAAACATATTTTTAAAAAAGAATAACATAGGTTATGACATCACTGGCTGGAGGCCTCTCTTAATTTCCTCCAAAACCTGTGAACAATATTACTGTCCATCTTTTTCTAGGTTTATTTTCTTCCATCTTCAAATGTTTCTATTCCCAGTGACGCCATCAAGAAACAGCTTCTCTTTCCTCCATTGGCTCTCTCATTATTCAGGTATATCCACTTCTAATTGGAGTTATCTTTAGCGATTGCTTAATTAAAATGAACACCTTCTAGAGCAGTGTTTTGAAGGCATTTGGCAATGTTTGGAGACATTCTGGTTGTCACAACTTGCTGGGGGGGAGGAGATGTTTGATGCATGAGGACTTCAAGTGCCATTGCTGACCTCACGGATGGAGAGGACCCCATGGAAAAGAAGGATTATACAGTGGCTCCCTGCCCTCAGCCAGCAAGGAAACCAAGACAGCCACAAGAACTGAATTTTGCCAACAACCTCAAGGAACTAGGAAGCCGATTCTTCCCCACAGACTCCAGGTGAGGGCCGGACTTAGCTGAAATCTTGTTTTCAGCTCAGAGTACAAAACCCAGCCAAACGTACTCAGACCTCTAACCTACAGAACTATGGATAATAAATGGTTGACATATTTCCAGTCAAAATGTCTACCAGATATAATTCCTCCTCCTCCTCAATCCCAAGCATCTACCCTACATCATTCTCATCATATTGTCATGCTTTTCCTTTTACCATACAGTGGTAGGCTTCATAACAGTCCCCCAAAGATATCAACATCCTACATGACAGAAGGGAGTCACTCCACCTAAGGGAATGAATTACTTCTTTTTCTTTTCTTTTTTTAAATATATTTTTATTGATTTCAGAGAGGAAGGGAGAGAGATAGAAACATCGGTGATGAGAGAGAATCACTGATTGGCTGCCTCCTGCACACTCCCCACTGGGGATCAAGCCCACCACCCAGGCATGTGCCCTTGACCGGAATCGAACCTGGGACCCTTCAGTCTACAGGCCGACGCTCTATCCACTGAGCCAAACCAGCTAAGGCGAATCACTCCTTTTTCTACATTATACTCCAAACAGCTACTTTGGTTTCTGCATATATCTGCTTCCTCATGCAATAGCTTGCTAGGGCCCCCAAAAGGTAAGTATTGTGTAGTATTCACATAATAACTAAGGAATAAACAAATGAGATAAAAATTTTCATGTGCACATAATTAGTTAGACTATTGGTCTGGCTCTCCGGAAATGAACACATTTTTTTTAACCTTGATCAATCAAATCAAACTATCTTTGCCAGGATGGACTCAGCCAGAGGCAGGGCCCCCTGGCAACCCAATTTAACAAAATAGTATAGTCTAATTGACAGTGAGGGGGAAACCAGGCAGTTCGGTGATATGCTATTGGGCGGTCTGGCTCATGCTCTTCTTGAAAGAAAAAGGCTCAACTGCAAGAGAAAGAAATGAGAAATGTGTGCATTATCCTATGCACGCACTCAGGGTGTTCTACTGCAAAACATACGCTTCAATTGTGATCCTTCGAGAATGGACTGACATTGTTTTCCGTATTCAGAGGCTTCACTTGTGTGGTAAAAAGTGCGACCCACGACCAGCAGTTTTTCCCCAGAACAATATAATCAGCACTGTCACCTTCCATTTTGATAAACCCAGATAAAAGTGGTTAAAGATGTGGCAATCAAAGATGCCTACTTTGTTTCTTTCTGTAAATCAAATACTGTGGCTGCTGGTAAATTGAATCTATAATGCTCAACCTAAGAGCAAAGAGAGAAAACTGACAGCGGAATGATTTTGTTGTAACCGGTTTTAGAGAATGTGTCTCTCCTTTAGACTAGGTCAGATCAAAATGTGAAAGAACCACATAGATGACCTAAATATATGGAAGAATTCTGCTTAACACAATGTATAACTTGTAATACTTGGCAATACAAAGTAGTTTGCAAATTAAAATAAAAGCTTAATGCTCATTTGCACACCTATGCATCTGAATTTATAGATTTCGAATGTGAAAAATAAAACTTCTTTAAAATAAAACTTGAAAGCACATTAAGTTAAAAATAGCATCCATTCCATTTACTTTGAGAGATTTAATTATTATATTCGTCCAGAGTACATTATTAAAATTGAAAAGACATAATTCCTTGGTCTCAATGGATATATGTGCCAAAGTGTAAAATTAAGTCACCATTTAATTATCTGAGCCTGTGCGGGAGAATGATTACATGAAAAAGCACACACCAGAACAAACTAGCACGTTGCATGCCACCTTCACCAGCCTCCACAGGACTTTACAATAGAACATAGTTTACGTTGTTATAAGCTTTGAGGTTTTCTGCTACTGGTAGCAGCTTCAGCTTTGCCTATCTTAGCTTGACATGCAGATAGCAAGAAAGTAAGTAGGGGTAAGTAGATAATGCAAAACAGGATTAAAGAAGAGCAACAAACAACTAGTTCCTAGAAAAGCTAGTGTTCTCAGCTTTTTTGTTTTCATATTCAACATTTGTGCACTCTATTGAAAATGCCAAAATCAATTACAGTGGTATGGTTTTGCATTATAGTTCTTATTTAAAAAGTCCATTTTTTTCTTTCTTGTGCCTTTCTAGTTATCATATTCTTGTTTTATTTCTTTTTCATAGTAAGAGGCTGCACATTTGATGGTAAAATAGGGATTATTATCCCTTAAAGAATAAATAATAAAGAATAAAATAAGAAGGTAGATGATTATTTCAGCCACAAAGAGAAAGGGCAGAGAGTGTATATTATTTTATTTTCTATCATGGTATATTTCCCAAAGCATTTCATGGGGTTATTTGCTGATAAATATTCTATTAAAATAACATTGTTAGAAATACTAATATTTCTTCCAGGTCAGAGATTCATTACAGTTATGATCTGCACTGTCTGTGATGTTTAAAGTGCTCACTTATCCTCAAAATTATTCTCAACAAGACAAAAGCTTAATGAATCTCGGGACCTAGAACTTATACAAAAGAGTAGAATGGAAAGATTTGTGTTGGACTTTCTTCTTTTAAAAAGATGATACTCTTTATATTATTCTCCTCAGTTTTAATAACCTTGTTTATAGGATTTCAATTCAGATATCAAAATTTAAATAACTATTGAAGGCCTTAAGACCAATGCATCCTATATAATAAAAGCCTAGGTGGCATCGCGTGATGTCGTTCAAAGATGGCCACCACAAGATGGCCGCCCCCACGTCATCACAACATGGCTGCCACAATATGACCACCTCCACATCATCACAAGATGGCCAGCAGGGGAGGGCAGTTTGGGGCGAACAGGCTGGCAAGGGAGGACAGTTGGGGGTTATCAGGCTGGCAGGGGAGGGCAGATGGGGGTGAGATCAGGCCAGCAGAGGAGGGCAGTTGGGGGCCATCAGGCCTGCAGGGGAGGGCAGTTAGGGGTGACCAGGCCTGCAGGGGAGGGCAGTTGGGGGCCATCAGGCCGGCAGGGGAGAGCAGTTGGGGGCGATGGGCTGGCACAGGAGCAGTTAGGGGGCGATCAGGCAGGCAGGTAGGCAAGCAGTTAGGAGCCAGCAGTACCGGATTGTGAGAGGGATGTCTGACTGCCAGTTTAGGCCCAATACCAGACATCCTCCAAGGGGTCCCAGAATGGAGAGGGTGCAGGCTAGGCTGAGGGACACCCCCATGCACAAATTTTGTGCACCCTGCCTCTAGTATAAAAATAAAACAAAAGCAAATGTAGAAACAAAAATACACCTTTTCTTCTGCGATTTTTTAAACAGTACATTTTGAAGTGTGCTAAGAAAAGAATACTGATGAAATGATTTGTAGAGAGAGTAATCAATACCAAAATCTGTTAGCATCTTCTAACATATCTCATGGCATTTTGAGAAGAATTCTATCTTATTTTATTTCTGACATTTCTTATATCCTAAGTAACTTATTCTCCATTCAGACTGATAAAAGTAATTGTCCTTTTGGTTATTTTTTAAAGAGGAATGCATGTAAGGATCCACTTTCTTGATTATATTATAAAATTTATTGAATTGACTAATTATCCCCACTGATTATTAGATCTGCAATGAAAAACTACACATATGGCGGTGGGAATATTATGATTTTTATAAGGTGACAAAAGAAAAATTCAATAAGGGCAGAAATCTGTTTCTTTCTAACAAAAATAGCATTCTATACTACAAAAATAATGAAAGGAGTTTTAGGGATAAAATAGGCAGGTTTAGGGAGTCAGGAATAAAGAGGGTCCATGGGGGAGGAATGCATGGATGAGGGCTTGGAGCTGCCAGAAGGCATATATTCAAAGAGAATGAAAAAGGTGCCACAGGATAAGGGGGGAGGAAGACATACTTTCACAAAAGATAAGGAAAAGCCACAGGGTATGGGGGGAAAGGAAACAAACTTTCACAGAGGATAGCGAAATGCCAACAAATGGCAGAAAGAGGATAACAGATTTTCACAGTAGATAGAGAAATGTTACAAGATAAGGGAGAGAGTTGGAGGGGGAACGCCACATGGGGTTTGGGCTTTGAGGCTGATATTCTGCAAAAAGAGTGACCAAATTGAAGAGCATAGGATCATAAAGTGGGGAAGGGGTCCCATTAGAAGGGAGCATGAAGAGACAAAGAACTGCAGCCTTTATAAACCTTAGAAGAAGGGGCTTTGTGGGTTACCCCTTGGGACCCCCTCCCTACATGGGCGCTTGTATTTGCTTCCAATAAATTTCCACCCTTCCAATAAGTACCACCTTTTGTCCACGGCTCCATCAAATCCATCTGGACAAGGGCCTGGGAAAGAAATCACCCTTGCATCCTGCTCAGGAAAAGAAACCTAATCAATAACACAATTTCCATGAATCTGCACACATATTTAGTCTCCTTTGAAAAAGCATTCTGCACCTCTTAGAAAGCTCTTGACAGTTAGTAGAAGTCTCTGTCAATTACATAATTTCAAATAGCCGCTCAAATATTTAGCAGCCTCCCCAATGTGGTATCTAAAACCACCACATTGTGCAAATAATAACATGAATCAAATGGAGACTAAAATACAGACAGAGCCAAACAGGTCTGAACAGTTGCATTGATGGAAGAATCTAAACTGTGAGTCTTAAAAGTGAAACTGGCGGGGGGGGGGAGGGGCAAAATATCTGCAATATCAGTTCTGTCTAGCTGCTTGAAGACACAGCAGTGATGGAGGAAATGTTGGTTTGTTCAGTTTTTAATCTGAGGGGGGAAAAGTCATTATACATTGCTCTTGGATCCTAGAGAAATGTGCCTGCTCTGTGGATATTTTCCACAAATAGTACAGAAGCAGAGTGACCTCGGTGGCAGCTGACAAGCCACCAAGGCTAATTAGCTGCTCTCCTGTCAATAGTACAAATCAGTGTAGGAGCTGGGGGCTAGAGTAGAAAGTTCTTGAAGCTGGGGTGCCTGGGGCAGAAGATGCTAATGACACTAACCAGGACTGAGGAGGCCTGGAGGCAGCACCCTGTCTCCTGGGACTTTGGGCACCCAGGAACAGGGACCAGCTGGGTGACAGCAGAATGAAAGTCACATATTAGGTTTAACAATAGAGTGTGAAGTAGAAACAGGGGACACGTTCCCCCACCTCTTTTCAAGTAATATATCAAAGCAGGAAAAAAGGGGTGCTGCTTTAAGTATCTGAGAAGGTATCCATTTTTTTCTAACAGTCTAATAAGAGACTTGTATGCATGCATATAAGCCTAACAAATGGACACAGACAACAGGGGAGTGAGGGCATGAGTGGGTTGGGGTGGGGAGCAATGGGGCGATAAGGACACATATGTAATACCTTAATCAATAAAGAAATTTAAAAAAAGAAAAGAATGATGTGTCTTAGTGGAATTTGTAAAACAGAGTGTCAAACCTCTTTAATCCTGTTGACTTCTATGTGCTCCTTTTTTTTAGATTGAAAGAAAGTGGTCAGGGCAGGCAGAAACCTCAAATTAGGATGATTGCCTCTGATTTCTCTTTAGCTGGTAAAATACAATCGGCATCAGTATGTAAATGTCTTGATACCTCCACAGCTGTTTGTAGTTGTTTTGTAACCTACCTCCTATAGGTGTTCACAATGGAAAGTTTTTTTCTGTAATTTATATTCTAGAGTCTAATTTCAATCAGCGATTTTCAACCTGCGTTCCACGGCAGGCACAATGGTGAGCCACAAGAATTTTAAGAACATGACTATTTAGTCAGGGGCACTGACCTCTTTTCCCTTAGATCGTCTAATAAAAAAAATGGCCACAGCCAACACAATAGCTGTCCGATGTGAATGAATCAAAATTATACCTATGTTTTTGTCAGATCGGCAAAATTTGTGTGCCACAGATTTTAGTAATTAGTTTAATGCCTGCCATGAGACAAAAAAGGTTGAGAATAGCTGGTAAAAATAATAAAAAGGTCTGGATGACTAAACAAATCCTTTTAAGTTTTTTAGTAACTTCAGGATGACTTTGGGGGCTAAGAACAAACCTGGAACGATGAGAGAAGCAACATGATGTCTAATGAGATATTTGCAACCAGGAACCATTTTGGGAGTCAGGCTGCCATGAATTCGATATAAGGTCCTCACTAGACATCTGACGTTGGGCACACTGACTATTTTGCCAATTTCAGTTTTCTAAACAGTAATATTGGATGATAATTTAGAGCTATATTAGTGTTGTTTGAGTTCAATTACATTATAGCTTAGGAAGCTCCTAAAGAGAGCTGATCTATAGTATTCATTTAATAAAAGTATCTAGGGAAGGCTCCACTAAGTCTACACAGAGGAAATAATGTATTCTGTATGGAGGAAGTGGGTGGCCTAGGACACACTCAGGGAAAGAATTGCCCACGTTTGAACAAGGGAAATATTCCCTTGTAATTGGGAGCCTTTATGTTTCTGCGTAGATTAAATCCTATGATGAGAATCACTAGCAGAGAGAAACAAAAGGAAGGAAGCATTGAAAAGGACAAGGAGAAGATGCAGTTGCAGTGTATTTATTACGCTATTTCCTTGTCCTTTTCTCTCTATTTGGAGGACAAGAACAATATCTTTATGCTGAGAAGTATTTGGGGGAGAAGGAAAATTCCTGGACTGTGAGTTCACAGGACTGAGGATTCTGAAATTAAATTACTAGGAGAATAAATTCTGATGCACAAGGAGAAAAAGTAAGGCAGAAAGGGACATCTCTATGTGTTTTTACCCTTCAGTAGGCATTTTTACTCATTTACTTGATAAAATGTATTTGGTTTTTATTATATTTGGGGCACTGTAGAGAAAGCTCTAACCAGAGAGAAAAAAAAATTCTTGCTCATTTGGAGCTTACATTCTAGAGGAGGGATACAAACAATTCTATATAATAATCCTATATAATAAAAGGGTAATATGCAAATTAACCCTAACAGCAGAATGACTGGAACAACTGGTCGCTATGATGCGCACTAACCACCAGGGGGCAGACACTCAATGCAGGAGCGGCCCCCTAGTGGTCAGTGCACTCCCACAGGTGGAGCTCCGCTCAGCCACAAGTTGGGCTCACAGCTGCGAGTGCAGTGGCAGTGGCGGGAGCCTCTCCCACTGCCTCAGCAGTGCTAAGGCTGTCCGACTGCCAGCTTAGGCCTGATACCCTGGGGAGCGGGCCTAAGCTGGCAGCTGGACATCCCCTGAGGGGTCCCAGACTGCAAGAGGGCACAGATTGGGCTGAGGGATACTCCCTGCCCCGAGTGCATGAATTTTCATGCACCGGGCCTCTAGTACATAAAATAAATAAATAAATGATATAAAACCCTAGACAGTTATAACTGTCTTGGAAAAATGTAAAGCAAGGAAGTGGGATGGGGAGTGCCATGCTGGAGGTAGGCGCAGCCACTGAAATGTTAAACAGGGTGTTCAGGGAAGGGCTCACTAACAAGGTATAACTGAGTAAAGACTAAAGCAGGTGAAGGAACATGCTATGCAAATAATTTAGGGAAGAGCATTCTAGGCACAGGGGACAGAGGACAGAGATCAAGCATCATAGGCAGAAACATACCTCCTATGGTGGGAGGACAGTCAGTATACAAATGTGACTAGGGTGCAGGGAGTGAGGGAGGAAGTGGCCCAACCATGGTGGTGAAGGTGACAGGCCAGTACTTGTATGGCTTCATAGGCCACTCTAAGAATTTGGGCTTTTTTTCTGGGAGAGATAGAGAACCATTGGAAGGTTCTGAGGGACATGCTCATATTTCCATTTTAATTGGTTCATATTGGCTGTTTTGTTTTGCAAAGAGAGTAGGAGTTAGGAAATACTACTACTACCACTAATAAAAATAATAATACTATTCCAGATGCAAACTAAAGGAAGAATTAACAGGAGTTGTTAGTGGATTAAATTCAAGATGTGAAAGAGAAGAATCAAAGATGGAAATCTAAGGATTTTCTATGTAGGAGGAATGTTCAATTTAGTAACTGGGCAGCTTTAAAAAATTCTGGTATATATTTTCATCCTCACAGTCTGAGGTTCTTGTTTTATGACCCCAAACCTCCTATCACATTGGACTCAAACTTTGCATTCAGCCGTGATCACGCTAACTAGACTCTGTTCCTCTTGAAAACAAGAAATGTGAATTATTCGTTTTAATTTTCTCAGGGCTGCCATAGGACCTGACAACACACTGTGTGGTTATGGTGGATGTGGTGATGCTCACTTTAGCCATCTAGCATCTGAATCCACTCAGAGGCTGTAGGGGCCATCTCATCTAATGAGTCTTAATGGGTATCAAAGACTGTCTGACATACAGAAGGTAAAAATGTTAAATATTTACTTCCCCAGCATCCTTTTGTCTTGGGCCCAGGCTTGTGATCTGGGGTTCTCCTTGTATAGACAGCCACAAAAAACATTGCTTGGAGAGTTAGTATTCAAACGTGGGGAACAAGTAACATCTTCTTCTCTTAATTGTCTTTTCTTTATCAGATTAGTTCTGAGTTATGACTTGGGGTATAATTTTCGACTTGCTTAAGCCTATGCTTGGTTCTCCAAATTTTCCAATTATTCCGTGAATTGCCTAATATCATTTCACAACCTCTCTTTCTGCTTAAATAAGCCACACTTAGCTTTGTTATTTGGGACAAAGAACCCTCTCCAATGTAGTGCTCAATAAGTAATCACTTAATGAAAGAATAAATATTACATCCTACTTTAAAAATGTATATATGCATATTTACCTGAGATAGAATAATACACTAGGACAGTGGTTGGCAAACTCATTCGTCAACAGAGCCAAATTTCAACAGTACAATTGAAATTTCTTTTGAGAGCCAAGTTTTGTAAATTTCAACTTCTTCTAACACCACTTCAAAATAGACTCACCCAGGCCATGGTATTTTGTGGAAGAGCCACACTCAAGGGGCCAAAGAGCCGCATGTGGCTCGCGAGCCGCGGTTTGATGACCACTGCACTAGCAACTTGAAATCCCCACTTCTGTCTTCCTATTTGTCACTGTAAAATTTGAGGAACATATGAAGGAAAAGAACACTGGGATTTGATAGGAAGCAGATAAGAAGTAATGGGAAGAGTTTCGGATTTGGGAGTCATTGACAATTTGAGAACCTGATAAATAGTATAGGTTCTTTCTATATGAAATTACACATAAGCAAAAGCACAAACGTCTAAAGTAAAATTTTAATGAGATCAAACACTTTGGCATCTTCTCTCTTTGATAAAATTTTATATAGTTTTCAATAACACATTCTAAAAGGTTAAAGACTACACTAAATTTATTCTTACTGTGCTGCTTTATACATATTAATAACATGACTATAATTTCAAATTTATAGCTAATACAGTAATCAATTTCATAGAAATGAAATTGCATTAATTATTCTGATATTGCCAGAGAGAAAGCAAGCAAAATATAACAGAAATAGTTGGATTTCTCCAGCTACTCTATTGATATATAGATATTATATTGTTAAAAACTCAAAGAGAAGCACAAATGAATGAAAGTATGAAGTGCTAAATCAATGCTAAATAATTAATACCAATGAAAGAATAGATTTTGAAAATTGTACAGGTTATTATAGATCATTCAAAGTAATGCCATTATTATATAGACATGCGTTTCAGAGAAGCTACATGTCATGCATATAGTCACTACTTACAGAGGGATATCCTTTCTTTAGACCAGTCCCACTTAAACCAGAAAGCATCATTTTACTCCTTGTTCAAATGAAATGTTATAGCCAAAGCCATGCATGGAAATGAGACAAAAGGGGAGCTGAATGGGAAGATACTGAGGGGCTGCCAATCTCTCTGTGAGGGCCCTGGTTTGAAGGGTCTCCACTTAATCAACTCTGTCTTTGAGTATTAAAATGCAATAATAGATAAAGATAACTGCCTACATGTATGCAGGCCCCATGCTAAATGTTTTCAAATGTTTCCTCTCACTCAATCTTTGCACTAGGCTCATGCAATGAATACTATTAACTCCATTTTACAAATGAAGAAATCAGAGGAGAGTGGTTAAGTCACTCACACAGCAAATAGAAAGTCAGAGCCAGATCCTAAACCCAGAGCTCTTTACACCAAAGCTTGTGCTCCAAGTCACTGCGCTCAAAAGCCCTTCAATTTTAAAACGTTATGTAGTTTACTAGACGTCATCCATCTGTTCTACATTCACATCTTTCCTGCCTCTGTAAGCTGAGCCTTTAAATAGGAAGAAAATAACAAATTAAAAAGTATTTTATGAATAAAAAGCTTTTATTGATTTCGGTTAAAGTTTGGATAATTACAGACATAAATACCATCCAAACAGTTCATAAACTAAATAGGATTCTCTTAATTTGTCAGTACAGTGGGCTTAGCCTATGACTTGTTATTTGGGAAATTATTCTAAGCTATTAGGATTTCTAAAACTTTAAGTGAATCTGAGCAGAGGAAATCAATAGTTTAGACCCGTCTGAGCTGAACGTAAGACCGGCTGGAGAAAGATTCCATCTTTCTGGGTCAATGCAGATTGACTGGTAGTGACGTGTTGAGATTGACTAGTAAAGTCTGAAATGGGCCTGGAAGGGAAGTGACGTCCTCGCAGCCATGTGTGTAGCTACTATGTATAAACCTTATGTCACTCATTTGGCTTTACCAGTCTACAACAAACCTGCAGTCATTATTTACTAATAGGAGTTTGTCAGTCTGTAGTTTGAAGGTGTTTGGAATAATTGATATAACAAATGTATTAACACATAGTACAGCACCTGACCTATAACATCCTATATAATAAATAAAAGGGTAATATGCAAATTGTCCCCTTGACTGGGAATTTGACCAGAGTTTGATCAGGGGGTGGGGCTGGCCCGCCACTGCCTGGGGCCCCTCCCCTGGGCCGGCCCGGCCTGATAGGCCCCAATGGGGCTGGCCGACCGGACCCCACCCGTGCCCAAATTTGTGCATCAGGCCTCTAGTAATATAATGTAATGTTATAGTATAATATTAAATAATATAATATAATAATAAAATCAACAATGCCTATTGTTATTTTTATTATGTCAATTTTATAAGAAACATCTAAATAAGCTACAAAACATTATTGATTTCTCACTTCAGCATAGAATTATATAACAAAAGTGTTTGTCATTCAAATTCCCCATAGTTCACCAAACCATTCTTCTAAATATTTTCTTTCTTGAGATCTGATGTTCCCTAGGATTTAGTGATTTATTGGACATTAAGGTGAGCTGAGCTGTTGACCCTTTTCCTCCTGTAGAGTCCAACCAGTTCCACATAACCATCTAGATATAGCACTGACTTTGTTATGCAACAATGGAAAATTCAGGCCTCCTACCTCAAACCCAAAGTGGGCCATTGCAACGGAAAAATTCTTGAGCCACAGACAGACTGGAAGCAAAGGGAGGAGTAATATTTGGCTTGAGGAAGAGGCAAGAGACAGAAGGGACAAGGGAGTGAGGGGAGGAGAGAGAGACAGAAAGTATGAATGAGAGTGAGAATTATAGAGGACTGCTCTCTACTTTTATTCAAAGGACCCGCATGGATGTCTGGTTCCTGGGCCTCACCCTCCCCCCTCTCCTCAGGGAAGGCTGAGCAGGACAGGGGTCAGAAGCATCACTTTAATGTCATTCTCTCCCTGGCAGTGGACCAGAAGTCTCATTCCTTTCATGGAAATTTGAGATGAAGGAAATGTGCTATATCTCAGACAAGACCCACAGCCTACTACTTAGGTTACCTTGTGCAAAATCTGATTTCCTTGGTTTCTCTTCCTAATACTTCTAAATCAGATCATGTGGCACTGACTTCAGGATGCACCCTGCCGGGAATACAGAGCTCCAGTGTGTGCACATGGTAGCTGGTTAGTGCCCCATGCCACCCCACCAGCTATGCATTCAAATCAACATACATTTATTGAGTCTCTATTATGTACTTAGGTGGAGGATAGAAATTTTCTTCCCTTGAGTCAAGCACAGGTGCTTAAGTAATACATGTAGTAGAATCTTCAGAGGACATTATACAATGCCTCATTGTAGGAATTCCTACCAATTTGTTTTTTCCCCCAAAATTTCATATTAAATAGAGTCGTAAGCATAATATGATAATTAGACCGGACGTTCTTCTGGATGACCTTTCAGATGAAGCTGGGGCTGGTAGGGAAGCCCGGGTCCCGGGTGCCTGCCAGCGGCCAGAGGGAAGCCGGTGCTGGCAGCTGGGGGAAGGAAGGCCTACTCTTACATGAATTTCGTGCATCGGGCCTCTAGTATATGTATATAAGCTCAGGTAAGCTCAGTTGTTTTATTCATAGAAGGCTGAAACTAGCAATTTGTCATCATAGATTCAGATTTGAACTGGGCTCAGCAAGCTGTAGTGTTATGCATTTTGACATCACAGATAGTAAGGTACTGAAGGTAAATTAGATGGTGAATGGAAGGCTTAACTAAGGAGTTTTCCTGTTTGTTTACTTTGTTTCCTTCAATTGAAATTCTCTCCAAGGGATGATTTTAAGACATTATGCATTTCCTTCTATTAATGTGTTTTATTTTTAAAAATTTATCTTTATTGTTGAAAGTATTACAGATGCCCTCTTTTATGCCCCATTGAACCCCTCCACTGCCCCCTCAGGCCTTCACCACACTAGTATCTGTGGGTTATGCATATATGCAAATATGCTCAATAAATCTAAGTCTTTGCATCCAGTTTATCACAATGGAATTAAACTCTTAGCTTTAAATGACAATGCATTTTTCAAATATTAAAAATGTTTATCTCTTAATAAAAACAAACAAAAAAACAACCCTGACCTGTGTAGCTCAATGGTTAGAGTGCCAGCCCAAACACCGAAGAGTCATGGATTCAATTCCCTGTAAAGGGCATGTACTTGGGTTGCAAGTTCAATCCCTGGTCCTACTCTGGGAACTTGCAGGAGGCAACCTAACAACATGTCTCTCTCACATCAATGTTTCTCTCTGTCTCTCTCTCTATCTCTCCCCGCTACCCCCCATTTCCCTCTCCCACACTCTCTTCCACTCTTTCTAAAAAACCAATGGAAAAAATATCCTTGAGTGAGGATTAACAACAAAAAAATTAAAATAAAAACTAAAACAAACTGGGAACATATTACCCTCTCTTACATAGAATCTAAAATATCTTTAAGTGGTAGATAATTCTTATCTTCAACCTGCTCAGGGAAACACCAGTAAAGCAATGTGAGTAAATATGGTATTGTATGAAGACAAAATTTTTAAAATAGAGAAAATATTTATATTTCCTCATACATGATAGTTTATGTTCATTTAGGTGAGAGGGGGCTGGGGAAGTCCACATGACTGATACTAACTTATTAATACAAGTTTAAGTTCAATTTAGATATAAGGAAGGGAAGGAAACTAAAATATACTTTCACTTGCCTAACAAATTATGATATAAAAAGGTCAAATAAATCAAATAGATTCACATCCTTAAAATTTTCTTCACGAAATTTGCCAACACAATTTAGAACATTTATTAAAAATGAAAATTCATGAATCAAGGTAATGGGTGATGTAATCTAATAATTAGTGAAAACCAAACTTGAAGAAAAATAGAATTGTATTTGTTTCATATATATATATAAAATCAGTATATATACATATATATATTCAAAAAAGTATACACACTTTAACAGCTGATACCTCAATTTTGATAATGAAATGTATTTTAATAAACACTGCTTTTATAATTATCCCAACTGTGTGTATACAGTTTTGGGGACACTATGGTCATATAAATACCATCATATCCATATAAAAACCCAAAATAATTTAAGATGCTTATAAATATGCAGATGAGAATATTATTTTACTGATTGAAAGAAGTAAAATGTTTTCTTTTTGACAAGATCAAATAGGTGAAGAAGTCTTAGAAATTTATATTTTCAACTGTTAGAAGGTTTTGACCTGCAGTTAAAAATATCCAACAAAAAGGTGCTTAAGTAATAAAGATTACTATTCTTAGAGTACAAAGCATTCATAAGAAAGGAGCTATCCAGGGTTGTTTCAGAAACTTAAAAGTGTGTAGCCCATGAGTCATTTCTTCTGATTTTCTTGACCTCTTTTCAGTTGCAAGGTGGCTACAGAATCTCAAAACACTGCATTCTTCTACATCAATATCTAAAATTAGGAAAAAAAAAAACACAAAAAACTGGGCCTATTTGTAACACATCTTTCTATTTTTTTTTTTTTTTGTAAAGTTCAAAAATAAAGACCAAGAAGACCTTTCTTTTAATCCCGTTGTTCAGAACTAAGTTTTATGTCCATCTCTACCTTTAGAGGACCAGGACACTGATTCTCATGCAGATGGACTCTCAGAAGGAAGTGGGTGGCAGATGGTCATATGGTGTCTGCCAATGGGATCATTTGGTACTTTTATGTGTGGCCTTTGAGGACAAACTTCCTAGGTTTGAATCCTGGCTCATCCATTTCTAACCTGTGCGATCATGAGTAATTTAATCCTTTGGAATTTCAATTTCCTTATCTATATTAAATTAGGATAAAACAGTATCTCCTTAAATTAATGCGAGCTATTATTTATTATAAAATACTAGAGGCCCGGTGCACGAAATTCGTGCATGGAATGGGGGGGGGGGCTGTCCCTCAGCCCAGCCTGCACCCTCTCCAATCTGGAATCCCTCTAACAATCCAGGACTGCTGGCTCCCAACTGCTCGCCTGCTGGCCTTTCTGATTGCTCCTAACGGCTTCTGCCTGCCAGCCTGATAACCCCCTAACCACTCCCCTGCCAGCCTGATTGATGCCAAACTGCTCCCCTGCCAGCCTATTTGCCCCCAACTTCCCTCTTCTGCTGGCCTGGTCACCCCTAACTGCCCTCCCCTGAAGGGTTGATCACCTCCAACTGCCCTCCCTTGCAGGCCTGGTGCCTCCCAACTGCCCTCCCCTGCTGGCCATCTTGTGGTGGCTATCTTGTGTCCACATGGGGGCAGGATCTTTGACAACATGGGGGCAGCCATCTTGTGTGTTGGAGTGATGGTCAATCTGCATATTACTCTTTTATTAGATAGGATAGAGGCCTGGTGCACAGTTGGGGGCCAGCTGGTTTGCCCCGAAGGGTGTCCCGGATCAGGGTGGGGGTTCCCTTGGGCCGTGGGGCAGCCTGAGCGAGGGGCCTGCGGTAGTTTGCAAGCCAGCCACGCCCCCTGGTGACCCAAGTGGAGGCCCTGGAATCTGGAATTTATTTACCTTCTACAATTGAAACTTTGTAGCCTGGAGCGGAGCTAAGCCTCCTTCTCACTCCGTGGCTGGCAGCCATTTCTGTTGGAGTTATTATCCTTCTATAATTGAAACTTAGTAGCCTTAAGCGGAGGCCTGGGCTGGCCCAGGTGTAAATGAAAAGCTTTGCTTCTTCCATTGCTGGCGGCAACCCTAGCCTCCCTCTCTTTCCAGCTCCGTGGCTGCTGCCATTTCTGTTTGGATTTGTTTACCTTCTATAATTGAAACTTTGTAGCCTTGAGTGGAGGCTTAGGCTGGCAAGGGCAGGCGGAAAGCTTGGCTTCCTCCATTGCCTGTGAAACCCACGCCTCCCTCCTGCTCTCTGTGGCTGTAGCCATCTTGGTTTGGTTTATTTGCATATTCTCTCCTGATTGGCTGGTGGGCATGGCTGGTGGGTGTGGCTTGTGGGTGTAGAGGAGGTATGGGAAATTTGCATATTACTCTTTTATTAGAGAGGATTTGTTTACAGTTTTTATAGTATACAGTTTCTATACAGTTTATATAATATACATTTTATATACAGTTGATTACCTCTGCACTAAAACTTTGCATCTCTAAGTGCTTCTACAGAAATATAGAAGCAATTTTTTAGAAATGTAAAATATATTAGAATGGCCAGTAAAATTATATTAATTCAATCTTTATAGTCGCTATAACTAATTAATACATGTATTAGACTCATAGTTATCTCCAAGGAATTTGCTCTGCCATCCCTCACCCCCATAATAACAGAAATTGAGTACAAGGCCAACTGACTTCGTCTCCAGTTGGCCTCTGAGTATAAGGAAAATAGGCACTTATTTAGTATCCCTGAATTAAAAGCTAGAATCCTGTCCCAACTCCCCAACCTCACATGATAATATTATGGTGGATGTGGAGTTCCTGGGGTTTCATAGAAAGCTTTATTGATGATGTAAAATTAAGGGGGTCTCCCTCCAAGGTCCCATCTCTGCTTCTCTCACCATGGAAGAAGTTCAATCTTGTTTTCAGCAGAGCCAGAATATAGGCCACCACCCATAAGTTCTGCTCCATATTAAAGTCCAGTCAATCCCAGCATCCTGCATGTGGAGTCCACAAGGCTATGGGCCATGTGGCTACTTAGGACACATGACTATAGAGAGAGAACAGGTAAGCTCACCAGTGCATGCAGGTGTCAGAGCAAGTGAGAGAAAGAGCGAACAAGAGTGAGAGCAAAAGCACTCTTTGGGGATTTTAACTCTCCAAGATTTCACATGCTTCTGATGGGGCCCACCTCCTAGCCAAGCCTTCCCAGGCTAGACTGACAGACAAGCACTTTCTGTACATCACCACAACTTCACTGTGCATGTGTCCATCTTCCCCTTTTGATGTCCTCCCCAGTGATCTGCAGAGAATGGACCAGTGGTTCCCTGGGGACCGTGAAGTTTCAGCTTCTTGGTGAAGCTGCCCAGATGACCATGCTTATAATGTTTGGCCTTCCTTTTGTTCTCTTCTATTATTATTAATTAGATAATTATGACAACATTAATATATGTATGTGTTTTATATATACAAAAATATACATATATATATATATATATATATATATATATATATATGTGTGTGTGTGTGTGTGTGTGTGTGTGTGTGTGTGTGTGTTTGTGTGCATATATATATCTCATGGTATACAACTTGCAGTATTGAAGATCTTCCTTCCTTTAACATTAGAAAAATACACTCCATTATTGGAACAAAAAGAGAATAATTGAATAGAGAGGTGAACTTGGCACATAAGAAGACATCTTAGTATGTTGGTATTACCAATCAATAAATATTTGTTGAGAATCATCTGTGTGATGATATAAAAGAAGTATCAAATTTATCTCTGCCCTCTAGATGCATATGATCTAGCTGGAGTCAAATTCAACATGCAACTAAATCAATGCAGTGCTAAATTTTATTGCACTGAATCTGGTCGTGAGAAGTTGGAGGAGGCAGAGATTAGGGTAGACTAGAAGTGCTGTATAGAGAAATTGGGAGGTGATGGAGCTCAAACTGTTCCTCATATGGGACACAAAGATCAAAGGCCTTGAGACATGTTTAAAGATGATTGGGGGTGTTGACTAGATGGAGAAAATTAGAAATAAAGTAGATTTTTTTTGAGAAAGGTTAATACATTAAACAAATATTTACTGAGTGATTACTATGTACCAAGCTAGTGTTATTTCGACCTATGAACCAGAAGGTCATGGTTCGATTCCTGGTCAGAGCATATAAAGATGAAGAATCCAGTAAGAAATGGCCACTGCATTTCAGTAGCTAGAAATGTCCCATTCTTGGTTATTTATTGATATTTATGAATCAAGTTCTCTAAAATAATTATATAACATTTGTGTTACCTTGATATCCTTTTCCCCAGTGTACAATAAACTAGACTAATCATGTCAAATATATTTTGAAAGAGCATAATAGTAAATTATCAATTTATCTTACATCTTTCAATGGAATAGCTACAATATTTATAATAATATGATAATATTGATAATGCATTTATTATGTATTATTCATGTGCTAAGCACTCTTAAAAATGCTTTAATTTATCAATTCATTTTAACCTTATAACAATCTATGAGGTAGACATTCCAGTACTTCAATTAATTAAAAAGGCCCAGCAATATTATATGATTCACCTAAGATGATAGAACTTGTAACCAATAGAGCCAATCTCTGAACTGTCTAGTTCCAGAGACTGTTCTTTTAACCACTATTCTCTGTTTGATTTATATAATTTAAAATGAACACAGAATCCAAATATTGAATCTTTTCCAATATATAGTTCATCCTGAAATTTTAAAGGAACACAAATGGCTTTTCTTACATACTGAAATTTATTTTTAAAATTTAATATTTCTACTAAGATGTTATATGATTGTCATTTATATATAGATTCTTATTTTCAAAGGTGAAAATATTAAATAATAAAAGAATATTTCAGCCCAGCCGGCATGGCTCAGTGGTTGAGCTTTGACCTATGAACCAGGAGGAGGTCATGGTTTGATTCCCGGACATGTGCCCTGACCTGGAATTGAACCATAACCTCCTGAATCATAAGTCCAAGCTCAACCAATCCCCAGTTTGGGGCACGCAGGATGCAACCAATCAATGATTCTCTCCCATCATTGATGTTTCTATCTCTCCCTCTCCCTTTCTCTCTGAAATCAATAAAGATATATTTAAAAAATAATAATATTTAAGTTTTTGCCTTTATTTGATGATATGAAGGATAGCAGAATAAATTTTTACTGTTAAGTACAATGTGTGAAGAAATGTATTCAATGTCAAAGCTCTACTCACTCAGCCTGACATTTCTTTGTGAAGTGGGCAGAAAATAAAATTGCTTCAAATTAGAGGAGAAAATCACACACTATGAAAAGTAGCATGTTGAAGTCATGCTTCCACTGAGGTATGAGTGAATTTTACCACACGAGTTTCATTGACAGTAATGGGAATTGTGAAATTGCCCTTCTTAATGTGCTATGAATCGTTACCCTTAATATCCTCATAATGTGAAACTTTTCCTGGCATTTTATGTTGGTTTTATAGTATGACATTGTTTTTATGTATTTGTGTGAAAAGCTGAATAATTGAATTAGTTTCTTTAGTTTTGATTTTTTAAGCTGTTCTTACCTATCTCCACCCCAGACCAATATTCAACATTCTATATCTTGACTCCTTTTAACTGTCCTGAGCTTTAAAATAAAAATAAAATTGGGACATATTAATCATTTTTTCAGTATCCAGATTTTTTTTTTTAACAGCAAACATTTCTGAGGCCATCTCAGTGCACTCTACTGGGCTCCTTGGGAAATAAGAAGATAAATCAGATGCTTTGACTCTAAAAACTAATGGTCAGGAACAGAAGGTAAGAAATGAAAGGGCAAGTCTAGGCAATGACTAAGTCAAATTATTGCCGTAGGTGCTTTGCACTTAAGGTAGAAGCTGAATTCTCAAGGTCTGATAAGATTAGAGAGCTTCGATTTCACCTCCAACTTGCTCTCTCGTGGGAGGAAGATGATAGAGGAAGGGAAGCACAATGCTAAGTGGAAATCACGCATGTAAAGTAAGCAACAAGACTGAGTGGTGTGTGGCAGACACTCCATGAATATGAATTGCCTTGGGAATTCAGGCAGAAGGAGAAATCGCTTTGAACTAGGGCTCAAGGTAATTTCATTAAGGCATCCTGAGTTAGAGTATGAAAATATGAGGGAGCAACTTTCAAGTCAGAAAGCAGCATGATCAAGGAAACGAGGCAGGAAAGCAAGGGGAGTTCAAGAACAGATCTCCGAGAGGAGTTAAGAAATGGATGGAGGAATTTTGGTTGTCACAATGACTGAGAGTGCTGCTTGCATTTGCTGTGCTGAAGCCAAACAGGCTAATGATTCTGTAATCAGTGCCACACAACAAAATATCGTCCTCAAAAAAAATGCCAAAAGTACTCCAGTTGAGAAAACAACACACACACACACACACACACACACACACACACACACACACACACGAGGATATGGCTTATGGAAAAAAAAAAGCAGTGAGAAATGAAGTTGGAAAAGTGGACTCCAATATCACACTGGACATCAAATGCCATGCGGATAACTATGTCTCACTGAAAATTTTGGAACTGAGGGATGATATGACCAATCTTTGAAACTATTAAGAATAAGGAGTATAAATGATTCAACAGGATGAATTTGGCATTTATTGGCATGGCTGGGAAAAACCAGGCATGGAGTGACTAGTCAGAAGGAGTTTATAGGGAGCGAGCAGGAGTAGGAGGGAGATGATGGCCACAGAGAGAGGCTGAGACCACAGTATCTTATTCATATTCTTTTCCTGTAAAGGACTCCTCTTCACCCCCCACCCCCACCCTTGGGTATTATTAGCCAGGGAAACGGTCAAGTTTTTCTGAGGGCGTAGGGCCTGGGAAGGGGAGGAAAATTCTATCTCATCTTTCAAAGCCAGAATTTCTTCTACCACACTCTTTGGTCTGTCACAATAACACTGCCTTAAGGGAGAGAGTGGGAAAGCAAGTGTCAGAAATGATGTCTCAGCAGCATACCTCACCCTGATTAGTTGTGAAAAAGCAAGCACAGGAGCTTTTCTCTGGGGCTACATACCTGAGGTTGTCTGTCACCCTTGACACTTCATGACTAAGAGCCACTAGCCCAGAAATACTCAGAAAAGATAGAATGAGTCTCTCTCTCTCTCACACACACACTCATACACACACCTGTACATACACTCTTGTACATTTTTTTCTTACAGAACAAAATAAGCAATGTGACCAATTAATGACTCTTAGAACATTTATAGACCTTGTGTTTCTTCTTTTGATTTATTTTTAACTAAACATTCAAATAGCTTCAGACTATTTCTTGTTTACTTTAAGATAAGAGCTGGAGGTGATGGGCTCACCTGGCCACACTGGCCAGCTCTGCACAAGGGCACCGATGGCTGTGTAGAAGGCGCTGCTGGAATCAGGCTCTGAGCCACTTGGTGCTCCTGACAATGCCCTTGTGGGACTTCTTGGATGGGTGTCTATCACTATTGTTTTACGTGTGCTATGTGAAACACACCCCGCGATTAATGGCTCTCCAGCTATGTAAATCATGTTCCAAGGTTAATTATATGTTGCCTCAAAAATGATTTGCTATTCTCTTTCTTCATTCTGTACATTTTTAGGTTCCCACTTATTTTTACATGTCATTCTGTGGAATTCTGAAAAGTCTCTACTAATTATTTTCCTTCTCACTTAAAGTAAGGTTGTTTTACATCAAAAGTTGCAAACTCAGGCCTGGCCGGTGTGGCTCAGTTGATTGAGCATTGTCCTATGCACAGAGAGGTTGTTGGGTTGATTCCTGGTCAGGACTCAAGCTGGGATTGCAGGCTCAAAGCCCAGTAGGGAGCATGCAAGAGACAGCCAATAGGGGCTCTATCTCATTTCCCTCCCTCCCTCCCTCCCTCCCTCCCTCCCTCCCTCCCTCCTTTTCCCTTCCTCTCTCTGTAAAATCAATAAAAACACATGTGCTGCCTGCCTTGAACCCATCCACTGCAAGCTTGAGATCTCAGACTACATGCTTCCTTCAATTATTTAATTGTTAATGTGGGTGGGTGGTTGGGGTTTTCCTCATTGCACAATCCTTGGGGGATTCGCTGATTGGTTATAAGTAGTGTCTTCTGATGCTAGAACTTCTAAACTTTCTCTTTAGATGCTAGAAAACAGTTGTGGTGCTACAGTCTCTGTTTCATTAAGAAGAAAGTAGACATCCGTGTCTGTGGTACTTTTCCCCACAAACTGGGCCTTCTTCTTGATTCTTAATGGGCCTCCCTGGCTGTCAGTTATCCAAGGACAAAGGATAAGAGGTGGAAACCAGAGAGACCTTTCTCTGGCTTGCAACTTGCTGGTAGTTTACACAAACCTATAACCATGGTCAAAATGCCAGAAAGAAATTTACAGCCATGGCAGAGCATAGTAACCATAAATATTGAGCTCATTCATTATTTTCTGATAAGCTTACCCTGGAAGCACAATGATATTTCCCCTAATTAATCCTAATCCCATACCTAGCCATTTGTTAAACCCACTCAGAAGTTAGTTTGATTTTACTTTGTCTTCCGTGAAACAGCAGGTCTAACTAGGTGTAAGAAAATCTTCTACAGGTTAATTACATGTGGTATAGAGAAGAATTTTCTATGGCCCATTTTATCAGGGTTGCCTGTTAGATATTCATTTATTTCTATAAGTCATTTATTAGTTTATAGACTATTATGAAGAGTATATTCATTCTTTACAAAAAGAAAAAGTAAACAAAGCCCAACCAATCATTCTTTCTCAGTATTCAAAATAATCTCTGACTTGGATAAATGATCCTGAAAGTCAAAGAGCTATTTCCTGAAGAATCAAATAAATACGATTGTGCTCACATGTTGCTGCAACAAATAAAGGAAATATATATTAAAGTCCCATGTCTGCAACTTACTCATATATCTCTCACAAGTTTCATACTAATTTAATTCCCCTAACAACTTTTAGATGTATTTCATTAACAAAGGAGAACAAAATATGTAACAGAGAAGTTATATACTAGTACATTGGACATCCTATCTAATAAAGAGGGAATATGCTAATTGACCCTCACACCATCACAAAGATGGCGGCACCCACAGCCAATAAGGAGGGAATATGCTAATTTACTGCCATGCCCTCAAAGATGGCAGTGCCCACAGCCATAAGATGGCAGTGCCCAGTCCACTCAGCCCTGCCAGGGCAGCAGGCGCGCAACAAGGTCAGGCCTGCCCCCAGGTGAGCCTGGCCTCTCTGCACGTCTGCCTCTGGAGTCCCCAAGTCCCCGTAGCCCCCCAGCCACCCAGGGCTGGCCGAGGCTTGCACTGCCGGCAGTGGCAACAGCAGAGGTATGATGAGGCATCGCCTTCCCTGATCGCTGGGTCGCCTCCCACTCCTGAGGGTTCCTGGACTGTGAGAGGGGGCAGGCAGGGCTAAGGGACCCCCCCCTCCAATGCATGAATTTTCATGCACCGGGCCTCTAGTTTTCACATAATGGGAAAGAAAAGAGTCAGGATTCAAATGTAGGTCTCCCTGGTGTTACAGAACGTTTTTCAATTCAAAAATATTTGTAAAATTCCCTATTACCTCATTAACCAGTTTTCTGTTTTCCCAAAGCCAGGAAATTGGTTTGATTTACTTTGTCTTCCATGAAATTGCTAGTTGTAATGTCATGTGAGGTGCTCTTGTAGCACAGCAGGTCCTTGAATAACATGGTTTCTTTCAACACCAAATTCCTTATTACGTTGATGAGAAAAAAATTAATTTCCAGATGGGGCCACTGTCTGTGTGGAGTTTGCACCTTCTCCCCATAGCTGTGTGGTTTCCTCAGGGCACTCAGTTACCTGCCATATCCCAAAGATGTGCACGTGAGGTGACATGGCGTGTCTGCAAGGTCCTTGGTCTGAGCAGGTGTGGGTGTGGATGCAGTGGCCCCGTGAAGGATTGGCGTCCTGTCCTGGGTGAGTACCCTCCTCGAGCCCTGAGATGTTTGGAGAGGACCCTGAACTGGAATAAGCAGATTGGAAAAGAATGATCTTCCTTGTGTGTGTTTTGTTTTTAATATTTGTTAAATGTATGTATAGTTCCCATTGATTTTTAAATGATTAATGTGTGGTGATGGCCAGAGGGAAGGGGGTGTGGAAAATGAATGGAGGTGGGAAAGGGTGGGGGGGTGGGGACATCTGTCAACAATAAAAATAAAGTTAAAACAAGTGTTTTGTGTCTTTGTTTAGAAGTTTGATGAGGTTTTTTGACCAGAACTATGCCTTAGGAACTTAACGCTTGCTCATATCCACTAGCCAATGGTAAACTTGGTTGTGTGACATAGTTAACTCAGTCACAGTTTCCAAGAGTCTGTCTACCATGTTAAGGGAGGGCTTGCTGTGCTTTATCCTCATGTCTCGGTCAGTAAGGGTCCTGGAAGCTGGATCAACAGCAAGAAGGCAAAAGGTTCTGACTGTGCTTACTCAACTGAAGGTTGACTGCAGATAGAGAGACAGAACACCTTCAGCCCTAGATATTAAAGAGACTTTTTCCCCCAAGGATAGACCAATAAGAGGTCTCTTTAGAGAAAAGCAATTCTAGACAGATGAGAATCAGGAATCTATAAAAGCTCACCAGGATCATTAAGACCTTGGGATTCAGAGAATACTTATGGGCTCATTTCAGGAGGAGGCACAAGCAAGCACAGTTCAGTGGGTCAGAGGTTCCCACAGGGAGCAGGTTATACAAAGGATCTCTAGGTGGAATATGAATGAAAAGAAATGACATAGAACTTCTAAGTACACATTTAAGTCAACTACTCTTTTTAAAAAAATAATTTGTTAATATCTCATCATCTGCCTTCATTCCCTCAGATAATTTCTGTACAGCAAAGTGAATTTAAAAACACACAGATATCTAAAGGAAACCTTGCTTTCTATCTTGATTAAGAAAATGAAATAAATTCTCATGTTTTTCAAAACTGTTAATCATCCCTCATCTAAAAATACTAGCCCTCCGTTTTAATTTTGTAAACAGCCTCATCTAAAAGTCAAAGATTAAATTGTATTTTATTCTTGTTACTCTTCCTTCCCTAAAATATTGATATAAAATATAGTATTTGTTTTTAACAATTCTTTAATGAGGGCTAAACTAATAATTAACTTGAGAATTTCATTTTCTATACTAGGTGCTAATTAATATAGTTCTACACTAAAAGTAAACACATTTAAAGAATCCAGGAATTATAATTCAGTATGGCTTAGTTGATGATATATCAAAAGGAACTCATTATCTAACATTCAGTATATCTACAGGTGTTTGAAAAAATGTTTCATAATATCCTCTGTGCTTTCCAAATCTTCAAAGATTAAATTCTATTTAAAATACTTTGCAGTATGAATGTTATTTATGCCCTTCTGCCTTCTGGTTTGAGTAGGAATTCTAAGAGGTAAATAAAGTACCCTGATATCTACACATACACTCCTTTTTGGCCAGGTGGCATGCAAGAGAGAATATGGAACAGGCTACTTAGGCCCAGCCAGTGTGGCTCAGTGGTTGAGCACGGATCTATGAACCAGGAGGTCACAGTTTGATTCCCTGTCAGGACACATACCTGGGTTGTGGACTCAATCCACAGTAGGGAGTATAGGGAGTGTGGGGGGCAGGTAGGAGGCAGCTAATCAGTGATTCTCTCTCACCACTGATGTTTCTATCTCTCTCTCCATTCCTCTCTCTAAAATCAATAATAATAAATTTTTTTTTTAAAAGAGGCTACTTAGGAACTAATTACATCCAAATCTCATTTTGAAGTTTATATTTCCTCTAAAAACCTAAGCATAGGATATAACTGATGAATCAATGAGGAAGATAAATTTTTATGGTTCAATTTCAAGAAACAAACTGTGAAGAACACAGGTTCACATATAAACCAAGGTTATAAATTCCGAAGAGGAGGTTGTGTTAGTTAATTTACTGCTGACCCAAGCTTACCATCTTGACTGACACACAATAGGGACTTGTGAGATGCAAGGAGAAACCAGAGTATAATGATGAATGTATCTTTGTAGAGCCAACATACATCTGTATTTGGAACTCAATTGTTCCTCCTAACACCACTATTTTGATTAAATATTTTAAAATGAATAAAACACCAATTTAAATACCAATTTAAATCCTATTCTAATTTGTAGGCTCTAGATCCTGAAAGAATTATTTCAATTATTTCCTTTAAAATGGCACCTATAACACATATTTGAAGCACAATGTATACTAATTTCCCCTAAATGGTAATTTCAAGGAAGATCTCTTTCAAAATACAATGTCTGCTTCCTTTATAAAATAGAAGCTTGAGTCTCAGCCCAATATTTCATATATGGAACAAAGAAGCATCAGGCATGGTTATTCCACTATTGACCTTCTTGAACTAAGATCCAGCCATGCTGAACAAGATTTAAGTTTCTAGAACATGGTTCTGACATGAATAAAAAAGTTAATAAATATCTGTGAATTGTGTAGTATGTGTTATGGGAAACCTTGCCAAGTATGACAGCTGCTCATCTGGTTTCAAAGCATATCATGGGGGTTCTGGAAGAAGAGAAAAAGCAAGAAATTGAAAAGCTATTTAAAAAAATAATGACAAAAAACTTCCCTAACTGGTTAAAGGAAATAGACATACAAGACCAGGAAATGGAGAGTCCCAAACAAGAGGAATTCCCAAAAGGCCCACACCAAAACACAACATAATTAAAATGCAAAAGATTTAAAGACAAAGATAGAATCTTAAAAGCAGCAAGAGAAAAGCAATTAGTTACCTACAAGGGAGCTCCCATGAGACTGTCAGCTGATTTTTTTCAACAGAAACTTTGCAAGCCAGAAGGGATTGGTAAGAAATATTCAAAGTGATGAAAAGCAAGGAACTACATTTGAGGTTACTCTACCTAGCAAATTTATTGTTTAGAATCAAAGGACATATAAAGAGCTTTCAAGACAAGGAAAAGCTAAAGGAGTTCATCACCACTAAACCAGTATTACATGAAATGTTGAAGGGTTTTCTTTAAGAAGAAGAAGAAAACAAACTATAAAATAGGAACAATAACATGTCAATAAATACATATCTATCAACAAGTGAATCTTTAAAAAACACAAAAGAAACAAAGAAGCAGAACAGAAAAAGACTCATAGATACATAGAACATTTTGATGGTTGCCAGATGGGAGGGAGGTTGGGGGGTGGGTGAAAAAGGCATGAAATTAAGAAATACAAATTGGTTGTTACAGAATAGTGATGGGAATGTAAAGTACAGCATAGGGAATATAGTCAATAATATTCTAATAACTATGTATGATTTCTGGGTGGGCCCTAGATTTATTGGGATGATCACTTAGTAAGTTACATAATATCTAATGCATTCTAATGTGATTGGGGTATACACCTAAAACTAATATGATCCTGCATGTAATCTGTAATTGAAAAATAAAAAAATAAACATAAAAAGCACTTTAAGAAATCTTTTCTGGAGGTCTTAATTTCTAAATATCCATATCTATCTATCAATCTAGTGTAACTATCCTACACCTGATTATTGACTTTATCTTTGGCACACATTAGTCAAATGGACTCACATAATATGATTCCACTTCAGGATGAATGAGTGAATACTTGATTATCAAGTGGATACACCAGGAATCCTACCAATTAGTGTAAGATGTTCCAGGAGGGTATCAGGAAATCATGCAATTACTATAGCCAACTCCCCATGATAGCTGGCACTGCTTATATCTATACTAGAGGTCCAGTGCATGAAATTCATGCATGGGATGGGAGGAGGTCCCCTCAGCCCAGCCTCCACCCTATCCAATCTGGGATCCCTTGGGGGATGTCCAACTGCTGGTTTAGGCCCAATCCCAGGGATCCTAAACCAGCATTTGGACATCCCTCTCACAATCCTGGACCGCTGGCTCCTAATCGTTCACTGCCTGCCTGGTCGCCCCTAACTGCCTCCCCTGCTGGCCTGGTCGCCCCCAACTACCCCCTCCCTGCCAGCCTGGTCACCTCTTACTGCCCCCCACCCCTGCCGGTCTGGTCGCCCCATGCAGCCTGCTTGTTCAGTCGTTTGGTTGTCCCTCACTAACCCCCTTCCAGACTGGTTGTAGGCAGCCATCTTGTGAGGGCATGAGGGTTAATTTGCATATTACCTCTTTATTGTATAGGATTGTGATATTCTGGGTACTAAGTTAAACATTTGCTTATATGCTGCTACCACACAGCCAAAATTTTTCCTGTGGAAAGGAAGCTGTCTATGGATACCTTTGATTGATGGTGGGCTGGTCTTTTATAAAGTCTTTTCAGTTTCATAAAACCTTGCCAAGCATGACAGCTGCTCATCTGGTTTCCAAAGCATATATCTAACCTTCTTTGAGCAAAATGAAAGCCAAACTTTCCAGGTATTCATTATGTAGAACAATCCAGAATCTCAGCTCTTCAACTTCTAATTCTTTAAGTTAGAGAACATTATCTAAGAGGCATGCATTATCAGAGGCACTCCAAGATTTATTATTGGATGAAATTGGATTATATTTGTTTAGCTATTCAGAATCTGACTACACAGAGCTGCATTCTAATGCGATAACTTCATTTGTTTCCAATGGTTACTAAAAGAAAAAAACAGTTTTAAATCTACAGACATATTTGCTACATTTTCAGTAGTTGTTACGTAAGTAGGAGAAATAATATGTCTCTGTATAATTCAGTATCATATAAGTAAATGCATAATATAGGTTTAATTAATTTCATCTGATCACATGAAAATTATCTCTAGGGATTTAGTATAGTATAATATTGCCAATGTGACTTCTGTCTTTGGTATTCTTTTTCATCTTCTTTCCCTGCCTCTAATTCAGATAGTTAGAATGTTCCAAGTAGTGACCAGCATATCAGAAATAAAAAGAAATAAGGCTTAGCTATTAGATTTTGAGTTTCAAAATCCAAAATATTTGAAAGAATGTAGAGTGAGTATAAGTGGTTATTCTTTTCACCTCAGCTCCATCTTTAGGGCAAAATTCCATCAGCTAGGAAGATAAAAAAAAAATGAGTGGCAAAAAAATAAGAGTCTAGATAGGTGTGACATCAATGAGAAAGGCTATTTGCTTTACTGAAGCTCACAGAACAAGCCCCAGTGTTGGGAAAGGATGACAGAAACTTTAGATGAATTGGAGCTCTCGAAAAGCAGGATTGGACTAAGCTTGTGGGCTGGCAGCAGCTCACACAGCTTTCCTTAGCCTAGAGCAGTGCAAGAGAAGCAGAATTTATCCAGTAAAAAAAAAAAATGCACAGAGAGCCAGCAGGCTATATATGTCCTTAGAATGAGGACATGGAGGCTGCAGTGGCAACCTGCAAGGACCAGGGACCAGAGACTAAAAGGAGAAAGTCTCAGTGGTTGCCAGCAGGGATAGCTGATGACACTGAGGGCAGATGGCCCCCACCTGGCATTTGGTCGACACAGTCCCGGAGGAGAGTCGGTTAGGGCTAATTGAGATTTTCTGCCACTTGATAGAACTGGGGTCCAGAGTACAAATTAAGTTTAGTGAGAGAAAAATACAGAAAAAGTGTGTTTCTTGTGTACTTGAATATCTGAGCTTATGCACTGAGATTTCTCTCTGATACAAGTCTGTGAATAACAAACAGGACAACTCTTATTAATCAAGTCTTTCATTCTAATGATTGTATTTACATAATATACCTAATTATTTTTATCTACTACTCTCCATTTCCTAACTCAATTATTGTGTCATAATTATTTTATTTATACATTATCCTTCATTCCTAAATCATGGTCCATGTTAAAATCGATTATGAGACTTTGTCTATTCTGTCCTCTGTATCCTTTCTACTTTTTTTTCTTGCATGCCTCTTAAGCTTGTCAACCTTGATGATGGCCAATTTTTACTGGAAATAAGGTATTCTTTTTCTGTATGATAACAGCAATAGTTATCAATCTCAAAAAGATAATACAGTTTTATGGACTTCCTTTCTCTTACTATTTGTGTGTCTCTTTAATTTGGTTCCAGGCACTATAATTCTCAAGTGTGTACTCATTTTATAATTGATTATGCTCAACACTTCAGCCTTCTCACTCTAGTCTTAGATCAATTCCCTAACATTTTCATCTGATTAGACCAGGGATCACATGGTAGCAGATTCTAACTTCTGGGTGTGAATTTTCTTTAATAAACTGTACAGTGTTTGAATAGGTTAGGAAACCACATCCATTGCCCAAATATTCAAACAAATAGACATTGGAAAGGGAAGATGGGAAAGGGCATAGAGGATGAGCTCCATGGAGGTGTCTATACATGTACCCAATACTATCTAATAAAAGAGTAATATGCAAATTGACCATCACTCCAACACACAAGATGGCTGCCCCTATGTGGTCAAAGATCCTGCCCCTATGTGGACACAAGATGGCCAGCAGGGGAGGGCAGTTGGGAAGGACCAGGCCTGAAAGGGAGGGCAGTTGTGGGCAATCAGGCCAGCAACGGAGGGGAGTTGGGAGGGACCAGGCCTGCAAGGGAGGGCAGTTGTGGGCAATCAGGCCAGCAAGGGAGGGCAGTTGAGAGGGACCAGGCTGGCAGAGGAGGGAAGTTGGGGGCGACCGGGCCTGCAGGGAAGGGCAGTTGGGAGGGACCCAGGCCTGCAGGGGAGAGCAATTGGGAGGGACCAGTCCTGCAGGGGAGGGCAGTTAGGGGCAAACAGGCTGGCAGGGGAGCAGTTAGGCATCAATCAGGCTGGCAGGGGAGTGGTTATGGGGTGATCAGGCTAGCAGGCAGAAGTGGTTAGGGGCAATCAGGAAGGCAGGCAGGTGAGCAGTTGGGAGGCAGCAGTCCTGGATTGTGAGAGGGATGTCCAACTGCCCATTTAGGCCTCATCCAACTGGGGTCCAAGATTGGAGAGGGTGCAGGCTGGGCATGAATTTCGTGCACCAGGCCTCTAGTAGTTATATATGCCAGAAGGAATTAAAGGTCACTTTAGTGGTTTAGATACCTTTTGAGTTGTTTATTATTATTTTTTATTAAATATATTTTTTATTGATTTCAGAGAGAAAAGGAGAGGGAGAGAGAGATAGAAACATCTATGATGAGAGAGAATCATTGATAGGCTGCCTCCTGCACACACCACACATTGGGGATTGAGCCCAGGCATATGCCCTGACCAGGAATCAAATCATGACCTCCTGGTTCATAGGTCGATGCTCAACCACTGAGCCACTCTGGTCAGGCTATTATTATCATTATTATTATACTAAAGGCTCAGTGGACAAAAATTTGTGCACTTGTGGGGGGGAGTCCACTCAGCTCGGCCTGCACCCTCTCACAGTCCGGGAGCCCTCAGGGGATGTCCTACTGATGGCTTAGGTCCGCTCCCCTAAGCTGCAGTCTGGCCTCCCTCTGCAAGAGGTGACTGGATGGGCGATCAGGGTACCCGGCCGACCCCATCACCCTGCTGCTGCCCTCCTGCTGGGCTTCCTCTGCAGGAAGCGATGGGGTGGCCGATCAGGGGATACCCCTGCCCCCTCCCCCACCACCCCTCCGCCACTGGTCACTGCCACCTGCTACCTCCCCAACACTGTCCCCTCCCTCTGCCCGCTGGCCTGGTGCCACCTGCTTGCTGGCCCCGCCGCTGTTGACTTGTTATTCTGCCGTTTCGTTGATTTGCATATTACACTTTTATTATATAGGATATCCAATCTAAGTTTTGATTGGTTTTAAATTGTAGGAATTCACAATTAATTTTTAATTAGGTTCTTCATTTGTTGTAACCATAGTTATGTTGTGCTTTATGCTATTTCCTGCAAAAAGAAAATTATTTCCTTACTATGTATCTGGTTACTTTTAAGCTTTAAGAAACACTGGCTTTCTAAAATATAATGTAAACTAGAAGGAATGAGAGGGTAGACAGGTTAAAATTTATTTTTTTATTTTCTTCATATGAATTTTAATATTTGTAATATAAATTATTCATGTTTTTCCACAACAGAGTAGATGTGAATAGTTTCTACGATGCAAATATATTACATTCTTTAAAAAAAAAAAGAGGCTGCCAGTCCTGTGAGTCTTGACTGACTAGGAGACAATGACAATGTGTCCTCTGACATCTACTACTGGACAATGACCACAGACCAGTGCAGGTGGCCAATGCTATTTCAAGGTAATAGCTCACACCTGGGAAGGTCTAGTTTTTCGCTAGGATCGTTTTACACAGCAGGGAAAATACACTAATTAGGTCAAAGCATCACACTAGGGCCTCTGTTGGTTGTGTCCCCATGAGAGGCCACTATCCAAAGGTAAACAAGCCATAAACTACAACCAGAATACGAGCTGTTGATTGAGCCACTTCTCCTTTACAGCGTAGTTGCCACTGTGTTTCATTGCCCTTGAATTTATGCGCTGTTCACGGGAGGGTGGATGAGGAAGATGCAAGAAAGGAAAGAGAAACAAAAAAGACATGACATTTTCTGGAGCCTTATCCTCTGCTGAGAACCAAGTAGTATGAGGCCCTGCTCAGGAGAGACAGTGTTCTCAACCGGGGGTCAGGAACTGGACTCTTCAGCTACTCCGTGCCTCTGCAAACACTCCACTCAAAGAGATGGACGTTCCAGGCCTGCTTTTATCCCTTTGATAATTTCCTCATATCACTAAAGGGGAAAAATAAGTCACAAAGCAGAACCAGTAAGAAATACCATTTCCCTCAGGTAGAGCCCTCCTGTGGTTTTTAGTTCAACTATCCCAGGAAACCTGGCCTCACAACTGCCCTTAGGATCAGAATTCAAAAGGCAGACTTGGATTTGAAATAGCGCACAGGTAGAGGGGGCAGAGCTGGTTCATCTTTGATCTATTTTAATGCAACTAGGGGACATGATGCCTTCTCAAGTGTGAACAATGATCATCACTGCATTCACACTCAGCACCACTGCTGGGGAAGGGAGAAAGGGACATGGATAGTTTGAAAAGCCACCAGATGATATTGATTAATATCCCCTTCTCCCCCTCCCCAAATCCCCTTTCTGCTCTCTCTCTCTGAAAAGCCGCTGCTACAGGTGTGAGATTGCAGCCTGAAGGAGCAGCTGGGGAGCAGCGGGGAAGATGGAGGTAGAAACAGGCAGGATCCAGAAAAAGGCCACAGAAGTCAGATGAAGGGATTTGGCCTTGAAGTTGGTGGGGAACCCTGAAGGGTTTTAAAGTAGTGCAGAAATAATTACATTTGGACTTAGAATAACAGGTGTGAGAGTAATGTAGTGAGCAGACTGACAAAGAAGGGACTGCAGAGGAGACAATATAATTGCATGCACAGTTTGCTACTCTGGGCAATCTTTATAGAGGCATTACTACACCAGGATATCCTGAAAGAAGCTATCAGTATGGGTGAAGCAATGAAAATCTTATCATCTGAGAACTGCTTGAAAGAATCAGTGATATTTACATTGAGGGACAAAATTTTAAAGGAACAAGTAATGACTGGCTTCAAATATTTGAAGGTCTGTCATAGTGAAAATACTAATGTTTTGGTTGACTCAGAAGACATATCTAAAATAAATGAGCATACATTTAGGGGTGTTAAATGTAGATTTATCCTGAGGCCATGCATTTTAGAAATTAAAACTAACAGTTATTTATGCTCTTGTTTCATTTATGCCTACTTACCTCTGCACATATTTCAGCTCTCAAGAATGGGACCAAAGACTCGTGTGTGTGTGTGTGTGTGTTGTGTGTGTGTGTGTGTGTGTGTGTGAGAGAGAGAGAGAGAGACAGAGAAGGAGAAATGGCTAAAGTGACCAATCTTTGATGTCTGTCAAAAGACATAATTAAAGTCCAGCATCAGATAATGCCAAAGTACAAGTTCTACTTATTTATGGTAAATATGAAACTTAGGCTTATGGGCAACAAAAATAATGAAAAGCCAAGAAACCCAGAAGACTTCCTCTTTCCCCAAAGGCTCTGGACAACTCTCATTTTTCATCTGAGATGAGGACTATAAAATGATTCATTCCCTGAATGCTATAAAGGGAGAGAGGAAAGTGAAAGAAAGCTGTTGAAATTCAGGAAGGAATTTAAGAATAATGCATAAGAGAGGCAGCAGTTGAGTGATTGAGAAGGTCAGTTTGCTCACTCCACATATCCCAGGTGGAAACGTGATCTAGCATGGCAACAGGGCAAGGATTAATGGGATTCCCACACATCTATGAAAAGAAGATTGCTATGTCAGTGAATGGTACCATCAAAAACAGGAGAATGGGACTTTGTAGCACGCCCAAAGTACAGTGATGTTATCTATGCTAAATAACCAGTGGGAAACGTGAGTTGAGTTGTTACACGGGAAACACTGTGACAGCGCACCAGAATGGAAAATTTCGACAGTAGGAGATTAGCTAGAATGTACAGCAGGGGTAGCTGTAAATTAAGTAGGTGATGTTAGCACTGGAGTCCCCGTGAAGGCAGAATTCATGTGTTGATTTCAACTATTTTATCACTGCTTATCACATTGCTGAGCATCTCAATGCCTCAAAAAATAGTTGTTGACTGAATAAATATTGAGACACAACGTCTCAAGAAAGCATCACATATCTATGGCCTTGACAGACCGTGCTATATTAGTTTCAGGGTGTGTGTGTGTGTGTGTGTGTGTGTGTTAATTATATCCTGCATGTTCATTCCAAGATTGCTTTACTAAGTAGCAAAATGTTCTGTATAATGGGAATGTGTAGGACAAGATGCATTTCTAGTAAAGTAGGTGGAGGGGAGCAGCCAAGAAATGACTGTTTATTATTGTGTTTTCCACTTAATTATATGTTCAGATTGCACCTGTTATATAAATATAAACCCAGCAGAGGAGAGCATAAGGAAGAGGAAAAAAAATACATAAATATGCAATAAAAATGATCTAATTATGTACCCCTTTGGAAAAGGACAGGGAGAGAGAAATGATTCTGAAGTTTCACTATGAAAATGAAATCAATTTGCTCCCCCTTTTAGTAAACTGTGCCTTGAAATATTTTTTTCAGGCCAAATCTATGATAGCAATAGATATTTACTGTGAAAATTAACTAGCAAAAGGCAGGCTGCCCTAGCACACAAGTATCGTTAGCTCTGTCTCAAAGCTGTGGGGAAAAATGTCCTTCACTAATTTGCCTTTAGATTAAGGGGTAGATTCAACTTGACTTCACGTCTACTGTCAAGTAAGCTGGATATTTATTTTAAGTTTATGTAACTTGGTGCCTCCTATTAATTTCACTTGTAGCTAAATTCAGATTTCTTACATGGGGCTGATTTATAAACTCTGCTTATGAAGCAAATGATGAGGTCAAATCAATCTTCAGCAAGGCATTGTATATTAACTAGGGAATCTATTTCAGGAGACATCGCAAGACACTACATAGCTCCAGAGCAAACACTTCTTTCTTCCTGTGGAATCTGCTCTTGGCTGTCAGAGGAAGGCTGATGACCTTTAATAGAAGCGAATGCAACAAAATAGCCCACCACTTCAATTTCCTGTGATTAATTTGCATGGTAGTGCTCATATCCCCATCTTAATTAGTTGCTGCAAATTGTATCTGACAAACCATTAGATAACATATTCAGTCTTTCTATTGAGGTCTTATGCTAAACCAGAGTCTTCACGTACTCTAGCTGATGTAGGCTCCATTCAGTTCTGTCAAACAATAAACAGCATCTGCAATTTGGAGACCATCACCTTAGACTCTAAGGCTTAGAGGCATTATTCACCTACACAGGATCCCAAACCCAACAGGGACTGGAATCCTAAGGATCTGATTCTGAAGCTGCTCTTCCCAGCCACTAAGCTCCATGACTTGATAGTCAAGCCTTTATTGAAATATGTATCAACCTTGTCATTGATATCAACACAAACTGTAAGAGTACTGTCCATCTCAATGGCACTGTTACAGCCAGGAGTTAGAGAAAATACAGAGTAATTAACCATTTGTTGAGTAGCCTCTGGGATAAGCTGTTTTTTTAATACTTTTAGCAAGTGAGGAGAATTAGGAAAAGTGGTATACAGTTATACTTAATGTAAAACAAGCAGATTTATCAGAAAAGGTTATAAGAATTTATATACTAGTACTCAAAATTATTATATCTTATTTTGTTCAAGTTGAGTCAAAATGCTCCGACAGAAAATAAACAGTAAAACTACTCTTTGACAGAAAGCCGATTTTAAAATGCCAGTGATGTGTACCAGAACAGGAAGGGTTAGTAAACACTTCAATAAAATATATCATTTTGTTATAACAGCCAGTAATGCGGCCTGAGTATAATGGGTTCTTCCAGAGAGAGAAATACTTCTTGCCTGTCATGGTGGGGAAAGGAAGACAAGGTAGTCTAGTTTCAACTGTGTCCCGTATTAAACGGTGGTGGATTCTAGTGTTCAGACCAGAGGAAGACTCTGTAAGCAGCTCTATGGTAGAAAAGAAAACCAACAGACCCAGGCATTAATTTCACTATGATGCATGAGACTGGTCTTGAAGAGGGCAGTACGATTTTACTTTTGGAGTTAAGCTGTAAGTTTGGTCTGATGGCTTCTTTCTGACATCTCTAAAGAGTTGTCTCCTCTAGATTCTTGCATGAAATCGAATGTACATGGAAAACATTGGAGACAACATTGAGATCATACTCATAGTCACCTGCAACCTCTCCAATGTTATGGTCCCAGGTGAGAAAGAAGGGCACATGCCACTTTGGGAGGGATGATTATACAATACAGGATGTTAAGTAAAAGAATGTCCTTCTGGTCTAGGGGAGTAGTTCGGGGTAGGGAAGAGATCAGGTCAGAGTCAGACACCCAAAAAATAAGGTCCTGAAAATGATCAGATGGGTTTACTAAGTCCCATTGCAAGGGATTTGCTTCTTTCTTCTCAAGGCATAACCCACAATGATTTTTCAAGCTGCGGAGAGAAGGCCCATATTCAGCAGGGCACTGAAGCTACATGGCAGCAGTTCAGAAATGTCTGGGGGAAGCATCAATGCAGAATGAGGTCTGGGGCAGACTGCCTTGCAGTCACTATGGATCCTCTTGAACAGATGGAAGATGGCAGTGAGGTGAATGTACTCTGATATTCTATCTTAACTCTGGGGATAGAAGAAATTCCCCAAATCTTGCAGGTCCCCGTGGGTTCAGAGAAAGGGCTGAACTGAGGTCCAGAGGGCAGCCAGTGGAATAAGAAAACATCTGTGGCTATGGGCTAAGAGGGCCAGATGGAAGAAAGAATCTGATCCTCAGCTTTTTCTGAATCTGTGAAAAAAGAGGCAGAGTCCAGAGAATTCAGTGGGAAGGATGAGAACTTCATGATTCTCCTTCATGGGTAGTGTCAGAATTAGGGGCTTCTAACACAGCACAGACAACCAAAGTGGGGTCAATATGCCTCAGCTGTCACCAATACCAGATGCCCACAGGAAAGGGCAGCCCATACCACACGAGTCACTATACCACATGAGGGTGGGCCAGCATAAACTCAAAATATAGCTCAAGGGCAATGGATTCTTCTCCCAGCTCATAAGGATAACTGGGGGGAAATAGAACAACAGTCCTGAGTAGGATTTGGCATTTGACTTGATTAGATATTTTCTTTTTTCTGGGCATGGACTTGTTTATTTTATTTGTTTCTTTTAATCTTTATTGTTGAAAGTATTACATAGACCCTCCTTCTCCCCGTCCCCATTATCCTCTTCCAGCCTGCTCCCATCCTCCCCCCGCCCTGGCCCTCACCACCCCATTGTCTGAGTCCATGGGTTATGCATATATGCATACAAGTTCATATTTTCTTGAGACTGTTTTGAAACATTTGAAGAACAACAAAGCTTTTAAATAAGAACAGTTTGAGAACTTTACATCCATTTTCTACTAGCCAGAATCCTAAGACTCATGAGGGTATTTAGATCACTTATGGGACAAAGCAGGTCCAGATGTTGGCATATCTACACTAGAGTATGCAAAAATGTCAACCATGCTACACATGTCAGGCGCAGATGAAAGGATCCACCCCTTCCTCTTGTCCCACATTCAGCATTTCATGAACTTAGTAATTTTCCTGAAGATTGTAAAGAAGATGTACTGACCAGCCTCCGCCCTTCTGCCATCCTGTGGGTCTCTTCACTGAGTATCCCAGCAGCCATGCTTCTGATAGGGGATCCCCTACCATGTAGGACTTTCTAAGGGACCACCTCCCAGCACTTTTCCTGGGGGGAGCACTAGTGCCGAGGTAGCCACTACTGAGATTGTGGATGGAGGGGTTCTATCTTGCTAGCTAGGCTGTAATTAGAATAGCCTGGCAATCCAAGGCTGGATACCTCAGTAAAGAGGGAGCAGCCTGAAATGATAATTGGCATTTGTGGAGCCATAACAGAAAATGGGAATGCTGTATAAATGGAGATCTAGGAGTAAGTGTGATTCATGCCAGATTCTCACCCAATAGTGTTTCCAAACAGTGAGCTCTCAACCTGGTTAATATTGAACAATCACCAATGGATCCTGAGAAAAGATTCCTAGCGTGATCACAGAGAATCTGAGCCAATAACAGGGGAAGATGTTTAAAACACTTTCACATCGCTTTTCTTACAAAGCAGCATTGTGACGACTATGGCCAGGTCTCCATTACTCAAAAGAGAACCCGGAATTTCAGCAAGGTTGGCATGTGTGCAGGTCACTACACTGGAAATGCTGACATGTTTTGGCCACAGACCAGAGCTTTGTCCTGTACTTTCACCTCTAGGTAAATTGTCTCACCTTTCTGAGCCTTAGTGTCATTGTCCCTAGAATAGAGGGAATTATCAACAGAATTACCATGCCAAGAGTGATACCAATACTCAATTCACACAGAAAGGACCGTGACATCATTGTTGTTGTCCATGGTTGAGCATCACCTCTCAGTTAGCTGTATCTAACATTAACTACACTGGCAGGTATTTGAAGTGCATATGCTACAATTAGGAAGTCTAACAATATCCAATATAATCTCATAACTTAAAATGCATTTCAGTGACAAAATGTATTTCAATAACATTATTTTTATTGATACATTTTATTTTGGATAGGATCGCATATCTGTCACATCCTATATAATAAAAGCCTAATCGTCCAACCATTCATTCGACCATTCGACCAGTCACTATGACATGCACTGACCACCAGTGGATAGTTGCTCTGACCGGTAGGTTAGCTTGCTGCTGGGGTCCGGCTGATCGGGACTAGGCGAGACAGGCCAGACATGCCCTGGATGAATCCATGCACCAGGTCCAGCCCAATCCCCACAGGCCAGGCCGAGGGACCCCACGGATTCATGTACCAGGCCTCTAGTTATTAATAATTAAAATTGCTATTGTAAAAATTATAGTATATTGTCATTATTATAGCACTATCACTCAGCACTCCAATTTTTTCTGTTGTAAATCTCTGGTGTCTCACATAGCTCATGATTTTATGTATGCCAAATAATATAGTAAATGCTTGATTCCTAGATTAATAGTTTTCAGTGGCATATATTTGCCTTCAATCATTTTGAAGATGCTGTTCTCTTCCTCTGGTCTTTATAGTTTTTCTTAATTTGAATTCATTTCCCCCCCTCTTACCTATTTTCAGATAGTGAAAATTTATCCTGCCTCCTTAGTCATCAAGAGACAAGATGACAAGGTTATGGATTTTGCTTCACTGCCTACTTGCAGGTAGATCAGATGCTTTTTTTAGATTTCTCTCTCCCACTCCACTCCAGATATGCACCTCTTCCACTGAAGTTGTCCTTGACTATTAAGCATGCAGTGTCTTCCTGTTGTACTGAGGTATGACTGTCTCCTGACTAGTTACCCGAAGCTGAACTCCTGAAGCAACTGGGAAACTTTTAGGAGACACCACTGCTAAGTTTTCCTTTCCCTTTCCCCTCCAATCAAGACCTACTTTCACCCTACCCAGTTTGGCTCAGTGGATAGAGCATCCGCCTTTGGACCGAAGGGTCCCAGGTTCCATTCTGGTCAAGGGCACATACCTCGGATGCAGGGTCCTCCCAGCCCAGGCCCTGTTTGTGTCTTGTGCAGGAGGCAACCAATTGATGTGTTTCTCTCACATCGATATTTCTCTCTGTCTTTCCCTCTCTCTAAAAATCAATGAAAAAATATCTTCGGGTGATGATTTAAAAACAAACAAACCCATTTTCATTAATTTTGCAAATAATTCTTGAGCACCTCAGAAATACCTGGCAAAGTTGTCTTGAGTTTCTTCTCTTGACCGACTAACTACAGGAGGGAGAGTGTATAAATTCTTTTTCCTCTCTGTTTTCTATAATTTTAAATCTCTAAATAGAAGTAAAAATAAAATGAGTACAATGCCTACTTATAAAAATAGCTTTCTTACAGTGCAGTTTTAATCATTACTAATTATAGAGCAATTATTCTATGCTAGACATTAAGTAAAAATTCTAATGGATGAGCTGTATATAGTTTGCATAACAGTACTAATGTTAATCTCTTTTAATTTTTAAAAAAGAACCTCAGATTTATAGAAATTAGGAAATTCCTTAAGGTAAAACTGCAGGACGCTGGCAAAGCCAATACTCAAATTCAGAGAACTGTACTTTTAACCATTATGCAAAACTAATGGCTCTTCAATTTTATATTCTCTGGCCATGGTCCAGCTACTAGGGCTTAAGGTGCCGGGGGTAGTGGTCGGGGTAGGAGGAGTATCTTTCTACATTTTATTTCAGGCAGTGAGGAACACTGGGAGTGAAGTTTATTTAAGCCAGCCATGTTTACTTTTCCTAATCTGGATCCAATAGTCTGTGGAATAGTAGAATTAATTATTGGATTCTAATCATAGGTTGTGACCATCAGCTTCTGATGGTGTTTTGGATTTTAAATTTTTTTCTGTGTCTTCACAGGAGATGACATCATATTGGGCTACCATCTTGCCATATTTTACTATATATATATATATATATATATATATATATATATATATATATATATATATACAAACACACACACACACACACACACACACACACACACACACACACACTATAGGCCTGATGCACGAAGATTCATGCAAGAATGGGCCTTCCTTCCCCTGGCTGCAGGCACCGCCTTCACTCCAGCTGGAGCCGCGTTTCCGCCTTCCCATGCTGCCCAGAGGCTCGGAGCGGCTGGGGCTGGGGTGGTGCAGAACGCCTGCATCCCACCCCGCCCCTGGCTGCTTGGCACCTGAGTATGCATCTTTGTTGGGTTAATTTACATACTCATTCCTGATTGGCTGGTGGGTGTCATGAAGGTATGGTCAATTTGCATCTTACTCTTTTATTAGTGTAGATAAATGTGTATGTATTTGGCTCAGCTTTAAGAAAGGCCTCATATTGGACCCTGATGCTTTGTCAATTTGATTAAACAAGGATTCCTTTGTATGTACAAATGCCTGTAACATGTTGCCAGGAAAATGGAATTCATCTATATTCTAAGCATGTATTCTAAATATTCTTAAACTTTGCAGAAATCACTTGTAGATAAAGGGCTTTCTTTTCTTTGACCAATCATTTTAATACTGTTCTCCCAAAATAAAAAAGCCATGGGAAATTCCTCAGCAGCCCCTTCAGCAATGCATCGCAGATGGGAATATGAAACTGTAAGAGACCTTAGTGCCCCTCCTTAGTAGTAGACCTTTTATTTCAGGATAGACAGTGATGCAAGTTTAAAAATGACTTGTGGCTGATACATATAGGAAATACAATATGTTCCAACTTGATAAAAAGAACAATGTTATTTTAGAAGAAAAAATAATGCAGGGAATCACTCACTCAAGTACATTTTTTTAAAGGGCAGAGAGAAGTGAGGAGGGGACATATGTAGTACTTTCAACAGTATAGATTTTAAAAAATAAAAGGCAGAGGGATTCAGTAGTCAGTGATTCTCAAGCCTGGCTGAATACATCGCCTGGAACTAATCAAAATGCCCATGTCATCAGGGCCCCACCCCAGGTAAATTTCATTAGCATCTCTCTCTCCCACTCCACTCCAGGACATGCACCTCTTCTACTGAAGTTGTCCTTGACCATGAAGCATGCAGTGTCCCCCTGTGGTACTGAGGTAGGCCTGTCTCCTGACTAGTGGGCATCAGAGGAATAGATATTTCTAAAAGTTGCTCCTTTTTCTGTCCAGGGTGATCCTAATAAGCAGCTTGGGTTGAAATCCATTGATGAACTGGAAAGTATTAAGCCTAGTTAAAAGTAGACCTCGGTTGCTAAAATTAGTTTATTCTTGAGCTACTTTGTTTTTTAATCACAAGATATTTTCTCCTTAACTTTTTTTTTTTTTTTTGCTTATCAGATTTGGAAAATAATAAAATGTGCTATAAATCTTATCAAACACTCCACTTTGTGAAATCATGATAATTAATGTTAGTCCCTTTCTTCATTATCACCATGAAGATATAACCTTCCGAAAGGCATCCTTGTTTATATCTGCGTAAATGCCTGCTGAGATCTTGGCGTTAAGATGATAAAGTTAAGCTTCTACTCTCAATAGGATTGAGAAAGAAAGAGAGAGATTAATATCACAACTGAGGCAGAAAGTAGAAATGACCTTGGGTTCAATGAAGGACAATCTAAAAAGCTGTTCTACTTAAAACAAGTAAAATACTTCATAACCCAACCGGATCCTTTCTTAGATCAGCGTTTACCAAGTAGCTATTTAGTGCGTTAAGTGAATATTTTATCATATTTCTGAAACTTATAAAAGAGCATTAAAGGAAGTCTAGACTACCCAGTGTTAAATCTTCACAGCAGGGCCTAGGTATCTGGTTCAAAGAAATTAAATTTCTATCCACCATAAGCCAGATCGTTTTCTCTCTTTGAACTTTGAATTCTGTGTTGTGCTATTCCCACTGGCACTGTAAATTAAGGGGTAAAATGGTGACTTTTTACTCTGCTCCCCATAATGTATTCTTAGCTGAGCTTAGGTGAGAAATTTGAATGTTTCAGAAAACCAGATTGCTTTCTTTCCCGCCTCAGGGACCCAACTGGCATAACACAGGATCATATATCATTCCAAAAAATTTATACTTGCTTACAGTATTAGATTTTGTTTTAGCCTTTTATTTCTTCTCAACAGATTTTTCACAGCCACAATACTGGAGGCTGTTTCTGAAAACTGCTAATTTTTAAAAATAGACCAGTCAACCAAATTAGCAGGATGACTGAGGGAGAACTTTATTAGGGAGTGAACAGCCGTAAGGTCTCAATAAATCTTTTCAGTCATCTGAAAAAATGAAAAGCTTGGAGGGATAAGGAGGATGGGGCATGATTAGCTCAGATTTATTCTAACAACCAAGCAAAGCAAATGTATGATTTTGTATGTCCCTTTGAAATTTCATTTCTACAGACTAAACTTTATCTTGCCTGAAGGGCACAATCACTTTCGGTGATAACATGGAATTCGGAACTACATGTCCTGTCTATCAGGGGAGTATTTATTTTAAAATACTTATCAGGCTCATCCCAACTTTTCCCTCACCAGCCAACCCTTCTAAATACCTACATTATAGATAGCTCATTATATTATAACAAAACTATTTTCCCTGATAGTAGGAATCCCTCCTGTACAGGATTCATGTCTTCATTTGTGCCTGGCATACATGGTAGGTACCTTAAAAACAATTGAAATCAGGGCTGCATTATTTTTTTGAGAAAAAAAATTAATGCAATACCTTCTATGATATATGATGAGGTTTTCAAGAGCATAAATTGGGTCTGGCATATAGTAGGCCCTCAGTAAATGTTTGTTGAAATGAACTGATGGTTTCTCATAACATTGTCTCGTTTCAATACATACTTAGTAGTTAAACCAGCATTTAGGAAAAACATTTACAGGATACTGTGAAGTCAAATGGAGAGTCAAAGGAAATTTCTATGAAGAAGTGATATTTGAGTCAAGATCATAAAAAGGAGTAGGCAGGTGTGATGGTGAGGGAGGTATGCATAGGAAGATAGAAGGCAGAGAAGGGGTACTTTGAAATAGAGGCAAGAATATGTGCAAAGGCCCTGAAGTAGATAGGGGAAGAGCACATTAAAGGAACTGACAAAAGCTATTGTTTCTAGAGCACAGGTGAAGTAGAATAGTTTTAAGTAAAAAAAAGATTAATAATAAAATTTGCTTTCAAGTCCTTCTGGTTGTCATACAAAAATAAAAAAGGGAAGAGAGAGAGAGAGAGAGAGAGAGAGAGAGAGAGAGAGAGAGAGAGAGAGAGACCTAAGAGAAGATGTGAGCAGGCCAGATAGGATATTAATGAAGTCGTCTAGTCAAGAGAAGATGGTGGGTGACTTGTATGTATGTGTAATGTTGAGAAATGGTGTGACTCAAATATATTTGGAGTCTAAATCAATAAGGTTTGCTAATGGATTGAATAAAGGGTACATACAGGAAGAAGTTCAAAACGATTCCAAGTGTCTGACTTTGTAAAGAGGTGAATGGTGTCTCTTCCATTAAGAAATTAAACATAATGGAAGGCAGAGATACAATATTGTGTAACTTTGGACATATTGATTTTGATGTGTTTCAGAACATCCAAGTGTTGATATCTAGAAAACAGCTGATATACTCCTCTGGAGGTCAGGAGAGGACTGGACTGCAAATATAATCAGAGTCATTGACATGAATGGTTTTGAGCTGAAGCCTCTTCCGGGATTAACTGGCTTGGGATCGAATACAGAATGGAAAGGGAAGATGAGGCCTTAGACTGAGCCTATAAGATCTCAGAATTTAACAAAAATGTACAGAAAAATGGGCAAGCAAAGGGCACTGAGAAGGTGGGTGAAAGGAGGAAGGAGGAAAAGAAAAAAAATATGTTGGTAGAGGGGAAAAACAAGTGTTGCAAGAAGGAAGATGTGGTCAGCTAAGCAGAAGACTCAAAATATTTAATTAAATTTAATACATGCTGGGATAAGGAGTGAATGGGGCAGATGCAAGTGAGAAAGTAGTGAGGCTTTGAGAAAGTTGCTATCGAAAAGGTTCCTTCTGTTGACTCATCTGTCTCCCATATCAAATTGAAAACTTGTCTAAGTAAGAGGGTTTCATGTTTTGTTTTCTTCTTGCTTAAACTAGTTATCTGCAGGGAATTAACTAATAGGGATGTTGGAGGTTTGCAGAGAATAGAACAAACTTGAAGTAATATTTTCAGAGGGGTGGAAGAGACAACATGTATTAGGATTACATGGCAATGACAGTCCACTGAAGATTAATAAATATACATTAATTATAGTGGCACTAGTTTGACATGCATTGTTATTGTATCTAGTTGAGCCCAGATGAAAGATTCAGGACAGATAAACCAAATAGTTGGCTTCATTTATTGATCAATGATTTTCATGATCAGTAGGTCAAAGCCAGTGAGGCAGAGGAATTATGGGTATTGATGTAAACTTACTGACATGATAATCCATGTAGTTTAAGCTGATTAAGAAGGGGAATAAAGACAGAAGTGTGGGAGCAGCTAATAAATAAGGAGAAGACTAAGAGAGTGATAGGAAAGTGCTAGATGTCATGATGGGGTGGGAGAATGATTATATGGGGGTATTTCATATGGTGGATGAAGAGAGGCCATTGAGAGTGGTATCAAGGAAATGGAGGAGACAGTGATGTAGAAAATAATCAAATGGGTGGTACTTCAACAATTAAGGTTTTACTCCCAAAGTGGGCATAAATTAGTGGAGGCAGTACAGTTTCAGGGGAGAAGTATAGAGGAATGCCTGTAAAACTGATTGCCTGCAGTGTAGCACAAAAGTTTATGGGAGATGAGGAGGTCAAAACGAGACACTAGGGTCTAGTAACAAAGGTATCCTTAGGGTCATTCACGTGCATTCAACAGGCACCAGCAATCTTCGTAGGAACTGGGTTTCAGAAGGAAACTGAAATAAGTGCACTTAATAAACCTTAATGAAATGATCCACAATAGAAAATAATCAAGTGGGAGGTAATGATAATTTGAAAATTGTTAAGTATTTTGTGACTGTTTGCCAGAAACTTTTGGAATAATTCCAAATGGCTTTTGATCTAAGTGAAAATAGAATAATCCATTTTATTATTTAAAAATATCTTAAGTTTTCTGCCTCTGGAACCATATTTTCTACATAAATTAGCTATTAGAGTGAGTCTGTGTTCTTTTTTAAGTGTGGCAAAATTAGACCATTCTCAACCTAAAATAATATATATATTAGCCCTAGCTGGTTTGGTTTAGTGAATAGGATGTTGGCCTGTGTACTGAAGGTTCTCGGATTCAATTCCAGTCAAGGGCACATGCCTGGGTTTCTGGCTCGATCCCCAGTAGGAGACATGCAGGAGGCAGCCAATCAATGATTCTCTCTCAGCATTGATTTTTCTCTCTCTCTCTTCCTCTCCCTTCCTCTCTGAAATCAATAAAAATAAATTCTTTTATAAAAAATATCAGTAATGATGAAGAATGAAGAAGATTTTCAAATAGAGCTTTTTCCTCTGTATTATCTATTTCTTTTCTAGCAGAAGACAATTATAGAGTCATAATCAAATTTAGTACAAGAAGAAAAAATGGAATTCAGTCTAATAGATTAAGTCACTGGACATGTCCTGAAAAAAAGAAAATAAAATTGCCTTAGAAAATGTCTGAAACATAATAAATCAGTTTAAGGACTAAAACAGTGTATACTATATTGTAATGCCAAAAATATCCTGGAAACATTGACTTATCTAAGTCTTGCACAGGAAAAAAAAAATCCCTAGCTAGCCACCTAACAGGAAGCATTTATTTAAAATATTCAGATAAAAAATGTCAACTAACAGGCAATAACCTGAATTTCTCTTTTCCTATCAACTTAAATAACTTGTTTGGTGTCTTATAAACTGCACTACAATGCTGCTTCAGAATTTTAAGAAGAACTTAAATGAAAAGGAATTAAATTGCTACTAAAATATAAATGAAAAGTATTGTACTAATACCTTGAGATTATTCTTTCTCTAGATATATGTATGCATATGTATGTACGTGTATATATTCCTATTGTGGATAATTGAATAATTATTGATATTATATATCAAACAAATGTCAAAAATGAACCACATATTTTCTTAGTAATATGCAAATATACACATATCTGGACAAATTAACCCTGAAGGGATTATGGTTTATTTAGTATCTAATAACTCTTCAATTGTTAGTTCTTTTCCTGATGCAAAAATAATTTATATAAAAATATTAATGTTTGATACTGGAGATTGCTTTTAACTATACTCCTCAGTAATTCTTAAAAATTCATTATGCGTCAAAAGTACTTTAACATTTCATCGAATTGTTCATAGATTTTTCAGTGGATTTCCATTAATTAGCCATTACATTAATGTTTTTCCTAAATTTTGTCCCATGTACACCTAAGCTGTGATGCGCCGCAGGAAAAGAATCTCATAGTCAAACATGTTTGAATATTCATTTAACATATATCCTCTTCTTGCAGTTTCACAATGCACATTAATATAATTATTAAAGGCTCTATAAAGAACTCCTCTGAGAAAACTTGTTCACTTTTTTTTTTATTGAGAATTTCCCAAATACACTGAACTTCTAAGTTTCATTCCTGTTTTTATCTCACCTGCAAGAGTAGCTGTCACATCTTATAGAACTTTTGGAAGTTTCAAAGACTTGTGCTCTGGGAAAAATGGATTTAAATAATAAAGTCAACATCACTTGGCCATTCAAGAGCCATTATATTCCCATCTCTATGCTAATTTTATAGTCTTCTACTCTGTACTATATCCTTCATATAGCCATACTCACTCTTATCTAAAAAAAAACACACACAAAAAAATTTACTTTCTTATCTTTCTGTCTTGGCTCTTCTGGAGCCTAGAATGACTCTGTGGTCCTGGCTCTATCTTTTATTACTCAGTTCAATTCATAACTTCGGATTAATGTATAGCTTACTACTTCAGTGAAGTGATCTTTTCCTATAAACTCCTCAGCAATTATTGCCTAAGCCATTAATTTTGCTATTAATCATGAACAACTTTGTCACATATTTCCATTGTTAACGAGAAAGGTTATTTAAAATTTTAGCATGCATATGCTTTGCTTTTTAAAAATTGTCTTTAAGCTATTGGACCTACAGCTGAATTCTCTCCCTGTACACCCAGTGTAGTTGATATAACGGGCACACCATAAAAGGCTGATCTTTTGCTACTGCTTCGAAAGCAGCAGAAGGGATTAACTGAAATCATAAGGTTTTATATTAATGCACTAAAGGAGAATTTCAAATGATGGGACATTTACATATTTTATGTTGTACAACTTGATTGATTTTGAAATTCCTAGGAGAAATAATGCACATCTTAAAGATATCACTTTAACTCTGGCTGGTGTGGGTCAGTGGTTGGAGCAGCAGCCCTTGCATTGAAGGGTCAAAGGTTCAATTCCTGATCAAGGGCATGTACCTGTATTGCAGGTTTAAACCCCAGCCCTGGTCGGGGTACATGTGGGAGACAACTAATCGATGTGTCTCTCTCACATCTATGTTTCTCTCTCTCTCTCCCTACCCTCCTTCCCTTCCACTCTCTCTAAAAATTCAATGGAAAAAATATCCTCAGGTGAGGATTTAAAAAAAAAAAAAAGAGCTCTTACTTTAAATTTTATTTGAAATAATTATTCTTTGACAGGAGGAAAAAAAAAACTGTGTTCAAGTAGAAAAAACAAATTTGATCCATTTTGATTAATAATTGATGTACCTTAGTTATCCTTAGTTATTTCACCAGATCTCTATACCTTTTCGGTTCCACTGGGGAAAAACAAATTATATGAAACTATTTTGTCTGTGATGAGAATTGAATTCTAAAGTAGCACGTTACTACCTCCTCCACAAGACAAATGTACCTACCAGAAAGCACGTAAATGATAAATGACAGCTACAAACAAATGCATTTTCTTTTGTTTTTATCCCTAACCAGTACCTACCATATCATGGCAGAAACCAATAAACACTCAATGAAATTTATAGTCTCCCTAACATATGGTACTTCCCCAGGAGCTTTCCTGATGTCTGAACCACTCCCCTGAAACGGATTGGATACTCCTGCCACCATTTTACTTCTAGTAAGTGTCATGATTCTGCCTCCAGGAAGACAAGTTAGTCATCTGATGACAAGTAGTTCAGTAACTACCTGATAAATCAGATGGGATTTTTTAAAAAAATATCTGTTCTCTTAATTTGATTTTGAGGTGACATTTATTGTTATGAATTTGGCAGCTATAACGTTATAGTGATGTACATGTGAATGATATACTTTAGTGCTTATTTACTCATTTTTACCTGAAACGTTTATGCATATATACATGGAAATGGGTTACTTATTTAATCTCACATAAAAACTATGCTGTATTTTTGGCAAGTCATCCGAATAAGATGCCACCTTTCAGTAAGATGCATTTTCCATCACTCTTGCTTGTTCTTAAGCCTTGGTTGTACCAGTATCAATTCACACCACTCAGTGCACTTGGACCAGCCTAGCTATCAGTCACTCTTGAGGAAATGTCAGGAGAAGACATTAGGGGCTCACGGGGATTCACCATGCTAGATATCAGCAGTGACAGGCTTTGTGAAGTTGGCTTGCAGTAGCACATGGTAAATGTTAACTTTAAAATTGAAAATAACACATGATATACTGGACTTACTTTAACGCACTCTTTATTACTTGCTTTGGCCTTTAAAATACTACAGCTCTCCTAGATAATTTTATTTCTGGTCCTTTTGGAAAATGTGAATCCTTTGCTTTTTCAAGACTATGTATGAAATTTAGATGGAAGTATTTAAATCACAAATCCAGCAGCTTCTCTCCATCATCTCGTTAACTGCAAATAAAGAGCATCCAAATTCTGTTCAATTCATTCCCCAAAGTGTTTTGTATATAGACTTATAAGATTATTACTTCTTTACATTAAGAGAATGAAGTCCTGACTTTATCTGCAGTGCCTACCCCTATGCCTGGGATTTGTTATTTGCTCCGTGAATGTTAGTGAAAGAGAAGGAAGGGAGGGAAGGAGGAAGGAAAGGAGAAAGGGGCACATTCATAAGGGCCCCCAAAAAAGTCCATGCTAATAATAAAAGATCCTAGAACTCATTTCCTCTATCACATAGTCAATAATGGATCCCTGAGAGGTTAGGAGTAACAGGAGTTGTCCCTGGCAGAGCTGAGTTAGAACACTAGTCTGAATCACAGGCGCTTGCCCTGGAGGATGTTACCTCCTGAGTTATAGAGACTGACAGGGAACAAGCATTGCTTTCCATTCAATGGATTAGCACACCGCTTCCTCCTTTGTCACCACAAAGTCTATGGGTCCCTTGCTTTACATTATTTCCTCATCTTTAAAACAGGTTTAGAACATTCAACAAGCTATCAGCCATTTTTTAAAAATTAAGACATAGAGACATTAAGAGATGTCACAAGTGTAGAGACATGGTGTTTGCTGTATTCTTCCAGCAACGCTGTGAAGATGAGAAAAATGACATGTACTAATAAGACCTCTGACACTAATGAGAGGGTCTGTTGCCATACAGCATCTTCACATTCTCCCCAGGGTTCATTATGCCATGTTGATCATGTCATTTTTAGTAAACTCCAGAGTGACTCATTCCTGGCTGACAGGTAAGTGCATTTACAGTTACATCACCTCTTAAGCTCTGTCTGTGAACTTGTCAGAAAATAAAACAGAGCATCCTTATTAGGAAAACATAAAGGTCCAAACTTTCCAGTTTTTTGTCTTAGTATTTTAAAATTTCCTGTATGCTCTCTGTTAAAATATTACTTTTCAAGCATGCTTTACAGAAAAAAAAATTATCTTTGTATTTTCACACAAAGATTATATTATCCTTTGCTTCTCCTGAAAAATTTTTTTTTTACTTTAGTTTCAGTAATGTACAAAAAACCTTAGATATGCTCTTAAAAGATCTTGATATTTTTATTCATTTGTTTATATGCAGAAAGGATATTAAATTTCTATTTTCCTAAGCAGAAAATAATAATTGTCTGTAGCTGGACAAAACTGCTTTGATAATTTCCCTGATAAATAATGTTTGCAATTGAGTGTTTATATATAATTACATAATTGTGTATTTTTCCCAAAGATGATGTGATTTTATTTTACACTAGTGACCCGGTGCACGGATTTGTGCACATTGAAAGGAAATTAATTAGAAAGTGGCTGGTGGGGTGGGACTGGGTGAGATGGGCTGGACACGCCCTGGAGCCAACCTCCAGCAGTCCACCCCTGGCCAGCCGCACCTGGGGTGGTGCCGGGCTCGAAGGGTGTCTGTGGAGTGAGCTGGGTCCCTCCAGCAGGTGGGGTCCCTCGGCCTGTCCTGTGGGGATTGGGCCAAAAACAGCTTTCTGATATCCCCCGAGGGGCCCCAGAGTGCAAGAGGGCACTCTGCAAAGTTGCTGTCATACAGGGTATGGAACGCAAATGCAAGTGTGCAGTAAACCAGATTTGGGGCCGACAGTGCCCCAGTAACAACATAACCCACAACTGAAGGTGGAATTGCAGGGCCCTGTGAGGAATCAGGCTCCCTCCTCTTTGGTTCCAGGGTGCGTCACCCAAGAACACCCGCTGCCAAGTCACTGTAGCTCGCAGTTCCTGCATTGGGCATCTGCCCCCTGGTGGTCAGTGCATATCATAGCTATGGGTCAGACAGACACTTAGCCTTTTATATAGATAGAAAGCTTTCATAAAATTATAATTCAGCATGTAGAATTGTTTTCAATCATAAATGTTATACTTTTTTTAAAAAAATAGAAAATTGTATTTCTTGTTGGCAATCAGGTGATTTGGGTAAATTTCTTAAGCAATCTGTGGCTGTCATCTGTTGGAGTGTTTTTTTTACCTGCCAGGAAATACTGTTCTCCACACACCCATGGTCACAAATTCTTTCTTTGAGGAACTTGAAATTGGGATTAAGATATTATAGTTTACTTAGAGCTAATCTCTGGGAAGGACAGCTTCCTAAGTCTTGGGAGTTTTGACTCAGCCAGCTTGCCAGGTGGACAGTGCAAAAGAGAAGGCCAATCAGCATAAAGAGAGAACCATGGAAATGTGGGAAAGACAGAGATGAAAAAAGCATGTGCACCATTCCTGAGGTCCTGACCACTTCCCAATTCTTGTATGCAAACCCAAAGCCATGCCGCACACCTTGATTTTCTGAGACAATTTACATTTAACCAAAGTTACCCATTTTCATTTTGTTTGGCTTTGCATTGCATTTCTGCATAAGCTTTTTCAAGTGGGTTTCTGCTACTTTTAAATAGAGTCTCCATGGTTGTTGTGGGTGGTAGTGATATCTGTGTTTATGTGTGCAAATAAGAATGCGTATGGATGAAATTTTTTCTCATTTTTAAATAAAGTTGACTGTCAGAAATGAGGCTCTAGTAGACTGGGACAAACTGCAGATTGATAGGACTATGGGTATCCATCAGGTTGCACCCATCAGGGAAGGTGCCTTCAGAAGTAAATGGGGAGAAATCTAGCAGAGTAGAATATTTAATCAGGGAGGTTTTACAAATGGTTCACGAGACCACAGGTAGATATTCTGTAATGTCATAACAGAGACCCTACCATGATGACTGAGGTCTAGGGAAAACACAGTATTTACATACAGGTCCGTTAAGACGGAAAGTTAAGTGCTCAAATACTGTAATCCAGTAATTCTCAAGCAGAGGTGATTTTGCCCCACTGGGAGCATTAGGCAATATCTGGAAACCTTGTTGATTGTTACAACTGGAGTAGGGGTTTGTTAGTGACATCTAGTGGACAGAGCCATGGATACCTCCAAACACCCTGAATTGCAAGGAGCAACCCCCTACAATAAGGAATTAGCTGATTCACCAAAGAACTTATAGGAATACATGCATAGCCCATGGGCACATGCAGTGAAGGCCTGGGGCAGTGGGAGTCAGACTGAGGGGGAGGGGGGGGGGAAGGAGGAAAATGGGGGGCACCTGAAAAACTCTCAATAAAAAAAAAAAATTAGCTGGCCCAAATGTCAATAGTGCTCAGGTTGAGAACCTCTGTTTAACCGATAAATAAGCTCAAAGTGGAATCTTTAGATACTTCATAGCGCATCTCCAAACTCTGGCTTTGGAGTTTTAATGGTTTTCGTCCATGGAATTCAGTTAATTTCAGAAAAGAAATACAGGTTGTGGGGTGAGGAGCTCATCCTTGATTGAGTTAAGGTCCACTTCCCAAATGGCATAGTCAGTCACTGTAGCTATTTTCATATGATATTTTTCTTAGCATATCCCTAGCCTGCGCATGTAGCACCCAATATAACTGCGTCTCAGCAACGCAGAGGCTTGCCAGGACTGTGGTTCTTGAAGGCTTTAAGCAATTCTATCATGACACCCTGAGCCAAAATACAGAATAGGCCTGTATTCTGATTCAATAGGGCTGAATCACTTCTGTGATTCATCCACCCTGTCTCTGCATTAGTTCTCAGCCAACAGAGCTATTTATATTGCCCAAAGATTCTGAATGATGCAAAGTTTCAGAGAAGCACCCTGCCACACATTCACCCAAATACGGGAATTCAGCAATATTGTTCCATGGACTCTCCATGAAACATCAGAAGAATACTTCTATCTTTGACTCCAGTAATCATTTAGTTTCCTTTTGCTGCTGTAACAAATTACCAAAACTTAATGGCTTTTTTATCTGACATTTATGGAGGTCAGAAATCTGACAATGGGTCTCACGGAGCTGTGTTCATTGCCAGGGCTCTAGGGGAGAAATTGCTTCCTTTCACTGTCTAGTTTCCTCTGTCATCAAAACCAGCACTGGCCAATTGGGTCTTTTCTCGAGATGCCATTTCTGTGTCTGACTCCTCTGCTTCTCTCTTCCTTATGGGAAGAGCTTTGGCCCAGCAGGATAATACAGTTATTCTCCTGATCTTAAGGTCAGTCTTTGGCCATGTGATGCAACATATTCTTCAATTCTGGGATTCTGGGGATTAGGACATTGCCATCTTTGTGGGGGACAATTATTCTTTCTACAATACTCACTGAAAGACCATTTTACAAATAAGTAGATAAGGCTCATAAAGCTGTTTTAGTCACAAATTTTAGTTTGGACATTTAAAATGAAACAAATTACATTAGGCATTTAAACAAAAATAGTAAGTATAATCTTGAAGCTTTAAAAGAGTATCATGAATCTTGTAGGGAATTCATTTCTTAACACAATCTCCTGGAATCTTCACAAAACATTGAATATATTAATTTAGGAAAGAATTTCAGGAGAACATTACATTATTAAATATATCTTATAAACTGTTCATTATTATTACCATAAGATTAAGTATGTGATTTCTAATCTTATTAATCTTTCATATGTCACAAAACTCCGTCTCACACGCCAGCTCTCCACTCCTAAAAATGCAATTATCTTTCAAAAGCTACAGAAGGTAAAAATAACCGTCTTTCCCACATTGGGAACCAAATCAAAGCAAAGTAAGTAGAGGAGGGGGTGAATATGGCATTGTTGTAGGTGATCATTTATATTGATGATGCGATAATGTTTCAAAGATACTGACAAACTCAGAGCTACTGGTATCAATGATAAAGTAGATAGTTTTCTATATCTTAAAATTATCCCTTTCAATAAGTATGCTTTAGCCTTTGATCCACTTATTAACTTAGTAGCGATTTATAAGAAAGGGCACAGAAAATCACCTAATTGCTTCACACATCTTTAGGAGAAAAAAATAAAATAACATAAAAGTAGATGAATAATGTATTTTTCTAGGAAACCAATGATTTCCATCATATCCATTCTAAATTGATGATTTCTTTATGAAAATATCAGAGACACTGCTGCACATAATGATGCCTCTAAATAGATAAAAGCATACTCTCATTATTTTAATAAGTAAAGGAAATTGGCAGGGCGTTATGAAATACACCCTAAAATAATAAAACAGTAATTAGAAATAAAATAAACACTTCAAGCACTTGAAAATATTTTTGTATATCCACAATATTTAAGCTATTCTAGAAAATAAATATCATAAAACAAGCAAACAAGTCTTCTCTTGGGTACAAAAAGTTCATGAATTTAAATAATGACATATATATAAATATATAAAATATATAAAATACGCAAAATAGGGTATATTACTGGTATAAATAATTGTCACCTGAACAGTATAAAAAGTAAGGGGTATAAGCTGTGTGTTATTGAAAATAAATGCCATATACCTTAACTATCCTTTTATTTATATCTATACCTATACCTACACTAACACCTATACCTAAAATTATGCCCATACCATACCCATACCAATAACCATAGCTATACCTATACCTATACCTATACCTATACCTATACCTATACCTATACCTATATCTATACCTATACTTTAACTTACACCTACATTTACACCTACATCTACACCTACATTCTATGTACAAATGCCTTTTGAGGTCCTGGAAGGCTAAAAACACAGCTACATTTCCTATATAACATACAATGCCCAACAGTTACTTGATCTCAATAAGCAATGTGGTTTTTTGTTTTGTTTACTGCATTCTGTGCAGTACTGAATATTAACATTGTCAGACATAAGAAAGTGAATAAATGACAAAGAGGTCTAATACAAATTTTTTAACTACAAATCCATTGTTATCTAAGTCAGGTATATTCTATATTTCATGTTACGCTTCCCAACTTTATGTATCACACTGGTCCAGTTAAGCACCCTTCCCCAGAAGAGCAGTACTGGTTCCTTAACTCAACAATAATATTATAAGGAGGTTTTACAAAGCCCTTCATTAAGATTATGACCTCACCCACTGCAAGCTAACTGGTATAAGAATTTAAAATATGTAGGTTATATAAGTAAACTACACAAAAAGATCACCCATATACTTTTTTTTTCAATTGGCAGTGCATTTTAAGTGCACAGAAACCTTAATAAAACAAATGCTGGAATTATTTATCAAAGTTTCCCCTTTTAACTAACAAAATAAATCATCTTTAGATGGCAATAAAAAATTTCACTCTCAGGCACAGTAGCATGTGACCAACAGCCTTAAAACAGCAACTGGCTTTGCAGTAACCAAAGAAAGAAACTACTGTGGCATTAATTCACCGATGAAACTGATTTGACATTCTTTTTTCCAGCATTTCTCACAACTTAAGATAAAATACACTCTACCCTATTAAATGGAGAAAAAAATATATTTTTTTAAATTTCAGTACATAGAAAATAAACATTTATGAGTCCCCTAAACTGGACTGTGTTAGCTCTGAGGTTACTGTGCTTGCTGTTCCTTGGTTTCTCTGGTCAGCATCCGTTTTGTGGAAAGGGATGTATGGGGGAAGCTCCCGTTATTGAGTTCCTTTCATCAGAAGATTTCAAAAGCTTTGCTGATGGCTATTATTTACAGTCGCTGAATAAATGGGAGAACCGAGCCAATGGGAGGCTATAACCATTCTACAAATGAATTCCAAAGCGGTGAAATCTTGTTAAACTAAGTCAGGATATAAAATGTATTAGGTGTCTTGCTCCATTCTAAACCCATAATCCATTTTTTAAAAATCAGCTTTCTCTGCTTTGAACCTTTTTCTTATATCCTAAGATTAGTACTGACCTTGTTCATTTGTTGAGATACAGAGAATCACTGGGCCTTAATTTTTTTTGACATGTAGGCCAACTACCCATGTGCACAAAAGGTGGGTGGGGCATGTATGACATAGGACACACTTTAGGGTATAAATTGTGCAGAGAAAAAAACACCAAGTCTTTATACTGAAAAATGATGGAAAAAAGAGTAGAGGAAATTACTATTACGGTGAGAGGGTTAGAATATCTAAAAAAGCAAGTCTATGACAAAATGATTTTGGACAGGAGGTACTAAGAGATGGATGAGAGGAGCTGAATGCAAGACGCAGAAACATGTGGCTAAAGGTGGGGGAGGGGATGTAACTCTTAATAAATACAACTTTTTCACTAACAAAATATCTATGAAGGCTTTTCAGAGTCATGGCTCCCACACCTGGCCTGTTTAGGTGAATCATCTGAAACACCTAAAGACCAGACATAAACTGTTTCCTATTGTGTGTTCCCTGGAGATTCTGACTTATTAGATCTGGCGTAGAGTCCAAACATCTGAACAATATTTCTATAGATTCTGGGGTGAGTCTGAAGGTATAAATGCTTTAGAAGATCAAGCCTTCCACCATGGCCAGTATCTAAGAGCATATTCAAATGGGAGCAGCACACATTTTGCTAGCTCCTATCTACTAACATTGAGAAAAGCAACTTAAAATAAGAACTGAGGAAGGATAGGTCTACTGAGGCATCAAAAGTCACACTCAAAGAGCTTTCTGGTGTCAGTATGCCTGCATAGTCTGTACCTTAAGAGGCTGTTCCGTTGTCTCACCTAGATTTTTGCTCCCAGCTTTTGTCGTGGTTTGAACCCATTGGATAGTGACCCCAGTGTAACCCAGTTGGAACATGGACATTATCTGGAACCTTAGGTTGTCCTGTTGTCTGCTAACACCGCCAAGTTTGTCCTTAGCTTTACTTTCTATTCATACTGACCTCACATATCTAACAGGCCCACAATGGGAGAAAGTTCAGCCAAGGTTTTCCCCAGCGTGGCCCTAGAAAGAGCCAGGCCTTCTCTCACGTGTATTCAGTGCCCAGTGATTTTGCTGAGGTTTATCTGAATAGAGTCCTTAATCATGTGAATGACATTCTATCAATGTTTTTCAAGAGCGATCTTTGCTCCGGAAACAGAAACATTGATGTCCTAGTTTAAGATGCACATTCCCAGGCTGCATAACCTACTGGATTAGAATCTATGTGTGCAGGAGTTAGGAGTCTGCATTTTCAAACTAAGTTCTGCAGGTAATTTCCACGCACCTTAAAGTTTGAAAATCATTGGAAAACATAGTGATTGTTTAATTAGCAAAGTAAGTATTTACATCATTAATCAATTCGATAAATAATAATTTAATGCCTTCCATGTGCAGGTACTTGGTAGGCTTTTGGAGTATAAAGATGGTTTGGAAAGAGCGTATCGCATTCCAGTAGAGAAGACAGAAAAGTCACTAGACGGTTGAAATAGAGCATGATAGGTGCTATGATAAGAAAGGGCTTATTTATGAAGGGTGGCTCCATTCACTTCTGGTGATTCTGGAAAGCTGTGGTTTGACAGCTGTAACTGTGATAACACCAGTCTGCCTTATTGAAATGTCAGCTGTTTGCTGTTTACTTTGTACACTGAAAAAGATTCACAAAAGATTACTTTTAAATTTTCCCCTGAGACTCAGTGGTCTTTCTTATTGTACAACCCTTTTGCAATTAGATATTTATGGCATAATTGTTGATACAGAAGCTTTTGTGTTCAGATGTAACTTAAAAAAAAGACATTAAAACAGAAGAATCATGTTTAGACAGCCGAAATACTTTGACTTCTATTTTTGCTGCTGCCCTGTGAAGTGTTTTAAGATAATGTAATTGAGTTGTCAGTGTTTCATAGACAAAGCCTTATTGAAATTTTAATGTATATATTTAGCTAGGGATAAATTACCTATTAGCAAACCATATGTGAAAATTATGTGAATAATAACATTATAAAAACCAAATCTTTAAACTATGTATACACTTGCTGGTAAGTTTTTCCAGATGTTTAGTTACATGACATTTTTGCAAATATAGAATATTTAACACTATATAAAGATTTTAAGTTTTTCTATTATATCACATAAATGACAGAACATCTAATATTTATTTTTTAAAGAGAAAAAGTAAAACCCAAGTTTTTTTCCAGTGCAGAAGCTCATGGTCATTCACTCAATTAATATACTTCTTTTTTTCTTGAATTTATTATAAACTCCATGAGTACACTATAGACTCCACCCACAGACTCCACTGCATTGTTTGTGCTTCTACTCTTTGGTACGTACACTAGCCAACACTAAAGGAAATACAAGATAAATAAAGTCCTTATCCTATATAATAAAAGCCTAATACGCTAAGTGTCTGGTTGTCCGGTCGGCCATTCAACCAATGAAAGCATAATATGCTAATGATATGCTAAGGCCGCTCAACCACTTGCTATGATGTGCACTGACCACCAGGGGGCATATGCTCCAACTGGTAGACTAGCTTTCTGCTGGGGTCGGGCCGATCAGGACTGAGCGAGATGGGCCGGACACACCCTGGAGCCTTCCTGCGGTCCCTCTCTGGCTGGCCAACTTCCCGCATCCCTCCCTGGCCCCGACCATGCACCAGTGGGGTCCCTTGGTCTGGCTTGTGCCCTCTCGCAATCCGGGCTGAGGGACCCCCCCCCCCCAACCCCTGTGTATGAATTTCATGCACTGGGCCTCTAGTATCCAATAAACTGCATAAGACAATGGCACATCCACTACAATTTAAGTTAAAGTAAGGTAGATATCAAGAGGATGTACATGCAAGAGCTCAAAGAAGATTGACTTTAGGTAGACTGATGAATACTGGCTTCATGGAGGGCAGAGAACTGAAGCAAACATTGGAACTGCCTTTTATTAAAGGTAACAAACAACAATGTTCATTATTTCCCTCTGTTACTGAGTGCTTTCTATTGAACAGCCACTCTACTAAGTGCTGGGCTAAAAATGTCTTACTTAATATCCCCACATTTGAGCTAGATGTTATTCTCTTCATTTTATAGGTGAAGAACTTGCAGTTAAGAGGGGCTAAGCAATTTTGCCAAGGTCGCACAGCATCTTTGCAGAGCCAGAATGCCAAACCAGTTCTCTGACTTAGATCCATGTATTCTCTGCCACACTGCCCTCCACCCTGCCCTAAAGACTAGACCAAATACAAACAAAGCCTAAGAAACATTAAAGGATATTCAGACAATCTACTGGTCTTGGGCTCTTTGTGTTATAATCTACTTAAAGAATCTGATTTAAAGCATGACATCACTTTCTAGAAAAGTGCCCCAAAACACATTAGCTTTGCAATTTTTTAGTTTATCTATTAATCCAAGATGAAATATAATGAAAACTGTAGATCCTCGTCTGTTTTAATTATTGTCTATCAATCAGGACATCCTGTCTCTGGGATGCTTTACCTCAGGACAGGGGTCCCAGCAGAGGATGGTGTACAGGCAATTCATTGAGGAAGGAACTCATTCTGCAATAAGGTTTCTTTGCAATCTCAGGCCTTTACTCCCCTCTCCCCTCTTCAATCAGCATATCCCCGGGGCACCATCACCTCCTTCTTTCTCTCCACTGCCCCCATCACTGAGGTGTGGACGCCATCCAGGGGGCCTCTCCTAGCAGTTTCCTCATTGTTTTCTTGCCACCAACCAGTTTATTTTATATTCTGCTTCATTCTCCATAGTACTTTCTTTTATAAACAGCGTGCCACTCCCTTACTTAAAAACTTCCTTTGCTCACATTTTACACTAATTCCTGAACTTCTTAGCAAGGTATGAGTCATCCCACATCAAGGTGGGCCTGAACCACACCTCTTTTTCATTTCAAAAATAAATAAAACAAACACCCATTCACTATCTGTATACAAATGTACTGCCTACATTGGCATTTGTTTCTTTTTCTTATTTTCGCCTTTACTATTCATACATCTAGAGCTAGCCCAAAGATTGTCTCCTCTGTGGAGCCTTCACCAACTTCCCCCAATTCCCTCATAAAACATCATGTTCAGGCACCTCTTGCAGCCACGTTTACAGAAGTGGATCTGCTATACGTCAGCAAGGCTGAAGCTGTAGCTCATTGATCTTTGTATTTCAGTCATCCAGCTTGGTTCCTGGAATATAGTAAGTAAATAATTTTTTTCAAAAGTAAGTGAAAATCATAGAAGTTTCATATTATTTCCAGAACAGTTATCAAAGTATATTTCCTTATAGTTTGTTTTAAAAAAATGTACTAGTGTTCCTTTTCAATGATCACTTCTACCAGGTCAGTGCAATTATTTTATTGTTAAAGGAAATATACTTATATAAAATGTAATAAATTAAAAAGTAACATATAAATATGTATTCAGAGACATTTTCCCCTGTACTTGTATGCATTCAGAAAAATGAATAACTTAAATATCAGCTGGTTGAGATACAATGACTTATAAAATATATTTGGAAGGCAAAAGAGAAAAAATATATATATATATATCTCAAGATGTTTTAAAACTGTTTAAACTCTTTTAAAGCAGCAATAAGATGTTCAGAAATTTGTTTACAGTAAATAACTTATAAAAATATTTTTAAATAGGTAAAGACTTATGATATCTGAAATTTCTAATCAACATGGTAATATAGAACAATATCTAACCATAAGGGGAAATGTTAATTACATATTAAATAGACAATGAGTAATAAAATGATATAGACACTAGGAATGACAGACACTTGACTAATATACACATTATAAAGTCCAGGAAGACATTAAAAAAAAGATAATACTGGAAAAGAAATTATAACAATAAAATAAAAAGAAAGGAAATTAAAATGTCAAATAACTTAAAATATGGTTTGTGATCATTCATATGCTTGATTATAAAATCAATTTAAGATCCTTAAGTAGATGCTATGTTTCAGGGATTTACAGAAGTAAAACCACTAAAATTTATTACAAATCACGTCATGCTTCATATTTTGCCTGAATTTGGATGAATAATTCAGTAAAAGGGAGAAAATGTTGTAAAAGATCCTTTTTATTCCCTCCTATACATCATATTTTAAGGTAAAATATACCTAACACTGTATAAATGGAGGCACTATGGGCGAACAATGTATAATAAGCATTGGGAAGATGTAAAAGTGGCCCCCATGCTTGCTGAAATATGTTTCTTTTCATGTTCCAAAGAAAATCACATCTCTTAATATGACAATTTATTTACTTTTTAAATGAAGATGTACTAAAGGTTTATTCTACTCACTAGTAAATGAGGGGACTAATAGATGTTAAAACTTATTCAAAAAAGAAATTTATCAGGTATATTAAAATAAATATGCAAATGAAAGTCAACACTATTTTTTCAAGGGGTGGGGGATGATATATTTAGTTATTATTTTCACAAGCATTCGGCATAAAATCGTGTGTGTGTGTGTGTGTGTGCGTATAAACTTTAATAAAAATATGCCCCATGTGCTATAAAATGATTACAGATGTATGATACATGTTGACTTTATGAGAGGGTCCTAGCTAACTTTACGTTATTAATATAAATGTAATCAGACCACTTTATTCATTCATTCTTTCATTTATTTTTTTCATTCAACAACCTCTGAATAGGAGCCTAACGTGCATGTATCAATACTGTGCTAAACTCGCTAATGACCAAGATGCCTTTACTGCCCTTATGGATCTTGAATTCTAGCTGGTAAGCAGTGCCTAAGAAAATAAATGTATGTATTTGCAAGATATTATAGGCATTTATGGAGGCAGAGGGGAAAGGGTTAGAGAATTGAAATGTCTTGGACTTTAGAGTTTGAATTAGGCTGAGTTAATGGAAAAGAAAACCAGAATCCCAAAGGACTAGCAATAGCTGAGGCATTGGAGGTGCAAAGGAGGTTTTGGATGCTAAGAGTGAAGAGTGCTTTGCTTCTGATTTTGTGTTGACCCTAAGCACTACAAGAGAGATCTATTTTCTGGATGACACTAGAAAATAAAAATGGGCAAAAGTGAACAGAAAACACTAGTGAATTTTCATTTCATCTCATGTAATGAAAAGCCAGAATTTGTTTGTTTGCCACATAATATTTTTATTTCTTTGTTTGCTTATGTGGTAAATAGGTAGGTAGGTAGGTAGGTAGGTAGGTAGGTAGGTAGGTCGACAGACTGGCTGACTCTCCAGCTGATTGGTTGAGAAAAAGCCTGCTTGGAAATATAATGATTAAAATGACAACAGATAGGCCTGTTATCATAGGAGTAATGAAAGAGGCAAATAGATTTTCATTCAGTCTCTCAAGAGACTGAATGTTTTGGTGATTTAGTTGTTAGGGGTTCTGGGTTTGAGTAACAAGAGTATTTTGAAATTTTAAGTTGTATTAAAATAAATAATGTAACAATTATTGATGCAATTGTAATAAATCATGTTGATGTATCTAATTGAGGCATATCATTAAGAGAAGATTTAGATTTCCGATCTCTAACTTAAAAGGTTAGTGCTAATTAGCTTCTTAATTAAATTATAGTAATGAGGATGATCATTTTTTGAACTATTTTAATGGGACTATTTCAAGGACAATTGGCATGAAGCCATGATTAGATCTGCAAATTTCAGAGCATGGCCCATTGTATAAACCTGGTCGGGTGGATAGGTCGAGTGGATAGGTCGGGTGTGAGATTTAGGCGATTCAGAATGGCATCTGTTTTGAATCCTAGTGAGGTAATAGCTCATGAATGCAATACATCTTCAGATGAAATTAATATGCGGACTGTTATTCCCATGGGTAGTACTACTTGGTTGTCAACCTCTAGGAGGCATAGCTCCCTGGTTTTAGATCAGATGTGGGAATTATATATGAATCAAAGTTAATGTCCTTGTAGCCTATATATTCATAACTTCAGTGCCATAGGTGACCTATAGTTTTAATAGTTATATAGGGATTATTAATTTCATCCATTATATAAAGAAATCACAGGTAGGGTGGAGCAATTATAATTAAAATAATGACTGGTAGAATTGTTCAGATTGGTTCTGCTTATGGTGCATCTATAGTACGTGTATGAGTTAGGTTAGTAGTCAGTATAAGTGAAATAATATGTAGTGCAAGAGAGCTAATTATAAAACAATTATTAAGGTATGATCATGGGAAGTATAACAGTTTTTCTATAATTGTGGATGTTGCATCTTGAAAACCTAGTTGAAATGGGTATTCCATAAAGATATATGAGGGTTCCACCTATAATTTAACTCTGACAAAGTTATGTAAATTTTACTAATATCTTACTTGTGGAGAAAGACATAATGGTATGGCACTGGCTTGAAACCAATTTAAGGGAGTTCATTCCTTCCTTTCTTAGGGATTATACATATGGGAGTTCTTCAAATGCGTGATGCCAAGGGGACAGCCATGCAGTCATTCAAGGTTTGTTGTGGGTAATTCTACTATTAATATTTCTTTTATACATGCAAACACTTCCATATCATGAAAACTATAACAGCAGTTAGTGAAATGAATGAGCCTACAAATGATACATTATTTCAAGTTAAATAAGTGTCTGGATAGTCAAAGTAGCATTCTGGTATTCCTGATAGGCCAAGAAGTGCTGGGGGGAAAACGCTATATTAATGCCTACAAATATGACCAAGAAATGGATTTTTGCCCAGATTTTGCTAATGTATAACATGAAAATAATGGTAATCAGTGCACAAATCCCCCATGATAGCAACTATTACTCCTATAGATAATGCATAGTAAATGTGCTAGTACACAATATGTATCATGAAGAACATCTAGTGAGCAGTTGGCAAGGAAAATATCTGTTAGACCTCCAGCTGTAAATAAAAAGATAAAGCCTAGAGTTTGATATATAGCTGGAAATCATTTGATATTACCTCCATGAAGTGTTACTAATCAGCTAAATACTTTTACTCCAGTTGGGATGGCAATAATTATAGTAGCTGATATAAAATATGCTCGTGTATCAACATCCATGCCTACTGTGAATATGTGGTGGGTTCAGACAATAAAATCCAGAAATCCAATGGATATTGTAGCTCATACTACCCATATATATCCAAAAGTCTCTTTTTTTTTTCCTAAGTAATATGTGACAATGTGTGATATGATCCCAAATCTAGGAAGAATAAGGATATAAACTTCTAGGTTATTGAAAAATCAGAATAAGTCCTGATATAAGATAAGATCTCCTCCCCCAGTAGGATAAAAAAAAAGTAGTATTTAAATTTCGGTCTGTTAACAGTACAATAATTCTAGCAGATAAAATAGCAAGAGATAAAAGAAGTAAAATGGCTGTAATTAAAACTGATCAGACAAATAATGGTGTCTGATACTGAAAAAGGGCTTATGGTTTTGTGTTAATAATAGTGGTGCTCAACTCGCATAGCTCAGTGGTTGCATCAACCTATGAACCAGGAGGTCACAGTTCCATTCCTGGTCAGGATGCATGCCCAATTGCGGCTTGATTCCCAGTGTGGGGTGTGCAGGAGGCAGCTGGTCAATGATTCTCTGTCATCGTTGATGTTTCTATCTCTCCCTCTCCCTTCCTCTCTGGAATCAATAAAAAAATAATAGTGGTAATACAATTAATTGCATTAAAAAGAAAGTAAAGACCAGCTGATGTGTGGTGTGGCTCAGTTTCATGCACTAAGAAGTCACTGGTTTTTGATTCCCAGTCAGGACACATGCTTAGGTTGTGGCCTCATCCCATCTCTCTCTCTCTCTCTCTCTCTCTCTCTCTCTCTCTCTCTCTCTCTCTCTCTCTCCCCCCTCCCTCTCAAATCAATGAAAGCATATTAAAAAAAAATAAAATGGAAATAAAACAATCAGAAATTTTAGAAGAATAACCAAGAGCAGTGAAAATGAACTGACTGAAACAACCAGGAAAATCACTATGAACATCAATCAAATACTTAGTTAATGTTTTTTAGTTTGTTTGTTTTTGCCTGTTTAGAGTATAGTGAGAACTTTGGAAGTTATATCAAATGAAACCATGATCTGAAAATGCTATAAATGATGTCATTTTCAGACAATAAATTTACCTTTTGTAAACAAAGGTTTTCAAACTCAATGTAGTAAGAATGCAAATGCTTAAAAAACTGAAATTGGTTATTTTATCCTTAATAATGTTTCTCCAACTTAGAAGCATTTTAAAATTATCAAATCAGTGTCTTTTTTAAAATTTTCTATTTCTGTATTATTTCTATTTTTCTAAAAACCACCTTAGTTTATTTAAAGTTTGTTCGTATCAAATAAATAACAACCAAAACAGAAGCAATAGCTATAGAGTACTTTGTACTTCCTTAAAATTCTTAAGAATACAAATTATCAGAATATATGACTATCTAAGTAAATCAATCTAATAGAAATACTAAAACTACAACCTGAATTTGAACATCTAATTGCCATTCATTAGACTTTTGGCCTCGTTCACAAAGTAAAACTATATATATAAAAGCCTAAGCAACTGGTCAACTGGCCGGTAGCTCTGACACACACTGACCACCAGGGGGCAAATACTCAACGCAGGAGTGAAAACCACAGGCATGGAAACATGGAACAGACTGATGAATCTCAGAGGGAAAGCGGGGGGGGGGGGGGGGGGGAGGAGGGAGGGAAGAGATTAACCAAAGATCTTATATGCATACTAGAAGCCCGGTGCACAGATTCGTGCACCAGTGGGGCCCCTAGCCTGGTCTGCAGGGATCGGGCCAAAACCATCTCTCCAACATCCCCCGAGGGGTCCCATATTGTGAGAGGGTGCAGGCCAGGCCGAGGGACCCCATCGATACACGAATCCATGAACCAGGCCTCTAGTAGATAAATAAAAGTTGTAATTTAGCTGTTAATTAACACATATTAATGAAATTAAGGTGCAGTGTTAAACTTAGCAAAATGTAGAATCTACTTAAAATACAATTAAAAGTTTAGAGCTTTAACTTTGGAAGCATAATAATACAGTAGAAAAAAATCACATCCTTTATAATTTCTAGCTTTTTATTCTATATTTTGTAGTTGTGGTCAAAGATCTTAAATATATCAGTAGAAAGAGGGAAAGAAGTACCAACTACTTAACAGGTAAGTGGAGAATCTGTTTCAAAGAGTAGCCATACATACCAGGGACTTCATAATAACTTTGTATATGTTTTTCACTTTATTAAAATAACATTTCTACTTTGGTGAATGAGTTTAATGAGAGATTTCAAACTGAACTTGAATTTTGCTAATATTAGCAGTTTAAATGCGTACTCTTCTATTGGCTATCAATCTTATCATAGTGCAAAGTTAAAGTAACAATATTTAATTATTTGTTCTATGGGAAATGAAATGTGTATATTGATGAAAGGCCTTCATTCCTAGAACATGTAGGTAAACTAGAAAAAAATCAGATAAGCAATGCAGGAACAACTCAGGATAATTAACTTAAAGAAAATTGAAAATAATTAAATGTGGATAACTTGGCTTTCCAAAGCCTTGAGAGACATATTAAATAGTGATGAAAGAAGACAGTAAAGTGATTTAACAAGACAAATCATTCAGTAAAATAATAACAACAAAAGGCCACAGGTGCTGGTCTTGTATAATATAGTCATGATGTTCTGTGGCATGTCAGGCATGAACTTGGAGGATTCTTGCTTTTGCCATTTAATGTTCCTATGACCAATGACTCACATTTGTTAAATACACAGAAATCATTTAGAATGTTATATTAGAACAGACACACACACACACACACACACACACACACACACACACACACACGCTAAATTAAACTCAGGAGTACTGAACACTTACCTTCTAATTAACTGAGTTGGCTCTAAGTCACACTGTTTTCTGATGTTAGCAGAAACTCACAAATAATAATCATCCTATCCCATTAAAAATACAAGCCCACTTAAAAATATAAATTCAGACCAGTTGAAATCACAGAATAAATTTTTATTATTAATGTTAACAATATAACTATTATACCCAGTCCAAAGAGTAAATCATTTGTAGTTGTTCCAGGCTAGGTCAGCAGGGTGCCATGAACATTTAGCACAAATCTGCTTCTTGACCCTGAGGATATAAATCAGGAAACTATTAGCTGAGGCACACCAGTTGAGTCTGTAAAGCTCAATTCAGTCTCACATAATGTCCTTAACAATTGGGAGGAAAACCAATTGATCTTATGATTAACGTGACCAACACAGAATGTACATTTGGGTCAAAGAGTTAATACTGGGCTTGACAATGACTAATTTAGCTATCTACATGGATCAAATTAAGTAAGTAATTGCCAGCATGTGGCCAGATCAGACTGTCGATTTGTACCTATTAATCTGACTTTATTTGGAAGTTCAGCTATTAAACTTTTGTAATCTATTTACCTCAATATATGGCTGAAATTCAGGGATTTGTGCTGTTGGAAGTTCTAAGTGAATATAAAAGCTTGCCCTAAGTAAAATAGGAAGTTTACTTGAAGAGCAAAAATTTGAGTGACTATAGTGAGGGAGAAAAACTGTGATTTCTATGTCATTGAAAAATTACTTAAGAGTTAAAGGCAACATTTTTTCCATGATTTTTTTTCAGTGCTAATTAGATAGAAGGTACAAATATTTAGTGGTGTTCTCTCTGAGTCTGGTATTGTGCTAGGCAATTAACATATTGGTATCTGATTTATTTCTTCTAAAAAGTATGATAAGTACTACTATTATCTATCTATATATTTATGTAATACACTAGAGGCCCAGCGGGCAAAATCACGCAGCCCCGCCCACCCGCGCACTCCCTGCCCACCTGCCCACTGCCTCGCCCGCCCACCGGCCCCCAGCCTTGCTGTGATCAGAGCCTGTGGGCCGCAGGGGAGGGCCTGAGAGGTGCTCCATGCACCTCATGGTGACCGGTCATTTGGTTGTTTTGGTCGTGACGCCTCTTGTCCTTTTATTATTATGATATTATATATTATATACTTATTTAATATATGCTGACTAAGGCTCACAGAAGTGGACTATTCTGCAAGGTTACATAGTGAGTGCCATTTGAGTGAAATGAACTCAAGTCCATAAATTAAAAAATATCTGTGTATTTTGGACAGTTCAGAAAAACAAAAGAAGAGAACTTGAGGCTATCAAACTGCCTTATTAACTTTCATTTTTCATACTGAATGTTAAACATTCCCATTGCAGTATTTGGAGAAAAAAGGTAAAAGCAATATACTATGATAATAAATATGTTAATTTACATATTAAATAATATTCTTACCACTGGACTCTTTATAGCACAGGGAATTCTGGTAAGTAGTTTAGGAATAATACCATATCCTTAAGTTCTGTGATATTGGTATTTGCCAATTTTAGCATCCTATATACAGTAGTTCTGTTAGATGAGAATAACCAGCTCTGTGCCTATGAACTAACTGCTTGTAACACAAGTAATCCAGGAGCAAGAATGGTGCTTAGGACACTTTTAGTGGGATAAATTCAAACAGCCAAAGATTCATTCCTCTAAGAAACCCAGTGTGGAAGTGGGTAATATTTTTCCATAAAATGGCACAGAGGACAAGTTAGTAAAGATGAAGACAAAATTACTCAGAACATTCAAATAATGAATCTGGAAGTTAACTATTATAGGTCTTGTTTTGAAGAAGATTGAGGTTTTTATTTTTATAAGAGGAGAATAACCTCTTAAAGATTTTCTCTTTTAAAACATTGTATTTGCCACAACCAGTTTTTGATACTTGATATATTGGATATAGGATATTTGGATGCATTTGGGTGAATATGGAAGAAACTAATCCATTTTTTTCAAATTATTATTTAATTTTTCCATTTCCTTTTATCCCCTCTATCCCTCTATGCCCTCTTCCACCTCCACCGAACCCCCTCTCCCCCACAATCTCCACACTGTTGTCCATGTCCATGAGCTCTCTCTCTCTCTCTTTTTTCTTAAATTTTAAATTATCCAGAGAATACATAACTATTATTGAATAAGTTAAAAATGAAGAAAAATATACTTATTTATTGATGAACAAAATGAAGAAAACAAAAAAATTATCTTTAGAATATGTTAGTTAATAATGTATCTTAAATGTACACGTATAATATTTAAGGGAAAGTGTATAGCATAGGGATTATATTGAATCTCATCCAGTTCCACTTTGCAAAAACTGTGTGAACTTACCTCAATTACCTGAGCTAAGACTCAATTTACTTATGTGTAAAACAGGAATAATGTCTATACTTCTCTCATAAAGTTACTAGAGTATTAAATTATATAAAATATGCAAGTGTCAACCACATACCATACCACTGGCATTTGGTAAGTTCTCCACAAGTGATAGAAATTATCATGGTGATCAGAATCATCATCATAAATGTACCCTTATAAACAAGGAGTATGTCATTTTTGATCTCTGATTATGTCTTACGCATTTCATATTTCTGTTAGTGGCTAGTAAAAGATCTTATATCTATGAAGCCAAGTAAAATAAAATAAAACATAAAGTATTTGATTTGACAAATTACTAACGTGTGCTCATTTCCCCCTCATTAGTTAATTTAACCTTAAAGACTCTCATAGGAAATAACCATTCCCATCCATTTATCCAATAAGGACAATGAACATGAATTTATGATGACATAAAAAGTCCAAATCAGCTCTCTTTCCTTAATAGCTGACCAAGGGAATTTCTCATGATGCCAATTCTTGAACTGAAACTTGAGAAATACCCAGGGCTTTGAATAAAGGCTTTAAGAAGGCTCTATATAAATGCCTCGACAAACCAGGATAGGCTTGAACTGTTTCTATGCTGCATAAATATATTTAAACATAGATTATATTAAATACCTCTTATGCTTATAATTGCTATAAACCTAAAATAACTAAAATGCTACACTTTTCAGCAAAGCCAATCAAAATCAGGTTGACATTCTGAATTAAATTAACAATTTAAATTAATATGAATAATGATTTTAAAATGAAATAATTTTTATCAACTTCACATGTAAGTAATTACTAAATAAGGGACTTCTTGAATTCAGCAAGCTCATCTTATGGAGCATGCTCTGTGAACAACCTACTCCCATCACTTTCCCTATTGGACAAAAAGTAAAATCTTCATTCTGCTGTGTTCATTAAAGTCAGCTGGGCTCTCTTTAATAATAATGCATTATTTATATATTGTCTACTTTTATTCTTTTCTCAGTAGCCACAGACAATTAAACAGAACAACAGGGTACTAAAATGCTTATACATACAAGTTCTAAAGCAGGAAATAAAATCTAGCAGCAGAATACACATATGTATAGTCAATAAGAGGTTAATATTAATCTATTTTATATTATCATCAAAAAGATATCACTCATACCAAAACAGAATACACACATCTCTGAGACTATACCCATGGAAGCCCAGATGAGCAGCTTGATTTCAGTTCACCTGGACTGGGTTCTAATGCAGAATTTTCACTGGGGTGTGATTCTTGCTCAGTTAGTTCCCCTGGAATACAAGGGCAGTTGGAAAGATTTAAGTGTTTCCAACTGCCCTTGTATTTCTAAACTTCCTGGCTTGGGACTCAATCTGGTTCCCTTTTGCTTCCTCCCTAAAACTACAAACAGGTTCCACCCACACCCTTACCACACCCCACCCTTACTCCAGCCTGAGTCAGAGCCCCAGGCCTCTGGCTTGATGAGAAGGGGAGGTTTGTACACACATTCATTTGCCCAGCATGTCCTAATTGGCATCTCCTTTTACAGTAGCCCACGTTGGCACCAGGGAGAGAACAATGAATTATGCAGATACTGTAGGGCCAAAACCTCTCCTACTAGACTCTCATTTGCATCAGCAGTTATATTTCATTGATTATAGATAACTTTACACAACTGAATTTAAAAATTGGCTTTATGATTGTCTAACCACTATGCTGTACACCTGAAAATAATACAAAATAATAGTGAATATAAACTGCAATTAAAAAAATATATATTGCAAAAATTGGCTTTTAGTCAGTTACCTAAAAATACTTTCCTTGGAGCAGGGGTTAATTTCTACATCACCGAAACATTTTCTACATCACCGATAATTTAAAATAGATATCAGATTATTTAAACTACCATTTCCCCCTACAATTAATTAGTAAACATGCAAATTATAACACAATCTATAAAAAATTAAATATATCAGAACTTTAGAAATAGAAACACATTTATAATAATCTTCTATGGAAAGCAGGCAACAGCCATTCTATACATATTAGAATTTTAGCTTAAAATTCTTCTATAATTTCTTTGAATATATAAATATACAATGATGACTGATATCCATTTGTAATGATGACCAAGAAACTACAATTTTCATTAATGATAACAATAATAATATTCATACAACTAATCATCTCTTATCACCAGCATCCTACTAAGATTGGATAGGGCACGGATTCAAAAGCGGTGTATTTTTGCATCACAGAATTAAAATAAATAGAAGTTTCACTGCTCACTGAAGAAGTAAGGCTCGGTTGATTGGAGCATTGTCCTGTGCACAAAAAGGTTGTGGATTCAATGACTGGTCAGGGCGTGTACAGGGGAGAGAGATCTCTCTCTCTCCCTCTCTCTCTCTATCTATCTCTCCTTCCCTTTCCCTTCTCTCTCCAAAATAATTAAAAACATATCCTCAAGTGAGGATTAAAAATAAAAAAAGATGAGGATTAAAAAACAAAAGGAAATCCTCAAATGTTAAAAAATAGAGTTAATAGCCGAAACCGGTTTGGCTCAGTGGATAGAGCGTTGGTCTGCGGACTGAAAGGTCCCAGGTTCGATTCCTGTCAAGGGCATGTACCTTGGTTGTGGGCACATCCCCAGTAGGGGGTGTGCAGGAGGCAGCTGGTCGATGTTTTTCTCTCATCGATGTTTCTAGCTCTCTATCCCTCTCCTTCCCTCTCTGTAAAAATCAATAAAATATAAGGAAAAAAATAGAGTTAACAGAGATTATCCATTTAGTCCAAACATCTGGATGTTTTGAAGAATTATTTTCTTACACAATTTATAAAATACAATTTGTGTTTCATGCTTCTTTCTTAATAGCTTCCATAATGAGAAAACACAGGGGAATAGCAATGTGAAATAACAGGTGCTTAGGAATTTACTGTAAAAGTCCCTATTTGGTTTATACAATGACATATAGGAAAAAAGGTAAGTCATTCAAATGTAAAAATGATTTAAAAATAATTACTCTTCATTAAATTAGTTATTGGAAAACATAATTATAAGTTTTTATATTTTTAGCTATTTTTGAGTCATCATCTTTACTTCCTTTAATAGGCAAAATTAAGTTACATAAACTTTGACTTATACCAAAATATTTTGACAATAATTTGGAAAACTTCATAAATAGCATGCATTTCAAATAAACATCACATGTATATTCATTCAGTATGTCCTTAAATTATTGATATAACAAATACTTAGTGAGAGTTTGTTGCTATACGGCAGACACTGTTTTAGCTGCTGGAAAGTTAGTAGTACTCAAAACATACTAAATGTCCCTATGTTCAAGGAGTTTATATTCTGTTGGGGGAAGAGAGAGGACAAACAAGATAACAAATAAAGAATATGGTACTTTAGACAGTGATGAGTGCCCAGAAGTAAAATAAAACAAGTGGTGATGGGCACGGTGATTTAGTTAAAATAGACTCACTGAAAAAAAAAAAAATTACATTGACCAAAGACCTGAGGTTGGTGAAGACAGAAACATCCTTTCATTCGTACCATACTTTGATTGCAGATACTTACTAAATTAATGTTAATATTTTAACATTTTATCCACCATTCCCTTCAAGAAAATTTCTGGAGAGTAGCTTTCTCATAAAGCATGTTAAGACAATAAAGAAGAACAAAGAATAATAACATGTGGCATACAACATAGGAATTTGTGAAACTGTCAGCATTTTGTCAGGAGAATATACAGGTAAATTATCTTTAGTTCTTAGGTTAAAATAAAAACAGAAAAGGCTGATGGAGCCTCCGATCTGTTGCCCACCTGCCTACTCTGGAGGGGCGGGGAGGGCTCAGCAAAGGAATAGTGGCCTCGGCCAGCACTTCTGTCTGGGAGAAAGCTGCCCCTCCACCTCCCCCACTGATGCCAGACCCTGCAGGTCCTCCCCTCGGGTCCCTGGCACCTTTGGAGCGCAGCCCCAGCCCTGGAGCTCAGAGTTCCTCTGAGATTGAGAGCTTTGGGGGGAAGCAGGGCGGCGGGGGGGGGGGGTGTGGGGGGAGGTGGGGAGGCAGGGATCTTTCCATCATTATCTGAAGCTGGCATGTCAATGGTATTGAAGAGCAAATTTAAAACAGCATGGCAAGTTGCAAAAAAGACTGCCTGCCAAAGATAGGCCTGGGAGAACTTTCCTTCTTCATGAACAAACAGTTTGGTAAAAGCCAATTTCCAGTGGGCCTATTCACTGGGGTCTTTATGGGGAGAAAGTATTCAATTCCACAAATATTTTTGCCATCAATAAACACACTTTAATGGGGGGGGGGCGGGGAGAGGGAGGTGAGAAATACAGAATTCTATAAAGATTTTTTGAATCCCTAAATATAGAAGAAAGGGATGTCTTCAACTCTAACTCTTAGCTTTTCAAGAAGTATTGCTAATTGACGACCAAAGAATATGTGGAACTGAATGTAGTCTTTGTATTGGGACCCTTTGCATAAACCTGCTCAGGGCCACATCCTGTGGTCCGCAATCAATCCTGAAATACTTGTTTGACTTCCAAGGTAACCCTGTGCTCTGAAAAGCCATTGAGGAGAGAGAGGCAAGGAGGTGGCAAACAGCCAAGGAGAAAGATGTTGGCAGAGAAACGACTAACCTTCAGCTGCATTAATTGCCCGAGATCATTTATCACAGGCCTCACCGATGGATGTGGAATAAATATAAAAGTGAATATGACTTTCATTCTTGAGAAACACCTCCTTCTGCTGAAATACTCTAGTGTCTCTTCCACAGTGAAATCAGAGCTGATGAGTACCTAGGTAAACAATGTACAAATGCTTCCTACTTTGTCTGTCCTCCCATCAAGCTTACATTTTAATGGCTGTGTCTCCAGGCAGACTCCCGAGGCTAGACAGAAAGAGGCTAGACAGAAAAGGTGAGCCTGGCGCTGAATTCTTAGATCAATACAAGGAAGTGTCAAACTAAAAATAATGTGTGCTGAGTCTTAGAATACAAAGAAGCCTGGATGGAATCAGTATCATCAGGTGGCCACTGCACTCATTTCCAGTTGAGACTGAAAATAACTGCTGGAATGAAAATAGTTCCACACAGAACACGGAACCAGAGCATAAGCCAACTGAGCTATCATTGTAAAGCCCAGCCGGCTTGGCTCAGTGGTTGAGCCTCGACCTACGAACCAGGAGGTCACGGTTCGATTCCCAGTCATGGCATATGCCCGAGTTTCAGGCTCGATCCCCAGTGTGGGGTGTTTAGGAGGCAGCCGAACAATGATTCTCTCTCATCATTAATGTTTCTGTCCCTCTCCCCTTTCCTCTCCTCTCTGAAATCAATATATATATATATATATATATATATATATATATATAGAGAGAGAGAGAGAGAGAGAGAGAGAGAAACATATGAAACACTCACATATGACAGATAAAATGATATACAATTTTCTTTCCTCAAAACCTTTCATGTAGTTTTTGACTAGAAATGGTTCACAGTTCAGCTATTTCTAGAACATTAATGAAAACACCATATCTGTTGGAACTGTGGATTTTTTGCTGCCTAAGTTATTGCCTTTGATGGCTGTTTTACTGACTTAAGAATATGGAAGAATTGAGTCATCTTATTTCTATGCCAAATTAGAAGACACATTTGCTGCTTTTCAGCATTCATCTATTTGCTAATCCTCCTTAGGTTGGGGGTAAATGTGATTGGTGATGGCTTGAATATTTTAAAAGTTGGAAAATTCATTCATTCAACCAACATTTAGTAATCACCTACTTCAAAGACAGTTTTTAATACTGTATTTTATGGAGGTTTTATTTTCCTTTGTTTATTGTTGTTTCTTGCTGTTGTTTTTGGCCAGGCCATGAGCTAAGCATGTATTCAGAGACACATAAGGGATTCCTGCATTGGGGAAAGTCATTGTTACAAAATGTTAGGATCCATGCTTTAAACGAAGTTCTGTATCATTGACTTCCTTTACACAAAGGAAAGATGGACAAAGGTATGGAAGATTGCTAGTTTTCACTAAATACTCACCTCTTTCTTCTATAAGATATGGTGTGGGCTAGGCTTAAGGCCCCTTGCTTAAGACTACAATATCAGCCTTCTTTGCAGTTAGTTATGGCCAGCTGGTTAAGTTCTAACTAGCTGCATGTGAGTGGCATTGATATGAGCCAGATCTAAATTTTGCTCTCAAAATAGCTGGGAGTGTTATTTTCAATCAGTTTTACTTAGCCTGTAACTTATATCCTGTCTAATATCTTTCAGGTATGAAAATCAAAGTTCTAAAAAGATTATGTGTGAAGGTATAAAAGAGATTTAGATCAAAGTTATCCAGTGGATATGATTTGTAAAGGTATGATGTTTCAAGTAGTATGTAGTATGCTACATAATAATGACAGTAGTGCCACAAAAATTCACTTTAAAATTATAGAATGTATTATTCAGGCATAGACATTTCAGATGTCTGATGAAAGGATGTGCCGTAGACGGAAGGAGGGAGAATAGTTTGTGCTGAAGGGGCTGGTAGTGACTAATAATGTAACACCATTTACATATGAACCTTGTTGACAGGTTTTGATTTTCTGTTTGTCTTTTCTTCCTATTTATACTAATTTAGAAAAGTTATCAGTGGTTATATAACAGAGAAGGCAGAATGCAGTACGTACAAACTTTATTACATTTCATCATATGAATTTTAATCAGATTGGTAATGTAGGTAGGTCTTATCTCATTAATATAGCCTCATTTGCATATAAGCAAGCACATGACTAAGATGATCTGGAGTATAAGATGAAGGATGAAGTGCACTTTGCCTTCTTAATAATTAAATCTTATTTAATACTGACAGAGAATGTCCCATAAATTAAGTTTTGCATTCTAGTTTTTTCTTCTCAGTTGAGATATATAGGAATAATATGATATACACATCTGTGTGTTTACATGCATGAGCACATCTATATAATAAAAGCCTAAGCGTCCATTACGGTGGAACGACCAGAATGGCCAGTCGCTATGATGTGCACTGACCACCAGGAGGCAGACACTCAACGCAGGAGCTTCCCCCTGGTGGTCAGTGTGCTCCCCCTGGTGGTCAGTGTACTCCCACTGGGGTAGCACTGCTCAGCCAGAAGCCAGGCTCACAGCTGGCAAGCACAGCAGCTGTGGCGGGAGGTTCCCCCGCCTCCACAGCAGTGCTAAGGAGCAGTGAGCCAAGTGATAAAGAGCAGTGAGCAGGCAGGCTGTAAGGAGTGAGGGCTCCGGGACTGTGAGAGGGATGTCTGACTGCTGGCTAAGGCCTGATCCCCGTGGGGAGCAGGCCTAAACCGGAGGCAGACATCCCCTGAGGGGTCCCGGACTGCAAGAGGGCACAGGCCGGGCTGAGGGACCCTCTCCCACCCAGTGAACAAATTTCACGCACCAGGCCTCTAATACACACACACACACACACACACACATACACACACACAACATGTATATATATGACACACACACAAACATATATATTCATACATATATACATACATATACATATACATATACATATACATATACATATACATATACATATACATATACATATACGGGGCCCGGTGCACAAAATTCATGCACTGGGGGTCGGGGGTCCCTCAGCCCAACCTGCCCCCTCTCACAAACTGGGATGTCGTATTGATGGCTTAGGCCCGTGCCCCACGGGGAGTGGGCCTAAGCCGCAGTCTGGCCTCCCTTTGTGGGAGGCAACCGGGCCCATGACCCCGCTGCTGCAGCCACTATCAGTCACTGCAGCCACCAAGGTGTTTTCATCAACACAGACTCCAGTCCCTTCACCAAGAAAAAATGACAACTTTCTTTAGGCATTTTCAAGATGTGTCTTTCATAGGATATGCATTTCTTTATTTATTTTTTATCCTCACCTGAGGATATGTTTCCATTGACTTTTAGAGAATGTGGAAGAGAAAGGGAAAGACAGAGAGAAACATCAAAGTGAGAGGAACACTTTGATTGGTTGCCTCCTGCATGAGCCCTGATCTGGGCCCTGGCCAGGGAGGAGCCTGCAACCTAGGTACATGCCCTTGATCAGAATCAAACCTGGACCCTGCGATCGGCAGGCTGAGGCTCTATCCACTGAGCCAAACTGGCTAGGGCAGGATATGACATTTCTTAGCCCTCCAGCAGCGGACCTTCATTTTTTTCTCCAGAAGTGTGGTGGAAAAACCCTAGATCACCTTTTTGGATTCTTATTACCCAAGTTACTAAGAATATTACCAGTGGCATACAGGAAGCTTAGCCAATGTGCAGTCAGAAAAGGTGTTTCCTCTATAGTTCACACCAATGAGGGCTGGGCCCTGCCCAGGCCTACAGCCTCTGGCAGAAGCTTTAGGCCTGGGCAGGCCCCTCCAGCTCCCTCTGATCACTGGCTCAGCCCCTGACCAGGCCTGCCCAGACCGAAAGCCTCTTGGGCAGGAGCGGACCCCCAGCTCCCTGCGATCAATAGCAAGGGGTCTGCTCCTGCCCAGGCTGAAAGCAGACTGCCAGCTCCCTGCCTAGGCGATTAATCACAGGGGGTCCGCTCTTGCACCAGGCCGAAGCAACCCCCAGCACCCTGCCATTGATTGCAGGGATCTGCTTCCGGACCAGGCCAAAAGCTTCTGCTGGAGGCTTTCGGCCTGGGGCCAGAGCAGACAACCAGCTCCCTGTGATGGATTGCAGGGGTCTGCTCCAGCACCAGGCCAAAAGTGGACACCCAGCTCCCTGCGATTGATTGCAGGGGGTCCGCTCGTTCACCAGGCCGAAAGCCTCCGCCATAGGCTTTCGGCCTGTTGCTGGAGCAGACACCCAGCTCCCTGTGATCGATCACAGGGGGTCCGCTCGTGCACCAGGCCGAAAGCCTCCACCAGAGGCTTTTGGCCTGGTGCTGGAGTGGACCGTCGCAGGGGGTCTGCTCAGGGCGCCTATGTATGCAAATTAACTGCCATCTTGTTGGGTTAATTTGCACACTCACCCTGATTGGCTGGTGGGCATGGCTTGGGCATAGCAAAGGTGCAGTCAATTTGCATATTACCCTTTTATTAGATAGGACATGGTTCTATAATACACATACATACATCAAATGTGAGGTCAAATGTTGCTTGCCTATTTTTGTATAGCCAATGTTTTACTAAAGTCTTGTCACTCATTCTGCCATCATATGCCACTAGATGGGTGATTTTTTACTAAACTTTAGAACATATTAATGCTGAACTTGAGGACTGCACTATGTGGTTTCTCATACTTTTAAAGGCCTCCACTTGTTTAAATAATTGCTATTTGCTAACCAAGAAGAAAAGCTTAGTTTTAATATTATTCACAGATAGTGTTTATTCTCTTTAATTAAGTAAACTGTTTAAATAAATGAGTGACCATCATATGCTGAAAAGACAAAAAGACCATGAAGAATAAGAACAAGTATAAAAACAATTTTTGCAGCCTGGATGCTCTGTTGGCTGACACAGAAATGTACAAGACAGAAAGCAAATCTGGCCAGAAAACAAATGGAGAAAGGAAAAAGAAAAAAAGTATTACCTTAAATAATGCATTAAGAATCCAAGGGGCAATTTTTTTTTTAAAGAAGAGTAGTATGCTATCATTTAAATTAATTCCAGAACAATTTTGCAACATTTAAACCTTTAAACACTCGTAAATATTTTCTTCAAGAGAAATAAAAGTCACATGTATACCTTAGAGTCATATGGCTCACAGATCAGTTACAAACTTAGATGTGACTAGTAATCTGAAGGATAATGTCATTTAAGATGATGGCAGTGATGTGACCAGCAAATACATCTATTGAGTGACCTTGAAAGCTAATTTTCAAACTATGAATAGAAGAAAAGAAGAAAGATTATGGGTAACATACGTTATTTATCAAAACCAAAATAAATTCTTTTTAGAAAGCAGCTGTAGTCTCCACAATACTACAATATAATCCAATTAATTATTACTCTGCTAAAGCTACTTTTTAGTTATATGAAAATTAGGAGATAAAAATACACTCCTGGAAATATACCTAAATTGCCCAGACAGTGTGGCTCAGTGGTTGAGTATCAACCCATGAACCAAGAGGTTGCTAGTTCCATTCCTGGTCAAGGCACATGCCCAGGCAGTGGGCTTGATTTCCAGTAGGGGGCATGCAGGAGGCAGCTGACTGGTGATATTTTTTCTCATTGATGTTTCTATCTCTCTATCCCTCTCACTTCTGCTCTCTAAAAATCAATTATATATATATATATATATATATATATATATATATATATATATATATATATACACATATATATGTATATATATATGTATATATATATATACATATATATATATCTTTGCATGTCAATGCTGAACATTAACTCAGATTAGCAAAAGGTTAGACATTGACAGAGATTACATAGCAGATGTTCCTGTTCAAAATGAAATTTTAGCAACATGTGGCAGCAAGACTTTTTAAAAAATCACCAAGTCACTACATTTATATTTGAATTCTAACAATAAATATTATCAGTTCATTTGTTATAGCAAATATATTGTAATTATTCTAAGATGAATAGAATATTTTCCTATGCTTGTAGTCTCTCAGTAGCTTAACAAAATTTACTGTATTCTTGTTCTCAGCAAGAACATTTTTATTTTTTTTGCTCTTAAATTCCCTAATTGTATTTGACTAATTAGAACCTCGATTTCATATTTAGGCTTTAGACAATGAGAAGTTTATGTGGAGGGAGTAGAAGATTATTTATTTTTAGATTCTAAAGGCATTTTCTTACTTTCTTGAATTAAAAAAAAACACTTTCTCTTAAAAAAGATGCTTCATAATCAGATATATTCTTTGAACTCCTAAAGGAAAAATAAAAATGTGTTTTGTATGACAAAATTGATTGGATTCTAGGTAGAACTATAAAGTCAAGTAAATTAATCATAGAAAACTACTGACTATGCTATATTTATCTCTATATAATACAAAAATTATAATTAAAAGATAACAAAGAATTTGGCATAATGTAGCCATAAATAGTCTTATATTTATTGTGTATCATTATTGTTAATAAAACTTGAAATCAATTCCCTTGAGCAAAAAGCAATTACAATATATAATTACCTCTCATGAAATAAGACTTTTATTATATGGTATATTTTGTTACCTAATTTCTTTAGCAACATTGTCTGTGAATTTTCTATATCTTTAAATTTTCTGTAACACCTTTCAAACTTTGGTGTTTTGACAACTTAAGAAACCACTTTGTGAATTTAAAATAATGTATTTAATTAATTATTATTGGTAAGCTGTCAGTGCTCTTGAGGTGAATACATCTAAAACAACTTTAATAACACATATGAATACTTAATTCTGAAAACCTGATTACATATATAGGACAGAATGCTATCTCAGTTTTGGTTTAGAGAAAGGAGTTATATCTATATTTCTTTGTCAGTTTTCTACATAGTATGGCCATGATTTTTCCCTAAAGTAGTCAATGCCTAAATAACAACTGGATATTTTCCTTACTAACATAATTAATGTAATATCATCAATATGTTTGTGCCTCTAAAAATTGCTCAGAGCAAAACTACAAAAAGTAAAATTTATTAAATATTATCCATCTAATGATGAGTTAGGTGTGAACACCTTTAATTGAATTTTTCAATTCCTACACATTGTCTTTGTTCTTGTTTTTTGTTGTTAAGGATTTGTGTTGCTGCAGAAGGCACTGCAGGTCTCAAGTTGCCAGGGTCTAATTCATCATCCACGGGCTCCCTGACCTAGAGACCCTACTCACTTCAGAACAAATACAGCGCTTTATAAATGGGCAGAGGGAAGACACAGATGAATGGACAAAGACAATGCCATCCTCCAACACACAGACTTGGTCCTTATTGGTTCTGTTTCTACTACTATTAATAGTCCTTTGGGAAAGCAATTCTTGCAAGGTATTTTAATATTCCCATATTAAATATTTATGACCATCAATGTCCTTTTCTTTATGCAGTAGGTGTTTCTGAGAATTATCTACAATTTGAAATGGTGTTTTGATGCTTGCCATACTTTTACTTTCTTATAAATTAATATTTTCACATATTAGATAATTTATTGCAGATATTGTATAAGTAATATTTCCTTCCAAAAAAAAAAATATATATACATGTCAGTATAGTGTATGTTACACTGCAGCAATAAACAATCCCAAAGCTCAGTATCATATAATAATATCACAGCTAGTACTCATGGGAAATTTACATTTCATGGACATAAAGGGTGTTTAGTGTCTGCAACACTCCAGGGCAGCTACTGTACACGTGACAGCAATGCAAGTCAGACTGACTTTGTGCCTCAGCCCTCTAAGCTGGAAGCTTTCCATTTGCTTCTCTGCTCCTGCCAAGATATCACACACAATTCCCCCAATCACATTTCACTGGGCAGAAAACTATGTTGTCTTGACTAACGCAAGCACTTGCAAAGTCTATTTTCATCTTTACTCAACAAGGAGAAATGAGAAATTGTTTAGAAAGATTTTTCAGGTCACAGAGAGACATGGGTTATGTGTGTAGAAAATTTAAAAATGACTTTAAAAAAGGCAAATTTGAAATTCCCTGGAAGTCACCCACAGATGTAGATTTATATTTTATTTTATGTTGAAATAAACAATATTTAACATATTATTTTGTGAAGCAGTATAATGAACTGGCAAGGAAGCTAAGATCATGAAATTTAAGCTGAAATTGACAAACTGTGATCTAAAAGCATGACATATTATGTAACTTTTCTCTGCCATTATTCCATCAACCAAAGAACAGTAATAACAGTAATTCAGTAATCATTACTATTTCCCTGACATATGTTATTACATATGGATGAGGGACTTCTTCCATGGCTGTATGTCAATAAGCAAAATGTGATCAATGGTATTTTCAATCTCAACTACCTTACCAAGACAGGAAATTCCATGGTTCATAGACAAATGTCATGCTTTCCTGGGCTATGCTATATGTCAGAATCATTTCACTCCATTCTTAAGAAAGAGTTAATTTGAAGAAAAAAGCACATTAAACATTTCTTATATTAAAAACATGCCTGGGTAGAGATTTCCCTCCTTTAAATAACTATTAAAATTTTCTGGCCACTTATCTCAGTTTTATTGTATTTTCAGTTATAAATGAGTTCTCCTTTTAAACATGCATATAAATTTCCAGAGTAGATTAAAGTAGAAGACATGAGCCATTTGCTGCTGAGAAAAGTAATATTACAACTAAGATTTTATCACCCTCTCAGTGCCTAGAATAGTTCCAATATATGAGAGTCTATATTTTTAAAAAGCAAGTCTTAAACAATAACAAAAATACCCAAATTATTCAAGGAAACTTTCTATATTTCTTGCCACATTTTTTAGATTGTTGGCATTTTTGAGTTGTTACTTCACAATAACCTCTTAGAGATATGTTAAAAGCAAAATTATCTCTAAAAATTTATATGGCTATGTAATCCAGTAAAAAATAAAACAACAACAACACAGTTTTTGAGCCTGTTTTACATGTAGTTTTGTTCTAATAATAATACCTATTATTTCAACTATCATATATAATTAACAAACTATTTTTCTATAATTATTGTATTATATTGTTAAATTACTATATTTACTTAAAATCCTACGTATTATGTGTGCCTAGAGGAAATATAGCAGCCACTAAAGGGAGTCTGTAGCTTATTCTTAATTCCCACAAAATATTCCATGGAGAAAATCTTTCAGTGCAGTTGGTGTGAGTGTAATCAAAGCAAACTTTGTAATTGCTAAATCTAAAGTTTGTATTACAAATGTCTTTGTCAGCCAAAACCGGTTTGGCTCAGTGGATAGAGCATCAGTCTGTGGACTGGAGGGTCCCGGGTTCGATTCCGGTCAAGGGCATGTACATTGGTTGCGGGCACATCCCCCGGTGGGGGGTGTGCAGGAGGCAGCTGGTCGATGTCTCTCTCTCATTGATGTTTCTAGCTCTCTATCCCTCTCCCTTCCTCTCTGTGTGAAAAATCAATAAAATATATTTTTTAAAAAAAACAAACCAAAAAGTAAAACAAATGTCTTTGTCAAAGCTTGTTCCTATTGAAAGAAAGCAATGCCTGGCTAGAGTGGCTCAGTTGGGTGAGTGTTGTGCACACCTCAAGGTTGCCAGTTCCATTCCCCATCAGGGCATATACCTGGCTTGGGGGTTTGATCCCAATTTGGGGCGTGTTCTGAAGGCAACTGATTGATGTTTCTCACATCAATGTCTCTCTCTCTTTCTCTCTCTCTCTCTCTCTCTCTCTCTCTCTCTCTCAGCATGTCCTTGGGTGATGATTAAAGAAGAAAATAAAAAATACATATAACAAATGCTTTTTTATTATTTCTGCAACTTTTTAAAAAATATATTTTATTGATTTTTTTACAGAGAGGAAGGGAGAGGGAGAGAGAGTTAGAAACATCGATGAGAGAGAAACATCAATCAGCTGCCTCCTGCACACCCCCTAACTGGGGATGTGCCCGCAACCAAGGTACATGCCCTTGACCGGAATTGAACCTGGGACCCTTGAGTTCGCAGGCCGATGCTCTATCCACTGACCCAAACCGGTCAGGGCTATTTCTGCAACTTTAATGTCATCTTTTTATCCCCCAAAATGTTAATCATGGCATATGGTAATCATGTTAAATTTTTAAATACTGTATATATAAATAATTTAAAAATCATATTTATATACCATATATAGCTTTTATTTTTAATAAAAAGTAGGGAAAAGGTAAATTAATACTTTTCTTTGCCTTAAATGTTAGGGTTAGGTGCTTCCTATGTTCATTCATTCACTAAGTAGTTATCTAGTACTTCGTATACATCATTCATTCCTCTGAAAGTATACAGTTTAGTTAAGAAAGGGTGAACAGCCCTAGCCAGGGGACTCATTCATTTGGAGTGTCGTCTTGTACCCCAAAAGGTTGTGGGTTCAATCCCCTAGTCCAGGCAACCATTGTTTCTCTCTCACACCAATGTTTCTCTTTCTCTCTCTCCCTTTTCCTCTCTCTCTCTCTCAAACAAATGAAAACATATGCTCAGATGAGTATTTAAAAAAGAAAGAATGAACAAACAAAAAGCTATAAGCCAATTATTTAATTGCTTTAGTGGGGGCCACATTACATATTCAGTGTGAACATACGAGGAGGGCCACCTAAGCTGGCTGGCTGCAGCACAGAAGTCATTTTTTTTAAGGCAAGAAAGGTTCTGCTTTTATTGAAAATATATTTGACCAAAACATTGTACTAAATAAACAGATAACCATTTTCACACACACAAAAAATGACAATGATAAAATATTAATTGAGGGATTTACTCAGAGTGACAAGAAAGACTTTTTATAAATACAGAATAAATATTAACAGCATTATTGAGCCAATGCTGAGATACAACAGAATGCGTTATTGAGGACATCATACCTTTAGAGATAAAAGAGTACACAGAGGTTTTCTAGGTATATAGATTTTATCAGAGCATTCCAGGCAGAAAGAACAGCATTTGCAAAGCCATGGGAATATGATAGACTATCCTAAGTTCCTAGAATATATGACATTTAAAATAATAGTACTAAATAAATATACTGGCTCCCATTCTTACAAATAAAGTTAAGTTTTAGAGAGTTTAAGAATCTGAGTGTTGGGCTTAAATATAAACTTATGTTTGTCTGACGTCTGACTCCTTAAACTACTACCTTGACACAATGTAGTCTTTTTTTATTGGATAGGGAATGACACATACATGAAACTGGTATATTTAAAAATTCTGTAACATCTAGGATAACTGCTAACACACTATTGACTGACTTTGGAAAATGAAATATAATATGTGTTAGTAAACTAGTCAAGGGATGAGATAATCAAGTTTTAATAATCCTAGCACAAATTATTTCTAGCTATGAAACCTTGAGCCCACTACACTTCTAGTTGTTTACCTTTTCTGGATATATTTTTCATGCATTAAATTAATGAATAAATTATAATATTCTGAGACAAATGCTTTACTTACATATGATAAGTTCAGTTATGAAGCCCTGGTATAAATTCATGTAGCATATTTTATTTTAATATTAAATCTAAACCCTATATATCTCTGATTCTTCTCAAAATCCTCAGAAGATAAAGGTAACTCTTATGGAAGTGAAGTGACCTATCTAAAATCACACAACTGATATATGACTGACCCACAATTTGAACCCACTTTTTTAGGTTTCAATTTCAGTACTTTCTTCAATACCACATCCAATGCTAAATAAAGTATTTAATTCTAGTTTGAAAACACCTTAACTTCAACTGGAGTCAAAACATTAAGAGACATTGTGAGAATAGAAGACATAAACTAAGAAGCTGATTTCCTCTGACAGAAAAAACCTGAGCTATAGATTCTGACAATTCAATACTAGAAGATCGGAGCAAACAAACAAAGATAGCGAATCATCTAAACGCTTTAAAAGAGATAATAAACATGTAGGGATTAGAATAAATCTCAGTATAGATGAATTTTGAATGCTGTCATTTTAGCATCCAGTTGAAATAAAACTGATAGAGCTTTAGAGTTTTTCATCATTCTTATAAAGTAAAATGAACTAATTAATTAAAATAAAAAGGGTGGTGGCTAAAAGGCCATATCATTATTCAGTTTAATATTTCAAAGAGGGGGAGTTCAGGTCTAGGAATCCCAATAGTATGCAAATATAACACATGCATACATATATATACTAATAAAAGTGTAATATGCAAATTGACTGAACAGCCGAACGACTGAATAGCAGAACGACTGTCCAGACAACCTTCCAGACGAAGCCAGGGCTGCGAAGGCCGAGGCAGCCGGGGCTGCGAAGGCCTACTCTTGCACGAATATCGTGCATCAGGCCTCTAGTATATTTTATATATATATATATATATATATATATATATATATATATATATATATATACACATATATATACATACATATATATATGTATATATATATAATTATTTTCTATTTATATTCATGTTATAGATTATGTCACATTTATATTTAATATATATTTATATTTTATTTTTATATAAGACAATTCTCTTAAAAATAACAATAAAAGGATATTAATTACCATTAAGTAAACATATTTGAGGTTTTCAATTACTTACACTTTTAATAAGGCAAAGAAAACCTGAAATTAGTTCCTCTACAGTTGCCAAAAGATTCTTGCAAGGATTTTCTTTTTGTAATTGGTTTTGGCTCACAGTGTAAGTAAGACCTCCCCTCTTTTGACAGCAAGTGCCCTTCTTATGATAAAGGGAATGCATTTAAAATTCAATAAAATTTCAAGAAGAAAGAGAATACAGATAAAAAAAATCACTGGGAATTTGATACTTAAAAAAAGTTTGCTGTTTGAGAGACAAGAAAGGAATATTGAATGTAAATGTACTTCTACTCAAAGTAGAAATATATAGTAGAAATATATCAAGTGTGTAGTAGTTAATGTGCTTGGTTGGGATTGAATGATAAAAAACAAACTTTGTTTTAAGCCAAATATGCAACTCATACTTCAATAAGAAAATTAGTTGCTATGATAACTAATTTTTCTTATAGGATTATTTTTCCCTTAAAGCCCTACATGTCTTATTTTGATTAAATGAATAGGACTTGTTTCTTTTTGTGATCATGCTAGCCTTAATTGGGGGCAGAAAGAGGTTATTTGATAATGTTGAGAAATAATTTCATGATCATTACAACACCCACACAAACAGGCTTAATTTATTTATAAACTTGAGCTTCATCAGGAAAATGCTATGTTAACTGGAATTCCAAATGCCAGAGAATGGTTCATTAGCTTTAACTGTAATATTAGGATGACATTTCATGTAATAGAATGGAGACTCATATCTTTTTATCCATATAAAAATAAAGCAGTCTCTGATGAATTTAGGATTTTTGACAGTTCAGTTATGAAGCCCTGGTATAAATTCATGTAACATATTGAAAAAGCATATCTCCATTGTTCCGGTACATTTAAACTAACAAGGAATGGAACTGAACAATGATTCTTTGATCTAAAAAGACTTTGTATGGTATGTAATAAACATTGTGCCATGCAAAGTTTACAGATAGGAGATTTAAAAAAAGATAAATTTCCAAGTAAATTCTGATTAAGACATCCTCAGTTAATAACTTCTTAACAAGTTGTTTATTAAAAATATGTTTTTATTGATTTGAGAGAGAGAGGAAGGGAGAGTGAGGGAAAGAGAAACATTAATATGTGAGAAACACCAATTGGTTGTCTCCTGCATGCCCCCTATCAGGGACTGAGCCCACAACCCAGGCATGTGCCCTGACCTGGTACCGAACCGACAACCTCTCAGTGGACAGGAAGACACTCACTCAACTAAGCCACACTGGCAAGGGCCAACCTGTTATTTTCAACAGTGTTTTGTGAAGAAATATATTATGTTTATTTCTTAAAATAAAGGTTTGTTCCATGGGGAAAAAAAATATTTACACAAATCATAAACACCACAGTCTAAGACACTTCATCAATTTTCAATCAAAGGCAATAGAATACTCCTTAAACAACAACTAAAAACAAAAGGAAGACCATGTATTATTGCACACATATAGGTTTCGGACACTACGTCAACTGCTAGGCATGAAGCAAATGACTTATTTTAAAAAGAAGCCCAGGTTCCAATGTGAGGGATGATTACAAGGCAGAAACGTGATACGTTCCTTTACCAGGAAGGGCCAGGGCTCCATAAACACTGAAAAGTGCTGTTATTTTGGCCTGAATAGATGAGAATTGGGGAAGCTCATCAAAACAAATATTATCAGACTTACATCTTAAAGGTCTATTAAAGTATAGAGGGTGAAAACGGAGATGCACACTCAAGCAGAAGAAACACAATGTATAAAGGTACAGAAATGTCAAAAGGCAACGTGTGTTGGAAAAAGTGCTTTAGAAATTTTGAACACGTCCTATAGGCTCTGAGGCTAAAAGAAAAAGTAGGGCCATATGATAAGAAAGGTCTTGTTACCCATTAAAGATTCTAAATTTTATCTGACAAGGGATGTGTAATCTATAATAATAAAAGGGTAATATGCTAATTAGACTGGACATCCTTCCGGATGACCTTCCAGATGAAGCCGAGGCTGCAAGGGAAGCCTGTGACCTGGATGCCTGCAGGTGGCTGGAGGGAAGCCCGGGTCCTGGGTGCCAGAGGGAAGCTGGTGCCAGCAGCTGGAGGAAGGAAGACCTACTCTTGCACAAATTTCATGCATTGGGCCTCTAGTCTTTAAAGAAAGTCCCTTAATTAAGACCAAAGTAGGTATTAGGAAGCTTGTTGACGATTTGGAAGATGAAATTGATGTAGGGCAAGACAGAGAGAGACCTATATAGAGGGCTTGCAGTATTTTGACAAAGAAATACCTGAAAATAGTGAAAAGAAAATATAATTAATTAAGCTAATTGTTAGTTCAAATTTATCTCCCTCCCCCACCCCCAAAAAAAATAATGGATTATAGAAGGAAATCAACCAATTAAGAAGACTTATAAAATGCTCATTTAAAATATAACATCTTTGGTCACAAATACATAAGTTTTAGTTCTGTTTAAAATGTTTGTCTAAACATTTGTTACTTGAATATCTACTAAGAAGTATTTTTTCATATGCCTGTTGGCCTTCTTTCAAGAAGTTTTTATTTAGGTCCTTTGCCCATTTTTTCTTATTGGATTGTTTATCTTCCTTTTATTAAGTTGTATGAGTTCCCTATAAATTTTGGAGATTAAACCCTTATCAGATGTAACATTGGCAAATATGTTCTCCCATGGAGGGGGTTCTCTTTTGTTGATACAGAGGCTTTTTATTTTGATGTAGTCTCATTTGTTTAGTTTCTCCTTAGTTTCCACTGTCTTAGGAGATGTATCCGTAAACATATTGCTACTGCTATGTCTGTTATTTTGCTGCCTATGGATTCTTCTAAGATTTTTATGGTTTCCCATTTTATGTTTAAGTATTTTATCTATTTTGAGTTTATTTTTGTGTATGGTATAAGTTGGTGATCTAGTTTCATTTTTTGCATGTATCTGACCAAATTTCCCAACACAACTTATTGAAGAGACTGTCTTGACTCCATTGTGTGCTCTTGCCTCTTTTGTTAAATATTAATTGAGCATAATGGCTTGGGTTGATTTCTGGGTTCTCTGTTCTGTTTCATTGGTATATATGTCTATTCTTGTGCCAGTACCAAGCTGTTTTGAGAAGAGTGTCTTTGTAATATAACTTGATATCTGGTATTTTGATCCCTCCAACTTTGTTCTTCTTTCTGAGGATTGCTGCGGCTATTTGGGGTCTTTTTTTTATTCCATATAAACTTTTGGAGTTTCTTCTAAGTCTGTGAAATATGCCATTGGTAGTTTAATGGGGATTGCATTGAATCTATAGATTGCTTTGTGTAGTATGGACATTTTAATGATGTTGATTCTACCAATCCATGAACATGGTATATTCTTCCACTTGTTTATATCTTTCTCTAGCTTTTTTTCCAATGTCAAAGTCACTAATCATCCGAGAGATGCAATTAAAAACGACAATGAGGTACCACCTCACACCTGTCATAATGCCTATAAATGACAAGTGCTGGCAAGGATGTGGAGAAAAGGGAACTCTCATACACTGCTGGTGGGAATGCAGACTGGTGTAACCTCTGTGGAAAACAGCATAGAGGTTCCTCAAAAATTAAAAATGGAAATGCCTTACAACCAAGTATTCCACCTCTGGGTATATACACAAAGAAACTCAAAACACTATTTTGAAAAGATATTTGTACCTATATGTTCAGAGCAGCATTATTGACAATAGCCAAGATATGAAAGCAACCCAAGTTCCAATAGATGGCATATTACTCAGCCATAAAAAGAATGGAATCTTACCATTTGCGACAACATGGATGGACTTAAAAAGGGTATTCTGCTAAGTGAAATAAGTCAGACAGAGAAAGACAATACCTTCTTTTGCCTTTAGCTGAAGAAAGTAGTTAAGGTGATGGCATGGACCATTTGAGGGAGTTACTCAGTTTTTATGGATATATCCCATGTATAGAGGATTATTAAACATGTTATTAAGTTTCTGTTATTTTTTCCTTCGGTTAATCTGTCTTTTATTATGGTGGGGGAGGCGTCTCAGTCAGGAACCTAGAAGAATAGAGGAAAATGCTTTTCCTTCCCCTACAATACCCACACACACAAAAAAAATTAATTTAAAAAAACGTGAAGTCAGACAAATGTTTTGTTAACATATAGACATTTAAATGTTGTCTATGGCCTAATGTATCCATAGGTCTAAATGTTCCAATTATGAAGCTATATAATGTCTAATATTTAAATCTTGAGGTGTTTATATTAATGACCACTTTCTTCCTGGTGTGGAGATAGCTCTTGACCAAATCTTAAAACTACAGAAGGTCCCTCCTTATAATAGCATAGATATGCCAGAAGAGCATTTAAGTTCATTATTACCAATTTCAAAAATGAAAAAGAAACTCAAAGCTAAGTACATTCTAAGAAGGAAGTAAAAAGATTCTCATATTTGCATATGAATCACTTCTTATAAAAGAGTTTCCTGCTTTTTAAAGGGAGATGATATATGTACACTGGTTATTCTGGATTGAAATGTGCTATTAGAAATGAGAGCAGGGCCTACCTAGGAGCAGGTTCTGCTCTTCAACTAGCAAAAAGAACAGATTTTGTATGTTTCTGCCTTCTTTATGAAAGAATAAAAGAAGTAAGTTACACTTATATTAAAAAACCTAGTACTCTATCAGAAGAAAGCAAAAATAAGATGAAAAACTGCCAGCATATAAATACTGTTCATAAAAATCCAGTTAATTATATTCCCAATTTAATAATTAATTAGACATGGAAAGAAGAAAGTACTAGAGCATTGTCAAGTAATAGGAAAATTCCAGTAGAAGTCAGGCTCAAATCACTGAAAGGTATCCTTTTCCAAAGAATATTCTATTTAAGTTAAAGGATCCCTGAGGGGAAATGAAGCTAAGGTCACCAAACTGAAGTAAAACTTTACAAAAAGGAGAATTCAATTGACAGACTTCTAACTTCAGTCCACAAAGTCCAGGTTCATAAAGACTTGTAGTTGAAAGGCTCGTGGCAGCTATTCCATTTTGGAGACTGAGCAGGGAGATAGCTTTGAACCTGGGGTTTTTGACAGTGATAAATTTAGCAGTCCTGCTCCTCTATGGAAAAAGATACCTATTAGGAGAAATTTATCAGTAAAATCGAAAGACAAATTCCTATTCATAGTTTGGACTATTTAAGTCAAAGTTCTAAAATTATACTTTCAAAAATGAAAAACAAATGAGTTGTTATCTAATGGGTCTACAATTTAATAAGATAGTATTGTTCTTCGTAAAAAGTTGAAAACCACTTGGAATGTAATGATTTTTTTTCTAGATCTACAAACTAAGAGTATGTTTCATTTTTAAAAACCAAAATAAAATAAAACAACAAAAACATAGTTAATATATATATTGAAGTAAATTCTTTTACAAAAACAAAACAAAATAAATTCAGATTTTTAAAATAACCTTTATTTCCCCTGAGGGTGTGCTCAGTGGTTGAGCATCAATCCATGAACCAGGGGGTCACGTTTCAATTTCTGGTCAGGGCACATGCCTGGGTTTCAGGCTCGATCCCCAGTAGTGGGTATACAGGAGGCATCTGATTGATGATTCTCTCTCATCGTTGATGTTTCTATTTCTCTCTCCCTCTCTCTTTCTGAAATCAATAAAAACATAACATTTTTATATAAAAATAACCTTTATTTATTGCATAGAATAACAAGAGTAATATTAAGCAACTGTTCATGAGAATATTCCACATTCATGAGAAAATTCCACATTTTCCTTTTCAGATCAATTTGATTTATAGCAATTCTAGAAGTATGAGAGAAGTGAGAAGATGTGGGGGCAAGAAGAATAAAGAAAAATTAAATTAGTTGAATACCTTGGTCATTGGAGAATCCATAGAAAAACAAAAATTTCAAGAAGTAAACAGGGTAAATTACTCACAAAATTATCCAAATCTAAAGAAAATTTCTACCACACAACTTGTACATCATATCTAAAACAACACTAGAGTCTTTCTGAGAAGATGCCAATGAACCAACCAAACAAACAAATAAACAACAACAAAAAACATATTCTCTAACGTATAAAAGGCTCCTCTTTTGTGTCGTGCTAAAGTGGTGACTTTCCCTGAACAGCCTATTCCTATGGAAGGTCTTCCAGCACCATCCCTTCTCTACGGAGAAAATCAATCTTGTTGCCCCACTTATTTGGAATGAAGCACAAATAGCAAAAATTAAACTACTAGCATCGTTGGCACACTCCTTGCTTTCAGGACAACCTTGATTAAATAAATGAACCTGGCTTCAAGTTAGACCAGGGGTCCTCAAACTTTTTAAACAGGGGGCCAGTTCACTGTCCCTCAGACCGTTGGAGGGCCGGACTATGGTTAAAAAAAATTATGAACAAATTCCTATGCACACTGCACATATCTTATTTTGAAGTAAAAAAACAAAACGGCAAAAACACCCGCATGTGGCCCGCGGGCCATAGTTTGAGGACGCCTGCACTATTCACTCATTCATTCACTCATTCATTTTGTGAATTGAGACTACTTTCTATTTGCCAAGCACTAGGTGGTAAACAGCGAAAGCTTATAATACACAGACCTTGTTTTCAAGGAGCTCACATTCTAAGGGAGGAATGTGCAAATGGATGCATTATGATATTTCATATATCCTGTAATAAAGGCAGAAAGACACAATACTGACATAATAGGGTTTTTTTGTTTTTATAATTTAGGTCCTACAAATCCTCTACCTTTGTGAGCCAAATATAACTAGTTGAAGTTTAGCTTACCAACAAACATTTTAGGATATCTATCTTCCTTCATAAGAAATGGGTTGTATGAAAAAAAAAAAAGAAAACAAAACAAAACAAAACAAAAACAAACAAACAAAAAAAAATAAATGGGTTGTATGAACTCTTATAACCCATTTGCTGAGAAAAATCCAGATGAACACACCTCCCCATCATCTCCCCACTGAACCCCAATCAGGAAACTGGTCAATCAAAGTTCTTCACAAGGGTTCTCTTTCTAGGCACTGGTTTGGATCACTTAAGCAAGTTCCCATCCCAAGGAATACATTAGCTGTATTGTGTGCTGCTTTATTTGTAGGCTGGTCCAGCCCTGAAAACTGTCAGCAGATTAGCAGCTGCACTGTATGTAAACATGATTAAAATGAAGGCAGTGCCACTGTGGTAGATTAGGTGCTACTCACAATTTCACGTCCCTCTCTTTGGGTCCTGCCCCCGTGGGATGTGTGTAGAACACTGCTCTGTTGAACTCAGAAGTAGCCAATGAAAGGCGGGCAGAGGCGACAGAAGATTTAAGAGGTATCCTATGGGTTGGCATTCTCTTTGCCATCATCTATGACATAGACATGCCCCAGAGAAGGGCCACTTCATCCTGCATTCCAGAGGGAAGACAGTAAGAAGGGAAGCTGCAGCAGGCTTCTGAGAGACTTGGGAACACCAGGGAGAAATAAACCTTTGTTGAGAGCCCGTGTCTGTTCAGACAGCATCAACATAAGATATTACCATCTGAAGTAATATCATCACTCCCTTTCAACACTTCACAGTGTTGTGTTCTTTTCCTTGTAAAGAAACAAAATTCATTCTGAAATGAGAGCTATTCCTTAGCTTTTCCTATTGGGGCATCTCCTATAACTAATCTTTGTTTCAATATATGAACAGTTCAGCTTATGAGCACACACTCTAATGCCCAGATTTGAATCTAACTCTATCCCTTTATATCTGAGTGATCTTAGGCCAGGAACTAAATTATCTGTGCTTCACATTCCTCTTATGTAAAATGGGGATAATAATAGCTAACCCCTGACAAGATGTTGAGAAGATTAAATCAGAACCCATAAAACAGAGAAGTCTGTATTGGGGTTCTGGTCAAGACGGCGGCATAGGTAAATGAGGTACTCTGAACCTCCCACAACAACATCAAAAGTACAACTAAACTACAGAATGATCATCATTCAGAACCATCAGATATCTAGCATAACAGAAGTCCTAGAACTAAGGTTATAAAAAAGAGGCCACAAAGAGGCTGGTAGGAGGCACAGATACAGGTGGGCTGGTCCCCTACCCACATGTGTTCCTTAAAAATCTGGAGGGATATTTCATCTGCAGAGGTTTCCCCCTGCCCCCGCCCCCCTCCCGCCCAGCTCCACACCAGGCACCCAGCCGAGGGTTCAGTACCAGGAAAAGAAATTCCCATAAATACTGGCTGTTTAAAACCAGCAGGGAATATGGTTGAGTGAAACAGAGGGCTGCTGAAGTCACTTGGACTTGCTCACTCTGAGCTCCAACATTGCAGCAGCAGCTTGAAAGGCACCAGGAACATATAGGGAGGAACTGAATTGTTTGGCATCAGGGTGAGAGCTAGAGAGGCGAGTGCTGGAGAGGCAGCTTTCTCCAAGACATAAGTGCTGGCAGAGGTCATTGTTCCTTTGCTGAGCCTCCTTCCCCCTCCCCCAACAGAAGTGACTGGAAGGCACAATGTCTGAGTCTCCATCAACCTGGCTATCACTCTTCTCCCTGCCCTGGTGACTCCCTGAGACCTTGCCCCAACTAACTTGCAGACCCACCCAAGCCCTTTCCAGTGGCTTTTCCATACAAATGTCTTGCCTCAAGCTGTGGACTTTCCTAAAATCACTCAAACAAGTAGCATCTCTTGCTAAGTGGTCCATGCCCATCACTGGCAGCAGCTGGCCTTGGTTCACAGAGTGGTCTTTCCCAGGCACCTTCAAGTTCAGCACAAGTAGCAGCCATTGGCAGATTACAGTGTAGACCTAGGAAGGGCACAGGCAGCGGCTGACCTTGGCTTGCACCTCCCAGGAGGCCCCAGAGCCAGTGCATCAACCACCTCCACAGCAACACACTCATGGGGCAGATGCAGCAGGCACCAGAGCTCCATTAACGTAAGTCCAGCTTTGTGGGGTGGGCCTCTGCACAGCTGATTCTCCACTATGGTCATGGCCAGTCCTCTGAGAAATTGGCCTGTGGGTAAATACTTCCCAGTAACATGCCAACAGCAATGCATGCTCAACTACAACAGAAGGGTACACACAGCCCACATGAGGGGCAGGAGGGAGGCATATTTGGAGCATCCAGCTTGGGTATTCACGGATGTTGCACCTCTGGGCCCTACAAGACACCTACTAAGTAGAACAACTCTACCAGGACCAGAAGACATATTAGCTTTACCTAATACATAGGGAAACAAAACAAAACAACAACAAAAAAAACACACACACACAGGAAGACAGCCAAAAATGAGGAGACTAAGAAAGATGCCCCAAATGAAACAACAGAACAAATCTCAAGAAAATAAATAAAAGAAAGAAAAAACAACCAAAACAAAACAAACAAACAAACAAACAAAAAACCACCCCACAAAAAAAAAAAAAATGGAAATAGCAATCTACCAAAGGCAGAGTTGAAAATACTGGTTATAGAATGCTCAATGAACTTAGGGAAAGAGTAGATGAATTCAATAAAAAATTCAACAAAGAAATAGGAAACATAAAAATGGAGAAAGAAACAAAAAGAACCAGTTAGAAATGAAAAATACACAAACTGAAATGAAGAATACATTACAGGGAATCAACAGTAGGGTAGATGAAGCAGATAGATAATCAAATCAAGGATCTGTATTATAAGAAAGCAGAAAACACTCAATCAGAACAGCAAACAGGAAAAGATTCCAAAAAAAAATGAGGATAGTTTAAGGAGACCACTAGGACAACTTTAAGCATACCAATATGAATATCATAGGGGTGCTAGAAGAAGAGAGAGAACAAGACATTGAGAACCTATTTAGAAAAATAATGACGGTAAACTTCCCAAAACCGGTGAAGAAAATAGACGTATAAGTCCAGGAAGCACGGAGAACGACAAACAACGGGAACCCAAAGAGGCCCACACTAAGACACATCATAATTAAAAGGCCAAAGGTCAAAAACAAAGAAAGAATCATAAAAGAAACAAGAGAAAAGCACTTAGTTACCTACAAGGGAACTGCCATAAGACTGTCAGCTGACTTCTCAACAGAAACTTTGCAGGTCAGAAGGGATTGGCATGAAATATTCAAAGTCATGAAAAGCAAAGACTTATAACCAAAATTACCCTACCCAGCAAACAGAATAGTCAAGGGGATGGAAAGTACAGCATAGGGAATATAGTTAATATTTTAATAACCAGATATGGTATCAGATGGGTATTAGATTTATCGGGATGATCACTTCATAAGTTCACATAAATGTCTAATCACAGGGTTGTACACCTGCAACTAACATAATATTGTATGTCAACCACAATTTAAAAATAAAAAACATTTAAAAAAGAGGTATTTGGCATATAGAAATGCTTTGTATAATAGTATTTACTATGAATATTACTATTCTTATTAGCTGCATTATTTACTAAGATATCTATCATTTCCATAGGTAATATATGTAATTTTGTATCTATCTGAACTCAGTTATAATGCATTAGAAATTCTAGAATCCAAATAAATCAGATGATATCACTCTGTGCTCAAAACTTTGCAGTAGCTTCTCATTTTTCTCAAAGTAGACACTGGGACCCATAATAGCAAATGATGCCCTCCAAGATCTGCATAGGGCCTCACCCTGGAGTCCTTCCCTTACCTCATCTCTGCTGTTGCCCCCTTGCTTACTCTACTCCAGGAAAACTCTTCTGCTCCTTAAACACTCCTGGAGATGCTCTGCTCTCTAGCTCTTCCCTCCGTCTGGAATATTATTCCTGGAGGCATGCTGCAGTACTAAATGCCTCATCTCCTTCACCTCTTTGTCCAGATGTCACATTATTTATAAGACAAACAGAGCATCTTTTTTAAAACTGCAACTCTCCTCCCCACCCCACCCCTACCCCCACACACTTGGCACTCAGGACTCTCCTTAACTCTTGTCTGCGTTTTCTTCTTAAATTTTGCCACAGGATTTATCACCTTTTAACAGATCATGTGATTTGCTTATCTTTATGCATCTATTGTTATCTTCTACCTTCCATAACGATAATAAGCTTCATGAGGATCGGGTGCCTGGTTTGGTTCACTATTCTAAGCAATCAGAGTAGTGCTTGGCACATGATAGAGAGATGGTAAACAAATATTGGTAGCTGAGTGAACCAATGCCAAACTGAGCATAATGTGAAAGTTTCCTTTTAATAAACAAAACTTTTATTTAGCAGTTAACTATGCCAGCAAGAAAGAAACATGAACTTCTACTAAAATGAACTTCTATAAATACTAAGAGTAAACAAAGCCCAAATGATGAAGTATAAAAACAGAACAAGGGATTTCCTATTCATGCAAGATTGTACCTTTGGAGAAAGGAAGGTCAATTATTTCGAGCTGATAAGGAAATCATGTTCTCAGAAGCCCTGAGACTGCAGCACTGTTTAGATCTCTACTTTAATATTTAATTTCATATATTTCCTGGAGGAAATGGATTAATAATTGCAACCAGTGAAGCATATACTTTAAAAGATTGACCCCTGCAAGCTGTTCTTTTTTGAAGATTAAAATAGTGCCTTTTTTCTTATAAAACAAGTCACTGGTGTGACATCTCTCTAACTTCACTCAGCTGAAAATAAACTGAGGCAAAATATGAAAGATAACTAATTAGCCACATACTCTGCAGGGTGTTTTTTGTTTGTTTGTTTGTTTTCTTTTAAGACAACAACAAAGTGGAATGGTGCACATTTAGGTAACTTGAGTTGATCCTAATAAAATATTAATTTGAAATCATTAAGCTTTTTAAAATTCCTTTCTATTTTAACTAATTTATTTAAACCCCAAAAAACACTGGCAAATCTTAAAGTCTAGCTAATATATATTAATCAAAAAAGAATAACCAAGATCATAAAACCAACACCAAATACCACCTTTACTGCAATAGCCCCTCAAAATACTCAGGTGAGGCCCTAACCCCGTGGTCGGCAAACTGCGGCTCACGAGCCACATGCGGCTCTTTGGCCCCTTGAGTGTGGCTCTTCCACAAAATACCACGGCCTGGGCGAGTCTATTTTGAAGAAGTGGCGTTAGAAGAAGTTTAAGTTTAAAAAATTTAGCTCTCAAAAGAAATTTCAATCGTTGTACTGTTGCTATTTGGCTCTGTTGACTAATGAGTTTGCCAACCACTGCCCTAACTGGTTTGGCTCAGTGGATAGAGCATCGGCCTGCAGACTGAAGGGTCCCAGGTTCGATTCCGGTCAAGGGCATGTACCTTGGTTGCAGGCACATCCACAGTAGAGGGTGTGCAGGAGGCATCCAATCAATGATTCTCTCTCATTGATGTTTATAACTCTTTATCCCTCTCCCTTCCTCTCTGTAAAAATCAATAAAATATATATTTTTTAAAAATACTCAGATGTGTCCAATTAGTAGCTCCAGTTTAGTTTGGGGAGTGAGTAGCTGCAGGCTATCCACAGAAAGTATAATATTTTAAGTACAATCAATAACTGAAGTCTAATGAAGTAGAAATATTTGAGGAGGAACACAATGGTTCAATTTCTCCTCAATGAAATGAATTCTTTATTTTAGTTCTGTCCTTTGTCTTCCATGAAAGACTTCTGTGTCTTCATTATAGTCTTCTTTCCTTTTCAATCTTAAATTCTTAATGGAAACCAATAATTATTTCCATGAGGTTTGGCTTATAGTCACATTTCTGATGAAGACATTAATACTATTAACAAAACTGAAAATTATAAAGAAATATTTAAAAAGTGGATGCTACTGAAAATTTAAATGAGTCCAGATTTTACTAGTATATACTTTCCAGAAGACTAAAATTGTAAATTTTATTAATAAAAATGCTGTCAACTATTTTTAAACTTGCAATCAGATTTCCATTGGCAAAGAAAATTAACTTGTAAAATAAAATAAAAAGATAATTGGTCATTTGTATGTTTACTAAGAAGCACTTTAAATAGATTTTTAAAAATTAAGCTAAGGATACATGAATTGGTTTCTCTCAATATAGTAGTTTGGCTTCCATCCAAAAGAAATATTTAAAATATCAAGAAATAACTTGAAAACCAAGAAACTTACACTGATAATAAAGAAATAAAAATCTCTACCCTATTCTCAACTAGCAATTAGTAGTTTCATCACTAACAAGAAAAATTGTCTCTGGATCTGCAAGAAGAATCTGAACAGCAATATATTAAAAGTATTAAAGGTTAAGGAATCCACGACCTTTATGTTCTGGAAATTTCTTTCAATTGGAGCCAGAGAGAGGTGAAAGCCAAACTTGAAGGGCTTTGGATCAAAGGAGCCCTGATGTGGTGCCACAATCTGAGCCCAATCATGGTGGAAGGTGAACAGCCTGTTTAGACACAGGTGTGACATTCCTGGTGATGGCTTTCCCAGCTGAGTTAGTATAAAACAAAACAGCTATTCCAGGCCTTTCCACACTCTGGCAACAAAGATCCCATAGAACTTAAGTAATTATGAAATTGACTGGTCACTATTTTCTGAAACTAATTGGAACTGCAAGCTGAGTCTCCAGGCTTTCTTCTGAGAATCAAACCCATAGCTATTTAGTAATTAGAGTTACACTTCTGAAGTTTAGCAAGGAAACCTCTCCTGTACTTTTAAATTAGTTTAACTACAGAAGTTCTCACTGGAGAAAGGCTTGTTTAAGTAATCTTTGAGGTGTTTTGGTTTTTTTAAAATAGGCATGTCCTATGTACAACTAAAATATAATTTTATTAACCAATGTCACCCCAATAGATTTTTAAAGTAAGAAAAATATTTGCTTATTTAATCTATTACCTATCTCATTCTTTGTATATTTTTCTGTTTTTATCTTCTAAATTCATTGATTCATAGAAATACTCTTAGATTCCTATGTCCTTGCAAGATAAACTGAATTAAGTTTCAACAGGACTTGTCTCAAAAGTCATAGGGACTCACCCCAAAATAAAAAATAACATAAAATAATAAAAAATAAAATAATGCCTAAAATTCCCCACCTAGGCGATTTCTCCTCAACACCTACTTTAGAACAATTATTAAAACTTCAGGATTCTAGTGATGAGACATTAAAATGATGCAAACATCATAAGGGAAAAGAAACACCAGTCTCAAAATTATCTGCCGGCTCTGGCCCATGGAAGCAGCTATTCCGATCCCCTTCATCTTTTTTCAAAGGAAACAGAGAGTAGTCATTACATTCAGCCGCAACAGCACAGGAAACCCTGCTGCCTTGATCCCTTTGGTTCCCTTCTCTTAAAGCCACGGGAAATAAGCGTGGCAGAGTGGCATCAGGCACACCTGAGTCTGAATCCCAAATTCTGCTATTTATGTTTTACCTTAAAAATAGCCCTTTACACCCCTGAATTCCAGGTTTCTCATCTGCAGCACATATGTGATAATCACCTTGTAGATTTACTAAGTCAGTATGAGATAATATAAACACATAAGCAATATGCATGGTACAAAACATGCATTCAGTAACTGTTGACCTATACTCCCTTAGACATTTTAATAATGTCTTACAAAGACCACATTTTGAATTTCTTAAAGTGCTTCCATGTGCACTATCTCATTCGCTTTTTAGAAAAAGAAGGAAGGAAGGAAGGAAGGAAGGAAGGAAGGAAGGAAGGAAGGAAGGAAGGAAGGAAGGAAGGAAGGAAGGAAGGAAGAGATGGACCAGGTTAACAACTATTATACCACAATTTGATTCAACAGATGAGGAACCGTGACCAAAATATTGGTCGCTACCCAGGGTCACGCGGTAATGACGAAGATTAGATTTTGGAAATAATTTGACCCAATTTGTTCTTTTAACAAATGAATAAACAAAAGTTTAGAGAACTTCAAGTTAGAAACAAACTGGTTTGCATTTTTCTAGGACAGCTGTCTTTTAACTGCATTCACTGTTTTCTCACAAGTTGAGCTCCAGCTGGGAGCAAGGGCAGCTGCATAGAGTGGATTTATTCCACCGAGAACTTGGGAAAGAAATATTTACATATTCTGGAGAAGTCCAGAACTTCACCCAAAACACCAAACCCTGGCTGTATTATAGGCCCTAAAAATTTTAAAAGGGACTGTGTAAATATCGCCCCCCTCACACTCACACACAGATACCTTTTTACAACATGGTAGTAAGTTGGTAGGTAAAGGTAGTACTCAGAACCTCCCCCAACCACATCAAAATTACAACTAAACTACTGAACAACCATCATTTAGAATGCCTAGAATCTAGCTGAAAAGAAGTCCTACAACTAAGGCTATAAAGAAGAAGAAAAGTTACATCAAGACTGGTAGAAGGGGTGAAGACACACACAGTCAGCCTGGTCCCCCCCCATCACTGTGGATTCCCCCTCCCCTAAGGAGGGAGGGGTCCCAGCCCCATATCAGAACACCTGACCCAGGGTTCCAGTGCTGGGAGGAGAAGTCCCCATAACTTCTGGCTCTAAAACCAGAGGGACTGTGGTTTAGTGAGACAGAGGCTGCTGGAGCCTCGGGTGTTCCTCTTAAAGGGCTTGTGCATTGACTGACTCACTCCTCTGAGTTCCAGTGATGGGGCAGCACCTTCAAAGGCACCAGGGACAACCCTGGCCAGTGTTGCTTAGTGGTTGGAACGTTGGCCTGTGCACCGAAGGGTTTTGAGTTTGATTCCCAGTCAAGGGCATGTACCAGGGTTACAGGTTCAATCCTCTGGTCCTGTTGTGACAAGTGCAGGAGGCAACCGATGGATGTGTTTATCTCACATCTCTCTCCCCTACCCCCCATCTCCCTCCCTCCTTTCCACTCTCTTTAAAAATCAATGGAAAAAATAGCCTCAGGTGAGGATTAACAACAACAAAAAGTGTACCAGGGACATATGGGGAGGAACTGAATTGTTTAGCATTAGGGTGAGAACTGGAGGGGCAGCTTTCTCCTAGACAGAAGTGCTGGCAAAGGCCATTGTACCCTAGACAGAGTGGCAGGAAGGCACCATAACTGAGTCTCCATCAACCTGGCTTACACTGCTTGCCCCACTCTGGTGATTCCTTGAGACCTTGCCTCACCCAACTTTTAGACTCACCCAAGCCCTTTCCAGTGGTTTTTCCATACAAATGGCTTGTCTTGGCTGATGCTTCAGAGTTTCGTAAAATCTCTCAAACAAGCAGCACCTGGCCTCCTACTACTTGCTAAGTGGCCCTAGGCCTGGCACTAGCCTTGGTTTACAGCTTGGCCTCTCCCAGGCACCTCCAAGCCCAGCACATGTAGCAGCCACCTGCAGATCACTCTGCAGCTCATGCTGGATGGTCCCAAGAGGGCAGAGGGGATGTCCTCCCAGGAGGCCCCAGAGGTAGCACACCCAGTGGACAGCTTCAGACCACACCAGATTACAACCTAACCTCCTCCACAAGTGATACATTCAAGGGGCAGCCTTGGTGGGCACCAAAGCCCTACTAAAGTGACTCTTACTCTATGGATTGGCCCCAGCCCACTGGCTCCTCCACTGTAGTCATAGCTGGTCCTCTCAGGCATCAATCTGGGGGTCAATCCCTCCCAGTGACTTGCCAACAGCAATCAAGCCTCAACTACAACAGGACAGTGCACACAGCCCACACAGTGGGGGTACATATAGAGTGTCCAATTTGGGTGGCTGGGAGGCTGCACTGCTGTGCCCTATAGGACATCTACTACATAAGGCCACTCTACCAAGTCTGGGAGACAAAGCAACTTTACCTAATACATAGACAAACATAAGGAAGTGGCCAATATGAAGAGACAAGAAAACGGGTCCCAAATGAAAGAATAGGAGAAATCTCCAGAAGAAAAACTAAATAAAATGGAGGCAAACAAACTACCAGATACAGAGTTCAAAACAAAGGTTATATGGCTGCTCAAGGAACTTAGTGAGAACTTCAACAAAATATAAAAGGACATGAAAACCATAAAAAAGAACCAGTCAAAGATGAAGGATACACTAACTGAAATGAAGAATACATTAGAGAGAGTCAACAGTAGAGTTGATGAAGCAGAAAATCAAACTTAGTGACTTGGAACAAAAGGAAGCAGAAAACACTCAATCAGAACCACAAAAATGAAAACGAATCCAGAAAAATGAGGACAGTGTAAAGAGCCTCTGGGAAAATCTCAAATGTACCAACATTAGCATCATGGCGCTGCTAAAAAGAGAAGAGAAAGAGCAAGAAATTGAAAACCTATTTGAAAAAAATTAATAACAGAATATTTCCCTAACCTGGTGAAGAAAAGAGACTTACAAGTCCAGGAGCACAGTGAGTCCCAGACAACAGGAACCCAAAGAGGCCCACAACAAGGCACATCAGAATTAAATTGTCAAAGGTGAAATACAAAGGAAGACTCTTAAAAGCAGCAAAATAAAAGCAGTTTGATAGCTATAAAGGTGTTCCCATAAAACTGTTAGCTAATTTCTCAATAAAAACTTTGCAGGTCAGAAGGGATTGTTATGAAATATTCAAATAAATGGAAAGCAAGGACCTACAAGCAAGATTACTCCATTCAGGAAAGCTGTCATTTAGAATCAAAGGACAAATAAAGAACAAGCTAAAGGAGTTCATCACCACCAAGGAGTTCATCAAACCAGTATTATAAGAAAAAAAAAGATAAAAACTTGAATAATATGTTAATATATACCTATCAACAATTATTTTAAATGCAAATGAATTTAATGTTCAAATCAAAAGCTATATGGATAAAAAAACCATGACTCTTACTGTCTACAAGCAACTCACTTCAGATGGAAACAAAATAAAAACAAAAAAGCTGATGTAGCAATACTTATACCAGACAAAAATAAAGTTTAAAACAAAGGCTATAACAAGAGACAAAGAAGGACCCAGTAATTTCACTTCTGGGTATTTATCCAAAGAAACCCAAAACACTAAATTGAAAGACATATACACCCATGATTGTTGAAGCATTGTTTACATTAGCCAAGATATGGAAGCAACCTAAGCATCTATAAATGAATAATAAGAAGTGGTGCATATATACAATGGAATATGATTCAGCCATAAAAAAATAAATCTTGCTATTTGCAACAACATGGATGGACCTAGAGGGTATTATGCTAAATGAAATCAGTCAGATATAGAAAGACAAGTGCCATATAATTTCACTTATATGTGGAATCTAAAAAACAAACAGAGAAGCAGAACAGAAAAAGACTCGTAAATAGAGTAAACATTTTGACCTTTGCCAGATGGGAGTGGGGCTCAGGGGATGGGTGAGAAAGGTGAAGGGATTAAGAAGCACAAAATGGTAGTTACAGAATAGTCACAGAGATATAAGTTACAGCTTAGGGAATATAGTAAAAAATATTGTAATAACTACATATGGCATCAGATGGGTACTAGATTTATGGGGATGATAACTTTGTTAAGTGATATAAATGTCTAATCACAGGGTTGTACACTTGAAACTAATATAATATTGTACATCAACTGCAATTTAATTTTTTTTTAATTTTAAAAAAGGTAAGAAGTCCCAAAATAAGGCTAAGCCTACCAATACCATTTGAACTTTAACCAAGATGACCTTTTTACTCTCATTTTTAAACTTTAAATACAATTAAAAATTAATATATGCTGAACTGGTACATCAATCATATATCCCATTGGCCAGCTGTGTAATCCAGCACTCCCCACATATTTGTCCTAAACACCCTGACTGCAAGGTGAGGACTAGGGCTGATTAATCCCTTTCTTTCTTTAGTCCCACTACTGGCTCCATTCACACTTCCCGCCTCTGATTCCATAAAGATAAAAACTCCTGCCTTTCCAATCCCAGGGCCATATCCAGACTGATACACTTGCTGCCACACTGGAAGAGGATTTTAAAAAGATAATGTCTTGAAGACATAAAGTTACCTATGGTGCATGGAAAAACTGTGTCTGTTTGTAGTTATTGCATTGTAAATTCTCAGTAGCAGCAAGGCAAGTAACCGCCTAGATTTGGAAGTTTGGATTCAGTGCGGAAAATTTACATGAGAAAGAAATATAAAAGTCAGTTAGATGTTCTGGCCAGTGTGGCTTAGTGGTTGAGTTCGACCCATGAACCAGGAAGTCAGGGTAAATGCCCAATAGGGGGCGTGCAGGAGGCAGCCCATCAATGATTCTCTCATCATTGATGTTTCTACCCCTTTCTCCCTTTCCCTTCCTCTCTGTGAAATCAATAAAAACATTAGGAAAATGTCAGTTAGGTGGAGATACATTTAATAGATCATCATTCTATTGCTTTCCTCCATTAAAAAATTGGAAAGGAGTCTAAATAAAAATTTCCTGAACTCCTAGCCCAGTGTTCCTTATGCACAACACCCTGCTTATAAACAGAACTCAAGACACAGTTGTCAAACCCCTACAAGCCTTCCTAGAAATCACCTCTTGCAATTTAACATTTTAAGTGAATTTTGGAATAATACTTTTAAATGTCTATTAAACAGTCTTATTTTATTCCTATTTAAATTAGTACAAAGTTAATTTTATTTTTTTCAATTATATTTACAAGTTATTTTTAATGCATATATGATTCTTTACCTTAAACATCTATTTTCCATACTTAAATTATTTGTGTGTGTGTGTGTGTTTTAGAGAGAGAGAGAGAGAGAGAGAGAGAGAGAGAGAGAGAGAGAGAGAAAACACTACAATTTGTTGTTCCACTTATTTATGCATACTATCCATTCATTGGTTGCTTCTTGCCTGTGCCCTGATGGGAGATCGAACCCACGACTGTGACATATTGGGATGACAGTCTAACCAAGCAAGCTGCCTGGCCAGGGTCAGAAATTTTCATCAATACCCTCCATGAAATTCTATTACAACACATGTGTCCTGTTTGAAAATCTTATTTATCTTTTTCTTACAGGTGCATTTCCATTTCCTTCTTTTCTGTAGTCTTAAGCATGCATGTCAAAACGTATTAAATAATTGTAAAATTGAATGCCAGTATTTTTCTCATCTCCATATTCATTCCCTATGGGCCCAGCACCTCTGCCCTTACCTTAATCAGGAGAAGGTAGGATTGTGTAGGGCACTGACTAAACCTTTGACTGAAATAAAGGCAAACACATTATCTTCATCTGCTGTCCTCTCTAAGGAGAGACTGAAAAGAGGAACAGGAGCTCTAGCTTGATACACTGACCTCCGTGCTGTGTTGTGACTGGATTTTCAATCCTCTTAGTCCTGCAGGTCCTGCCCCAGCATGAAGACTGCTGGATGGCTACTGCCTGATACAATGACCCACCAGGACGACTCTACCTTGCCTTGCACTCTCACTGCCCACATCAGGAAGTGATTCCTTGGCTCTGGACACTTCTCAAAAGCAGGCTTTGTATATAGTACTATTGAATTCCTTCCTTCCTTCCTTCCTTCCTTCCTTCCTTCCTTCCTTCCTTCCTTCCTTCCTTCCTTCCTTCCTTCCTTCCTTCCCTCCCTCTTTTCCTCCATTCTTCTTTCCTCCCTATTGCAAAGCAAAATACAAAGAGATAAGTAACAGCTGTGAACTTCACCTTAGTTTGTCATAACGTCAACCATCTTGTTATATCTTTATTTACCTTTGTTGACAATATCAATTGTGTATTCCAATATCTTCTTGGTGTCATTTACAACTAATCTATTTTGCTTCTCATAATCTTTGTCCTCCTCCTGGCTTAATCTCAGCTTATCCCATCAGTAAGGTGCGCCTCCTAGTCTGGATGGTTTTGCTTTGAAAGTTGACCAATTCCACTTCTCACTGCTTTTCTCAAGAGAAATTTGGGTATTAAAAAATGCCTCCATTACTAAACCAGGAGTCATTCTAGAGAACACTTAGTACAGAGTTATCAATGGCACATAGGATAATGGTGAGTTCCCCCCAAGAAAACCTGGCAACACAAAATACAAAGCCAATACTGAATTTTAAAACTAGACCTACTTTGGATGAATTAGCAACTAAGAAAGTAAAACAGGTCCCAGTGGTGGACATATAACATCTAAGATTAATACATTCAACGAATATTTACTGAGTAGCTACTATGTACCAGACACTGTTATAGGTGATGCAGAAACTTAGAGGAGGTGATACAGTTAACCAAGCGGGTATTTGGGGAAAAGTGTTCCAGGCAAAGGGAACGGTGAGTGCCAAGGCCCGTTAAATGCTATGGGAATAAGAAAAGCAGTAAGAAGGCCACTGAGGCTTGGCAGAGTGAGCAAGAGGACCAGCTGGCGGAGTCATACCAGTGGGGCAGAAAGAAAGGCAAGGATAGGTCACAGACGAGTGCCAGAATAGGAGAAGGTTATGTAGGGCCACCTTGACTATGATAAAGCCTTTAGATTTTTATGCTGCATAAAACAGGAAGATAGTGAGCAGCTCTAGTGGAGAAGTAATATAGTCAAACTCAGGTTTTGGCAGGATAATTCTGGCCTGAAATGGAGCAAGGGTGGAGCAGGGACTCCAGTTAAGAGGTTTTTGCGATGATGCAGGTGAGCAATGGCAAGGGCTTTGACCAGTGTGGTAGCAGTGAGAAGTGGGTGGTCTATGGACATATTTTGCACATAAAGCCATAGATTACACATGGTAGGTGCGAAGGGTCTTAGAGTCAGCATACCGTTAAGGTGTTTCACCTGGAACGGGAGGCATGGGGTTTCCATTACCTGAGATCACTAAAATATAGTTAGAGGAGATTTTGTGGGAAAGATCAGAAGTTTAATTTGGATCATAATTTGATAAATTTATTACACATCCAAGGATGCATCCCAGAGTCTCTCTAAAAGACAAATCTCTCTCTCTTCCCCTTTCATTCTTCCTTTTCCCAGTCATTCTCCCTCCCCATCTCCAGTGAATAATGTACAAAGGAAATATTCTGCTTGGACCTTCTTGTTCTGTTCACCCTCGGGGCGACCTATGGTAGTGTTCAACAGAGAAGCTGAACATATATTGTGTCATTTCCAAAGATCAAATATATTTCGTTGCTGAAATGATCCTGATAGGAGGCCATAACGTACAGCCTATGTCATAGAATTACAGACTTTTGGAACCTTAGGCAGACGTCGACAGCACCTCCTGTTTTATACTTGAGGAGGCTGGAGCCCAGGGAGGATAAATGACTTTTGAAAGGTCAGTCATCTACTTATTACAGAGCCAGAGCTGGGACCCAGGGGTCCTGCCAGCTATTAGAGCACTGGCCTCTCGGCTGACTTCCTGCTTTTGCTATTATTGATGTGCTGCAGCATTCACATTCTATTTACATATTTTATGTGAATATAATTAAATACCAGGCTTCTCGCAAAGGGTCACCATTTTCCTGGCCTTGAAAATAATTTATTTTTCATTTTCTCCTTTTTCCTAATTAAATGCCCTTTGAGACCTTTAGTTAACCTTCAAATGACTAGGACTCCGCATTGTAAGATGTCAAGCAGATCAATGATTTGCACCAATAAGGTGGTCTGGGATTTACACCAGAGAAATGTAACTTTTAACTTTTAAAGAAATTGAAATGAGTAGAGTCGGGCTATATAAGTACCCTGACATTACAAGAGTCCCCAAAAATCATTTATGGAGGGAGTACTGGACTATCACAATTTAGAGGGGGGAAAAAAAACCTCAATATTTTACAGCAGCACTTTCTTTTACTACAGGTGTAATTATAATTTCAGACTGAAAAGTTCAGGATCAAATGAGAACAAATGATAAAGTCCCCCCAGACAGGTAATGCTGAATCACTGTAGTTATAACCTTCTCTAGTTCTATAAGATGGAAGGTGATTGGATGGGTTATCGTTTTTTTACTGTACTTTGTGTATCTTCTTCAGGAAGTTTTCACAGCGCCATGGTGTTTACTGCATTCACAAAGAAGGCTGCAGACTTATCGAAGACTGCAAATCCTCCTATTAAGTTGTGACAGTGCAGAAATGGCCTAGACTTCTTTAAGGTAATTAAATAGTCAGCTGCACAATCATCTTTCAATAGAATATAACTTACTCTGGAACTTCCTTGCTACCAAGTTCTCTGGTGACATTAATGAGCCAAATAGGGATCAATGGCAATTACAGCAAATCAGTATGTGAAATATGCTTTGTTGAAGCTGTGTTTTTAAGTACCTCTGCTTTTGCCTCTCTGCTTTTCAATCTTCACTCATTGCTTTCTCCTTTTCATGCAACAGGCTTAACATGCAAATCACTCACCATGTGGTGTTGCTCATTCTTTTCACCTGCCCTAAACCTGCCTCAAGTCCCAATTCTCCATCCTCAAATCAATGGTTTTTACAAAATTTCCTTTTAAGTGCAGGAAGGTCATTTATTGAAAATTTAATGTAGGCAGATAATCTACTGAGAAATTAGCTTATGTTTTATTTCTAAGCTGTATTCATTAGAGAAAAAAAAAAAGTGGGGAGATTGTTCTATCTCCAAGAATGCAACAAAAAATTATTCCTAAAGACTGAATTCTGGCCCTACCCGGTTGGCTCAGTGGATAGAGCATCGGCTTGCAGACCAAAGCGTCCAGGGTTCAATTCCTGTCAAGGGCATGTACCTTGGTTGCAGGCTACTCCCCAGCCCAGGCCCTGTTCGGAGCAAATGCAGGAGGCAACCAATCGATGTGTTTCTCTCACATCGATGTTTCTCTGTCTTTCCCTCTCTCCTCCACTCCGTCTAAAAAGATCAATGAAAAAATATCCTCAGGTGATGATTAACAAACAAAAAAACAAAAAAAAAAAAGACTGAATTCTGCTTATACCAAGAAAAGAGAATTTACAGGCGAGGTTGAGCTGAAAACAATTTAGTAGCCCTTGGAGTCAAGGTTAGATCACGCATTGTACCACTTGGGCTACATAGTATTTTTCAACTTGCAGAAATAAAGGTTATTTTGACAGTCAAAACAGAGGGACCACGTTATAATTGTGTAACCACCACCAAACGTGTATGCAGTCACACAGACAAGCATGGGTTCTTTTGCCAAAACAAATAACCAATATTAAAAGTCCTACCATGTGTATGGCTACACGAAAAGGGTAGCTATTTGAGCTGAACTTAACTTGAATTAAACAAAGATGTGTGATATTGCATGAACGAATGTTTTAAAAAAATTTTACCTACTTCTTACAATAATATGCTCATAAATAACACAAAGTAGAAAAATGATCACATCACCTTAAGTCTTTGATGAAGTAACATAGGTAAAAAGTCATTTCCATTTTTTAAAAGCTGTGAATTTAAGTGCTCCATTCATTGTTTTCTTGAATCTAAAATTTTAGTTTTGTTTAAATTTAAAATGTATGTAATAATGGCATCATTCCTTTGAATGAAGAGAGGATATATAAATAAGGGTTAATGAGACAGAAGAAAAAAAATCAAACTTCACTCTGTCCAAAATCATATAAATCAGAAAAAAAATACCTAGAGCCACTCAGTCTGCTTTCAAAGTGAATGTCACATAGAGCCAAATAATATTGCCCCACAGGCATCATTTTTGTATAGAGTTTATGTAGATTCTGTTAAATTTGTGCAACTTTTATATCTGACTTTTGAGGGGCTCTCTTTCTCTCTCTTTTTACATATCTGACCTATTTCTACAGAATGGCTTTTGTACCGATTGTGTGCACAATGCAATGTAGGAGGTAGCAAATGAAATTCATGCCTCTAATTGTGAAGACAAGAGTTGCCTGCATGGAATAGCCAAAGATTTCTGCCAGATAACATATTATCAAATACTTTGCCGAATGTAGTTAGGAATTCACTGATTATAAACCCCAGCAAGACTTACTCCTGTAGCAGCTGAACTTGAAGATTGCCCTTATAAAACAATTAATGAAGAGAAGTTGGGTAGAGCACTTCAGCAAGTAAATTCTGGAGCACAGGGGAAGATTTAGATACAGGGTCTATACATTAGGGGTGGTATTCATACTATCCTAGTAGAAACACAGGATTTATGAGGATGAAATGCTGAAGGACGGGCACAATGAAACCTTAAACAAAAGGAAAAGGTTGAACTCAGTGCAACAGACAAAGGTAATTGTCTACGTCAGTGGTCAGCAAACCGCGGCTCGCGAGCCACATGCGGCTCTTTGGCCCCTTGAGTGTGGCTCTTCCATAAAATACCACGGCCTGGGTGAGTCTATTTTGAAGAAGTGGCGTTAGGAGAAGTTTAAGTTTAAAAAATTTGGCTCTCAAAGGAAATTTCAATCATTGTACTGTTGATATTTGGCTCTGTTGACTAATCAGTTTGCCGACCACTGGTCTACCTCATCTACCACCAACTGGCCATTTTAGTGTTGAATCCATTCACTTTAGATTTATGTGTTGATATTATAAACAAAACAACCCAAGATCTCTGCTAGATTTTGCTAAGGGTGAATAAGGAAGTAGAGAAACATCTCTATCTTTAATGTCTATCCTAATGCCAACTTTGAGATAATTTTCCAAAGCCCTCATCCTCTGTACTCACACATTTTCCTATCCTGTTATACCCACCTTGCTAATTCCTACGTAAGTATTTACTCTTATGATTAATTTCATCATAAGAAATAGTCTGTCCCTTGTGTCACTCCCCTCTGCCCCAGATTATAACATCCATCAAGTTCTAGTTTATATCTCCTTTTCTCTAGCATGTGTCAGAATCACCATCTGTCTATACTGAATTCTCAATTTTCTAAGCACCCATAGTATTTTCTTAAAACTCACAATTGTTAAATATGATAACTAAAGACAATTCTATTTGCTGCCTGTTTATACAATGAATTATGTCCTTGCCAAATTCAAATGTTGAAACCCGATGCTCTTTCCTGCAATGAGAGATAGGGCCTTTAAAAATGTAATTGGATTTAAATGAGGCTAAAAGGGTGGGGCCCTAATCCATAAGACCAGTGTCCTTATAAGAAGGCAAAGAGACATCAGGAATATGTGAGGATACAGCAAGAAAGTAGCTGTCTGCCACCGATGGAGAGAGGTATCAGGAGAAACCAAACCTGCAAACACCTTGCGCATGTTGAAAAAAGAAATTTCTGTTGGTCATGGTATTTTGCTGTGACAGCTCTGTAGAAGTAATATGCAGCCTATATTGACGGAACACTGGTCTTATCTCCCTCATTTGACTCTGATCCTCTGGAAGGAAGAAAGCAAAATTATCTAAATTTTTAAAAATCGGTTATAATACTTGAGATATTTTATTTGTTACAATAATGTTGGACGATTGAATGTTTGCATACATGAATGAGTTAATTTGAGATTCTTATTAAGGGAGGCATTCTTAGAGAGATTTAAACTACTCCTAGGATAGAAGCATGAAAATCACTTAAGATTCTCAGTGTAAAATAGGAAGAACAGATTGTAATGGGTATGATTCTGACTTGGGAGTCATAAGATACCGACTTTGAATCCCAGCCCCTCCAATTAATAACAGTAGGTTGGTCTTCTGTTATATCAATTTTAAAACTGGATAATAATAACACGTAATTTTCAGTATTACGGTGAAAAGAAATTGCTAAGCACTGATTCGAATTTCCGGTAATGTTTAATAAATGTTTGTCCTTTCGACAATTTTACATAGTATAATTAGAAGAAGAATGCATTAAGGAAAGAATAAACTTGAAAAGGGGGGTACATGTGTTATGAGAGGTCTGCCATTGGCTCCTCACAGTTTAGCCAGATTTGGTTCTGATTGGTTGTTTTCTATGCCAGTCAGCATCTCCAGGCCTATCTCTGGGCCTGATCAGAGAGGTGGGTCTGATTAGCAGCCCCCGAGGAGGCCCAGAGATAAATAGAGGCACAATGCTGGTGAAGCCCGGAGATAAAGAGAGAGGCAATGGCTGATCAACAGCTGCCACGGAGGCTGCGGATCAGACCCTGCCTCTCTTTCTGGGCTTCTCTCTGGGCCTGATCTGCAGCCCCCTTGGCAGTCAGTGCTGGGTCGCCACAGCAATCCAGCACTGACTGCAGGACTGACTTCTTGTGTTCGGTTGAGCCTTCAGTTGGTCTTTACGTATCCTGGGTTTTTATATCATAGGATGATGTTAAAGGTACATCTAGGAGAAAATACATTATTTCATGACTTTGTAAAAAAAAGTTATAATTACATCACCAGGTATGGCATTCCATCTGCTCAGGGTGCATATAACATCTCAGTAGTTTCCATTCATTACTGATATGGGTTGGCATAAAGAATTAGGTGCCATCCCTCAGTTGTAGGTAAACATAGAAATCACAGAATTCATACTCCCATTGAGACTGGTTTGTCCTTTCTAAATGAGTTGTTTGATATCTTACTTATAAAGAAGCTCCTGCCTGGAAAACATAAGACTTTAAAAGCTTCTTACTAGAATAATTTAGAAAAAACAAAAATAAAATCAATGTTCTCTCAGTACCTATGTAAATTTGCTCAATAGAGATATTTTAATTTATAAGAAAATTTCATTAAGGATTTAAAAACAGTATCGAGTAGAAGTTCCTTGGAAATGATAATGATAAAAATAGATGACGATGTAGTTTCTGTTGTATGAGTTTCCTGCTAGAATATACATGTATGCTAGTAAGCTTCAATAAAACTCAAGCAAAGGAGCATCACTTTAGGCTGATATGCTTTAGGCTGATATGCTTTTAAGAAGAATGATTAAGTTGACCAGGATATCAACTCAATGACTTCTTCATTCCTTCCAAAAATATGTATCTTAATATCATTCATTTGAATATATTTTATATACTTACCAAGCTAAAGAATATTGGACATCCCTCTCACAATCCAGGACTGCTGGCTCCCAACTGCTCACCTGCCTGCCTTCCTGATTGCCCCTAACCACTTCTTCCTGCCAGCCTGATCACCCCCTAACCACTCCCCTGCCAGCCTGATTGATGCTTAACTGCTCCCCTGCCAGCCTGTTTGCCCCTAACTGCCCTCCCTTGCAGGCCTAGTCAACTCTAACTGCCCTCTCCTGCAGGCCTGGTCACCCCTAACTGCCCTCCCCTGCAGGCCTGTTCCCCGCAACTGCCCTTCCCTGCAGGCCCAGTCACCCCCAACTTCCCTCCTCTGTTGGCCTGGTCACACCTAACTGCCCTCCCCTTCAGGCTTGATTGCCCCCAACTGCCCTCCCTTGCAGGCCTGGTCCCTCCCAACTCCCATTCCCTGGTTGCCTGATCGCCCAAAACTGCCCTCCCTTGCAGGCCTGGTCCCTCCCAACTGCCCTTCCCTATTGGCCATCTTGTGTTGTCCATCTTGTGTCCACATGGGGGCAGGATCTTTGACCACATGGGGGCAGCCATCTTGTGTGTTGGAGTGATGGTCAATCTGCATATTACTCTTTTATTAGATAGGATTAGATAGGATAGAGGCCTGGTGCATGGATGGGGGCCAGCTGGTTTTTCCCTGAAAGGTGTCCCAGATCAGGGTGGGGGTTCCCTTAAGGCATGCGGCAGCCTGGGTGAGTGGCCTGTGGTGGTTTGCAGGCCGGCCACGCCCCCCGGTGACCCAAGTGGAGATTCTGGTATCTGGGATTTATTTATCTTCTACAATTGAAACTTTGTAGCCTGGAGCAAAGCCAAGCCTCCTGCTCACTCCATTTCTGTTGGGATTTATTTATCTTCTATAATTGAAACTTTGTAGCCTTAAGCTGAGGCCAAGGCAGGCCAGGGCAGGTGGAAAGCTTGGCTTCCTCCATTGCCAGGGGCAACCCTAGACTCCTGCTCTCTCCAGCTGTGTGGTTGCCGCCATTTATGTTGGGATTTATTTATCTTCTATAATTGAAACTTTGTAGCCTTAAGGAGAGGCCTGGGCCGGCCAGTGTGTGCGGAAAGCTTGGCTTCCTCCATTGCCAGGGAAACCCAAGCCTCCATCCTGCTTGCTCCTTGGCCGCAGCCATCTTGGTTGGGGTTAATTTACATACTCAATCCTGATTGGCTTGTGGGCATGGCTTGTGGTTGTGGCTTGTGGTATAGTAGAAAGGTGGTTAATTTGAATATTATTCTTTTATTAGATAGGATAATGCCTATATCTTATATAAAATGTTTGTTATGAGTTTTCTTTAGAGAATTTTTAATTAAAGTTATTAAAGTAAAATAAAATATCCCTTAAAGCTATTTGCCTATATCAAGTCTCCTTAGTGACATGACTCTTTTTATGTGTGCACATGCATTTATGAAATGAACAGCTTATGTAAAGGGCCAAAAGATTATCTAAAGTAAACCTCAGTGAATGGGGAATGGCTAAACTTTATTTTTCCCTTAGATTTGAGGCAGAAGCCCCTTCCAAAGTAACCGATACAATTTAAATTTTTAATTTGAACATTTTTATTAATTGTTTTTAAAAGAACAATTATAAACAAATTATTTTCAAATAAATAACATTTTATCATGAAAACACTATATTAATAACTATATTTCCTATAGAGTGGCATTTTTTGAATTTTTGCAAATCTAATGACTGGCTTAATAGAAGAGAGCTGGGTTCTGTATTCAATCTATTCAGATAAGTTCTTTTGGTTGAAATATATGAAAACAATTGTGCCTCATAAAGATATACATTTGGAAAAGGGTGGTGCATTATAATAGCATTTTCAGATAACTATGGATATTATTCTCTGAGACTATACCAAATCTTAAGTGGCAATTTCTAAAAAAGTAGTTGCAAGGCAGAATCTGAAACCATATCAAGGAACTTTTCATATTCTCTCACATTTAAATCCATTTCTTTATCTTGCACTTTGAATGGACCTTTTAGCCATGCATAATTTTATAACATCCTGCATTGGGCATTTGCAAAATATCGGTTCCCTGAGTTATACTCATTTTTCAAATGTTGACACATTTCATTATAAAATGCATATATATAAAAACCACATTTCCAACATCACCACCAACCTTATCATAAAACTCTCTAAGTATTAGGGAACTATAAAACTCACCATAGTGGTTATGACAGGCTCACGTCATTCATTTTTGAGGAAATGTCTGCAAAATATCCATATCCAAATAACCATAGTTGGCATGTCATTGTGCCTTTAAATTAATGGCACTGCATGAAAAAAAAGTGGCTACAAGAATATTTGTCATTTTGTCACACAAAATATTTAAATATCAAAAAGCTCAAACCTGTCTTACGCCCTAGGCCATTTATTCAACGGCCTACTAGATATCTATTAAGCATCTTAATTGATTATTGGTCATATTTCTTCCATTTCCCCCCAAGCTGTTCCTGTTTCATTTTATATTTCACAAACAATCATTCAAGTCAAATCACACAATGAAGCTAACTGCCTACCAGGTGCATTTTTAGCTGAACTTTGAAATAAATCATATGAAGTCCACAACCCTGAACCCAATTACCTGACCTCCAAACAAGAGCCAATACATAAAACCATTAAATCACTGCAATTTTACTACCAGCTTCTTCACAGAGTATCTTGTTTGTTGCCAACATTGCTGAAGGCTTAGAGAGAAACTGTGTGATCATAACCTTGGATTTTGTTTGTATGTGTCTGTGCATTATCCTGTTTTTTTATGTGATCCAATTTAAAATGAATAAATTTTTAACACATATATATGATATATATGACCTATACTATGACTATACATTATAAAACAATATAATATCTAAACTATAATAGGAAATATAAAATAAATTTTATATAATATATAATACCTAATACATAACAATGTTTTTAAAAATTGTATGGCTTTACTACAGTAATAAAATACTTTGCATATTTAATGTAGATAATTCTACAAGAATTTTAGAAGAAATACAATTTGATTAGTCATTATACCTCAAAAAAGGAAGTAAATTCCAGTGGAAAAGATTAAAATTCATTTACATTCCAATAACTACATTTAAATAACTTTACAACAACATTTAATAGGAATATATACCAGTTTCAGATTTTCCTTTGAACTAATTTTTGTGTTGTTGCCATTTATAAGTGATTTAACATTTGCATACACATACTAGACCTGGGTATATATTGCTTAAAATAGTATTTGTCAAAATAGAACTATGACTGAAACCACAATAGGTTGAGGCAATATATTTTATTTTCAGTACATGTTAAAAGATGTTCAGTTACAGGTGATCATGTAAATAGAAACCTGTTTCTAAGGTGAAATTTTCTAAGGAGTTAAGGTAGAAATAATATGGATATGTTATAAGCATTCTGAAACCCAACACACCGATTAAACATTCACAAGGATGCTTCTAAATTTGCTAATGAAATAGTCATCATACTCAAATAATCACTATCAACTTTTCCACCTTTATTATCTGTTCTTGTCGGCTTCATAAAATTTACAAAATTAAATGCAAAATGTCTCCATTAGTGCACTATGAAGTTGTAAATTTAGAAACAAATCAGAGAATATGAAAGTTCAGATCCTCTTAGTAACATTAACTTGTCCAACATTGATTATATATAATTCCTGAATTGCTGGTTAGTGTTCTAAATGTATACTTTATTATAAGACACAGGAAATATAAGGATATTAATGCAGTTATAAAAACTTGAACTTTTCATTTTATTGAGTTATGAAGGTTAAAATCTGCAATCCTAACATTGTATTAGCATGGGGTCCTGCAATTTAATAAAATAAACTGGTTGAGAAAATGAACTATGCTCACTCAATAAAAATGGTGCCTGTTTTCTTGAATGAAACACTGACAGCCCCTGCATTTAAAGGCAACAGATGAAAACTTTAATAACCTAATAGTTTTTTATAAGCACTAATAAAGTTCTTATTCACCAAAATTCTTATCCATTAAGTAATGTTGACAAATTCATATGCTATAGAACATATAAATATCAAATAATAATTAAACTACTGCCCATTGCATTTGTAAAGAAACTGATGAAGCACTAGATGGAAGAAATAATAAATATTATTTCATTGTTTTTATGATATCTGCAATGGACTACAGTTGAAAAGGAGTAAAAGATAGGAAAACAATGACAAATTATCAATAATAGTAAAATTAAAGCCTCAAGGGGGGCAGAGTCATTGTACAATTTATTCGGCGACACATAAAAGTATCTAAAAAAGTATCTGGGCTTTAATAGCTACTCAAAACATTTAGTGAATAAATTCACTTCCCTGGTGTTGCCAATAATATAGAAGTTTAAAGGCTTTTCTTTATTGCTCATGAAGTGACCTGAGAAAGGTTTAGCAGCAGGGCAAATCTGAATAACTAGAAGAGTGACTATGGAAGGAAGGAAGAAAGGAAGGAAGGAAGGAAGGAAGGAAGGAAGGAAGGAAGGAAGGAAAAGGAAGGAAGGAAGGAAGGAAGGAAGGAAGGAAGGAAGGAAGGAAGGAAGGAAAAGAGAAAGAAAGAAAGAAAGAAAGAAAGAAAGAAAGAAAGAAAGAAAGAAAGAAAGAAAGAAAGAAAGAAAGAAAGAAAGAAAGAAAGAAAGAAAGAAAGAAAGAAAGAAAGAAAGAAAGAAAGAAAGAAAGAAAGAAAGAAAAGAGAGATGGAGGGAGGGAGGGAGGGAGGGAAGGAGGGAGGGAGGGAGGGAGGGATGGAGGAAGGAAGGAAGGGAGGGAGGAAGGAAGGAAGGAAGGAAGGAAGGAAGGAAGGAAGGAAGGAAGAAAGAAAGAAAGAAAGAAAGAAAGAAAGAAAGAAAGAAAGAAAGAAAGAAAAGAGAGATGGAGGGAGAGAGGGAGGGAGGAAGGAAGGAAGGGAGGGAGGAGAAAAAGAAAGAAAAGAAAGGAAGGAAGGAAGGAAGGAAGGAAGGAAGGAAGGAAGGAAGAAAGAAAGAAAGAAAGAAAGAAAGAAAGAAAGAAAGAAAGAAAGAAAGAAAGAAAGAAAGAAAGAAAGAAAGAAAGGAAGAAAGAAAGGAAGAAAGAAAGAAAAAGAGAAAGATAAAGATAAGAAGACATAACCTTTTTATCAAGGTACATATTATCTTTGTCAAGGCACATTGCCCATATTGTTTGGTTCTAAATTGAGAGCTTTTTCCATCTTTTAATACCTTTGAGCAACAAAATAATCATGAGAGGCATTAAATCAGTCAAATGGTCAGGAATGGCTTCTTAAAGTTCTGCCAGAGAAAAAATTCCAAGGTAAGTCAGTGGCCCCAGAAGCTGTGCTTCTATTGGGGACCACATGAGACTTGGTTGGAAAGTTTGTAAGGAGGACATTCTGAGAAAAGGGAAGTGTGTAGAAAGCTGCCTACCCTGTTTATCAGAATTCTGACTTAGGGGAGAGCCGAAGGCAGTGGCTCTAATATTCCTTGACCTTTCCAAACAAGTCTGTGCACGTGCAGACCCCCGGGTATTTACTGGAATCCTTCTGCTTAATATTTGTGTGTCCTTGCTTAAAGGACACTATAAACACATGTGCTCTCCCAATATTACTTACCCTACTGATTGTATCTAAAAGATAAACTTTATCTCAAACTACTGCTACCATAAAAGCTTAATGAGGCAGGTGATCCAGGCTGCCTGGTTCCTTTAGCCAGGCAGTCCCTTAGACCTCTCTTTCACAGCAAATGTTGTGTTGGAGTAATCCATTCATCTGTCGCTCCGGATCTGCTGGTCAGCCCCTGCATGATTCTGTAAGCCTTCCTAGGGAGGTGTCTTATTTTGTTTGGACAGCTATAACAAAATAACATAGACTGGGTGGCTTATACAAACAAACATTTATTTATCACAGTTCTAAGCTCAAGACACAGGAACATTTGGAGTCTGGAGAGCCTATTTTCTGGTTCACAGATAGCACCTCCTAACTGTAGACTCACAATGTGGAGAAATGAACTAGCTCTCTGCAATGTGGAGAAATGAACTAGCTCTCTGCTCTTTTTTATAAGAGCACTAAGACCCCACCTCCTAATACCATCACCTTGGGAGTTAGGATTTCAACATGGTAATGGGGGGCAGGGGGGAGGACACAAACATTCAGTCCATAGGAGGTGGAAAACTGTGGCCAGACTCATCTGTAACAATAACCTCATTCTGTTAAATGATGGTTTGGGACATTTAAGAGAAATCTTCGCCATATGTGAAATCAAGAAGGCAGAATTAGAGTGTTCAATTATCCTCTATTCATCTTCATCTAGAAAATGTACCTTTTAGTGTAAAGCATGAGAACTTCCTTCTTGAGCTTACTCAGACCCTCAATACAGTTGCCACTGAATTAAGTGTGTATATCCACATGAGCTGAAGGCCCAGGTTAGGTGTTAAAGAGTAGGGTGAGAATGAGGCCTCTTTTTATCATAATTGTATACACACAGCCCCAAATCTGTTCGGACTACTTGAGTATTTAAAGGATGGAGACCTTGTTTATGGGAGTAATAACTATCTATGGGGGGGGGTTGGGTTGAAAAGTCATCAAAACAACAGATCGTATGGATCAATGAAAGTAAGTTAACATGTTTTAACTTAAACCCTGTTAGAAACAACTTATTCAGAACAGTGTGAAAATTTGGGCTTACCTATTACGGTAAAGGTCACTCATACACTATGCACAGTACAATATACAGATGATGTGTCATAGAATTCAACACCTTAAACTTATATAATTTTATTAACCAATGTCACCCCCAAAAATTCAATACAAAATTAAAACATAGCTATTGGACACTGGAGGCCAGCATACATATTTCATCCATATTTTGCTTTAAGTTCCTCCATTGGATTTTAAACCTTTACAAGAAAAAAACAACAACAATGTGGGAAGCAATTTCTCATTTCTTGCTTCTTTTCAGAGGGGAGCACAAAATAGTACTTAGTAAGTACTACAAAAATGACCATTATTATTAATGTCTGTTTATGTTAGGCAGGGGAATATCTAAAAGAAGATTCTCTTACATTTTTATTAAGAGAGTGTGCTAGACTATGTATTAGAGAGACAAGGCAATAGTTTAACAAGAACAGTATAGAATAATTTAAAGAAAGTGAGAATAGAAGAAGAGCGAGAAGAGCAAAAACAATTAAAGAAACTACTTTTTTTCATAAACATTTTTTTTCATATTTGTAAGAGTTAAAATTTTACAGTTTATTCTTATTGTCTTTTTTTAAAATCCTCACCTGAGGATATATTTTTACTGATTTTAGAGGTGGGGGGGGAACATTGATGTGAGAGAGAACATTGATTGGGTGCCTCTGGTATGCGCCAGACCAAACCCACAACCTGGATATGTGCCCTGACTGGGACTTGAACCCATGAGTTTTCAGCGTATGGGAGGATACTCCAACCAACTGAGTCACACCAGCCAGGGCTGTCTTTTCATTTTTATTAAATATGACATGGGGCACCATAATAATCTGTTTTAGGCTTATAGATTTAAAAGACCCTAACCTCATTCTTATCAAGATGAGCATTTATAACTAATATTTCAAAGTAAAAATGAATAGAAATAATTAATAATTCAAATTTTATTTTCCTCCAAGAAAAAAGTTTTTCTTCCCTAGTTCATAAATCTCAGCTATTGGTTTTTCCTTTGAGCTGAGTTAGAATAAAACATTTTGAGAGACAAAATCAAGAAAGAGAAAAGGTAACCTAAAGAATAGGGTAAAATATTTACAAATCTTATATATATTTTATTGATTTTTTACAGAGAAGAAATGAGATGGACAGAGAGAAACAATGATGAGAGAGAAACATAGATCAGCTGGCTTCTGCACACCTCCTATTGGGGATGTGCCTGCCACCAAGGTACATGCCCTTGACCGGAATCGAACCTGGGACCTTTCAGTCCACAGGCCGACACTCTATCCACTGAGCCAAACCGATTAGAGCTGGGAGTTTTTTAAAGGGTAAAGAGTTTCAGTTTGGGAGATAGAAAAGTTCTGGAGATTGGTTGTACAACAATACTGTATAAATGTATTTATTAATACTGAACTATACACTTAAACTTGGTCAAGATGGTAAATTTAATGTTGTATGTATTTTACCACAACTAAAAATAATACAGACTTTAGTAAAAAAAAAAAAAAAAAAGAATTGAGCAGTCTCAATTCCAGTACTTCATGGTAGAGAATCAGACCACCAGGTAGAATACAGATGCCCTATTACACTGACCTGACATAGGGCAAAAGAGACTAATCAATCACTCATTCTTTAAATTTTAGTACTTTTTATCCAACCAGTCCTCCTAAATTTTATACATCTAAACTATATTAAGTTCCCAAAGGAATTCTCTCATAAATATCTGCATAAATGATTATGCATTGTGTGGTTTTATTTTAAAATAAGTGAAAGTTCTGCTCATATCTCTTTTAATCTTTGATCTATTCAGAGTCGAGATCAATTCAATGTTTCTTTCCCTGTGCGGTCTTCTCTCTTTGACTGTGCTGACCGCTCTTTCCTCTGGGCTGCCATTATGTCTTGCAAAGAACTCATTTATTCCATTTACTGCCCAATTAGATTCATTCTAGCTGTGAGCTCCTTTAGGGTAAGAATGCTTCAACTTCATCTCTGTGTCCCGGGAACTCAGCAGAGAACCAGGCAAGAAACAGAAGTTCAGTGTGTATTAATAGGCTGATGTTCAGGCCACTTCTTATAAAACTGTCTTATGAAATAACTGCAAAATAAGTTCCTCTTAGAAATCAAACTATGAGAGGAAAGGAACCCACTTGCTCCTCCTTTCTACTAAATAATAGAGTATTTTGCCAAGTAATATTTTTTTTTTGTACTTTAATGCTAAGAAGGTAAATGCCAAACATTTGTCCTAAATAAAAGTTTACCCCCAATGTTAGTAATCTAGAATGAGTAACCTGGTATTATTCCACCAGTCCCCAATCCTGTCTTATTTTGTGTCTGTGTTATTTTAACATTATCTTGTTATAAACAGCCCCAAGTCTGTTTTGGAAGGAAGTGAAATATGATTAAAATATGTAAATATGCAATATGAGGCTAAATATGAAGGTGCTGTTTTAAAGCTGTTCTCTTTAGTTTCCTTTCTTTAGTCTATGAATAATCTTCCCTGCATTTCAGTAGAAGTGTCAACATAGGCAGTTAGAGTTATTAGTCTAAAGAAGAAAGCAAAAGGGAATGAAACCATTTTCATAAACTGGGAAGCTGGAACAAGTAACAGTCCCATTACACACTCTGGGGGGCAGAGGGGGGCTGTCACTGGTCCTGGAAAAGGGGACAGGGATCCTCCTTAGAAATGCTAAAGGCCCAGTACCAGAGGTCGGGGAGGAAATTCCTCTGCTGGGCACATGCACAGTGAGAACTGGATGATGTAATGAAACTTTTGGACATGCGCAATGGGGGTCAGGGTGACAAAACAGAGGGACAGGGCCTAGTGTGAGAAAGTAATTGGTTTGGAGAGAGACCATGAAACCCCAATAGGACTTACCGGGAGGAGGGCCCAGTCCAAGACCTCAGCAAATTAGAAAATCAGGTTGCATACTTTCAATGGTGCTTTGTCCTTTACCTAAACCAGTGATGGCGAACCTATGACACGCGTGTCAGCACTGACACGCGTAGCCATTTCTGATGACACACGGCCGCATGCCGAGGATGAAACATTTGCTGCTCCTGAGGATGAAACATTTGTGACTAGAGTCTTGGAGTTAGTGTTTTCCTCAAAGTGACACACTACCCGAGTTATGCTCAGTTTTTTGGCGAAGTTTGACACACCAAGCTCAAAAGGTTGCCCATCACTGACCTAAACCAAGAAGATATATGTAAGGGTTCACCAAAACCTTGTGGCAGTGCTTCTACAGCCTGCCTGCCCTCTAGGTCCCACAGGGAGTATTAAGTCCCCTTAATTCACAAATAAAATCTTACCATCACGTTTAAACTTCTCCATGTGTGTGCGTTTGGAATTCTTTCCTCATGTCCCAGCAAAAGTACCTATTGGGCAACAGATTCCTAAACAGCTGTGCACTCATTACTGCAATATCGGTTCTTACATACTTTATCTTGTCTAGTTCAGTTCTGAGTAGGCGGTATAGTCTGTTCTTCATAATTTGCTTTATAATGTATATCTACTTGTGTGTCATATTAGTTATTCTATTTTTCCTTAAATTGTAACTAAATTAAGCTATTTTTCAAATAAGACAGTCTAGTCAAGAACCTTTCTATGTTAGATATGCATACTTTAGGTAGTATCTATAATAATCTATAATAATAAAAGCATAATATGCTAATTAGACCAGACCGCCAAACGACCTTCTGGACATCCTTGTGGGCGACCTTCCGGATGAAACCAGGGTTGTGAGGGCCAAGGCAAGCCGCCATGGCTGCGAGGGCCGAGCCTCTTGCACGAATTTCGTGCGTCGGGCCTCTAGTAGTTAAGATAATAGAAAATATTATTTCCTTCATAGGAATCTTAAACTGCAGGATTTAGGAGACCTGGTTCTACATTTAGCTTTAGCATTAACTGTGAATCCCTGCAAAAGGCATTTGACTACTTAGGACTATATTACCTCAAAATGTCTTCCCATCTTTAAAATCTTATGGATTAGTGATGTGTAGAATGATAGTTGAGACTAACCCTTGCATGACTAATAAATATAAGTATTGATTTGCATGTGTACATATACATATTTACACATAGCTCTCTATAAAAATAAACTATCCTAAATATAACATTGAAATAATTCTACACTCAGATTTGTATAAAGTAAAAAATTCAAACCTTAGAACTCAGGATTATACTTGTGTTTGCTAGAAATCCCTTAATTATATTATCAACATTATATCCCTTATGGTTTAAAATAACATAACTGTAAATATAACTTCCAAATCATCACACAATTGCTCATTCTGGGATCCAATGTAAACTTTAGTCTGGTCCAACTTATCTATGTCTGAGGATTTCCTATGCCCCAGTAATTAAAGCCATTTCCCCCCTCAGATTAATTTCATTGTTGAACTACATAAGTTCATTTCTCCTCTCAATGTTATTTGCTCCCATGAAAACATACTCTACCCTTCTGTGAAAAACCAAATTCTTTGTGTCCCACAAAGCATAACTTCAATGGTCCATTTCTTCTGTGGAAAATTGTCTGACTATCTAGTACCCAAATAGCTTAAAATGATCCATACCTTTTCTACAATTTTTATAGTGCCACGGAGTTCATACCTAAGTTAACATCAACTCTGGAATAGACTATCTAGTTTACCCAGAATCATGAATTCTCCTCCTTAGCACACATTTAGACTATATTTCCCAGCCCCTTTGCATTTGAGTGACCATATGACTAGTTCTGGCCAATAGTATGTCAGCAAACATGATGCTCAACACTTTGAGGCCTGACCTTTAAACCTATTTAAATCCTTCATGCAATCTCATTTACATTTTTCTTTTTTTTTTTACTGGTCACATGTAGAGAATTCAACAAGGGCTACAATATTCTAGGAGATGGCAGAGGTCTTAGGTACTCAAAATAACTGTATGGAATAAACTCCAGCCTCTGTCCCAATATGATACCATATCACTTTATACGGTATCCGTATTTTTCTTGGGTCATTTTTTTATTACTTCCTTCATTGATCATAAAATACTGTGAATATATCTCAATGATTTTTTTTAATTCTTTATATGTTCAACTACATTTTAAATAACATTTATTCAACATGAATGTATTTTTAATAGAAAATGCATGTTGTCTTTTAACTTGTCATGTTATCATTGAATTATATGCATTCCATTACTCATAATATATTGTAAATAGTTCATAATTTTACATACTTACATGCTATTCATTATCATGTTAATTATATATCCACATAATTTTAAAAAGTAAAATGAAAAACTAACACTTGCTTTAATATTAATTATAAAAGATAATGAAATGTCCAGATCCCCTTCTTCTGATTGTTGTTCCAAGTAGGTGTTGTAATAAGTAATATAAAGCCAGAAATTGAAAAAGAAAACTCTCTAGGAATCCACAAACACACTCTCAAGTCATTGAAATACTGTATGAATGAGTTCACAAAATGTTTATCAGTGGTGTTAGAAATAAAAATTATTTACCTCAGAAGTCTGTCTTTGTTACAGTACCCTGTAAATGTGTTCAATATTTGATTCTCTGCTTTGAAGGAGAAAATGAATATTAATTGAATGTCTATTTTGTGCCCGGTGCTTTATAAAAATCATTGTACTTACCTCTCATATCAACTCTGGAAGGTATTTGCTTTTACTCCCTTTTTAGAGGCAAAATACCTTCATGAAGAACTAAACTCATAAACTGCAACTCAGAAATTGTGACTGCAGCAGACACCTGCCTTATTCTTTCATACTTTTTCTCTATAACAAAGAATTCTCCCTGGCATCTCTCAGCTATGTATTTTTCATGACACGTGTTTGAATTACTACACTTCTCTATTCTAAATATCAATACATAGGTCAAATTTATTACTTCTTTTTTAAATAAGTTTTTATCGATTTTAGAGAGAGAGGAAGGAAGAGGGGGAGATAGAAACATCAATGAGAGAGAAACATCAACATCAATCAGCTGTCTCCTGCAAGGCCCCTACAGGGGATCAAGCCTGCAATCCGGGCATGTGCCCTGACCAGGAATTGATTCAGTGACCTCCTGGTGTATAGGACGACTCCAAATCAACTGTGCCACACCGGGTGGGCATCAAAGTCATTATTATTTAATGGGTTACCACATTATGCTAGACATAATAAAAATTTAAAAACCACATAAGAGATTGCCTTTTATCAAAGAAGTCACATTGAAAGATGGCCAATTTCATTGCTATGATTTTTTCTATTCCACTTTTATTCCCTCCTCCCTGTAAATCCTAGTTTTTAATCTCCTGTTATCAGATTATATTGCTCATTACCTTCACTTAGCAGTCATTTCATGACCTTTCAATTAAATTCTCCATGTTTCTTAACTTTTGTAGCTCCTAACTTTGTCCAATATGACTTTGATTTAGTTATTGACAATTTCAATATATACATATATGATCCTACCTGAAATTTGGCCTTTTGATTGCTTGCTCTTCTTTCCTCTAAGCATCTTGTTTCCATATTATGTCAGCCAATCAACTCCCTGGTCATTTCTAAACCTATTAATTAAGAGCAGTACCCATACTTTCATAATCTTTGTTTTATGGATCCAGTTCTCTGACCATTAATCATTCCCTGTCTTTCCAGGTTATTTAATCAAGTATCTCAAGTCTAACAATCATTTGATCCCACTCAGACCTTCAGTCAATTAAACTACACACATCCCTCAATTTCCTTTACTAGGCATAATTGCAATCCTGCTTAAATCTAACTCACTGCCTCTTGGACATCTACCTGTATGCAGCTAAATAGGCATGCAGAAACACACAGCTCTCAATGCTCTCAGTTTAAATTCTACTTGACAAATTGTTGAAGGACCCCTAAATGTTGCTCACATAGTATATTTCATTGGTCCATGTACTTTTCACTATCCTCGAGGACTATTCCATATGTTCTCCTTTCTTCTTAAATTTCCAACCCTCCATCCCCAAACTCCACTCCCACTTGATGACTTTGCTCCTTCTCTAAAGAGAATATTAAAGCAACTAGAAAGAATCTCCAGAAATTATCATAGCCACATACAGTATATTCTCTCTCTCCCATTCATTCTGGAGATAAATGATATTTAGTCCTCTCTAAAACCTTCCCTTGTGCACTAAATACAATTTACTATCACATACCCAAGAACCACATAATGGAATTTACTCCCCTTTCTCTGGATACTTATTTTTTTCTTATGTACTAAAGATGATCACCATCAGCAAAAGTGCTGTTTTTCTCCCATCTTAAATCACAATTTACCTCCAAATTGCTAAATCCAATGGTCACTCTTTAGCTCTTATCAGATTTGACTTATTAACACAAAGTGTATTGCCCTGGATATATTTTCTTCACTTGGCCTCCATAACACCATACTCTTGGTTCTCTCCTAATAACATTGTTGTTAATCTCAATCTCCTTTGTTGGTTTCTCCTCCTCTTCCAGATCTCTCAAGTTCCCTAAATCTCAGTCCTTTGTCCTCTCCTTTTCTCTGCCCACATCTAGAACAGTTATCTTATAACTATTAATAACATCAATATGCCTCTCTCACTCAGATTCAGATTTCTTGTTCAGACATGTCTTCTGAACTTCAAACTCATATATACAACTGTCTACCTCATATATACAACTCATATATAAACTGTCTTCCTCATAGATCCATGCAAATGTCAAATAGATATCTCCAAATCCACATGTCCAAAACTGAACTTCTCATTCTCCCTGTCCCTACATACCCATTCAATGGAAAGTCTTTTTTTTTTTTTTTCTCATTTAAATGGATGGTTTATCCTTCCATTTGCTCAGATGAAAATACTGGCTTCATTCCATTTTTTTTCCCTTCTCTCACATCCACATTCAATTTGTTGGAAATCCTGTTGTTATATCTTAAAATATATCCAGAAGCCAATCACTTCTCAAAATTTCCATTTCTACCACCTTATACCAACCCACCATTATTACTCTGATAATTATTGTAATCACATTTTTACTGGTTTTCCTGTTTCCATGTATGTGCAAACTATTTCAGCACAGCAGAGTGATCCTTGTAAAATCTAAATCTGATCAAGTCTTTCCTTTGCTGCAAATTCCCTGCTAGTTCCTCTTCTCAGAGAAAATCTCAAGACATTACAAGCACCAACAAGGTACTATGATCTTGTACTATGACTACAAGATCAGGCTTCACTTCTTTTCTGATCTAATGATACCCCATTCATTCACCTCCAGCCATTCAACCTCCTTATTATTGAGTGAACTCATCAGGTATACTTATGCTTTAAAGGCTTGCACTAGTATATCTCCTTCTTGGAATGCTGTCCTCCAGATATCTGCTTGTGCATTCTCTTAAACTACATCAAGTCTTTGCTCAGTTGCTACCATCTCAATGAGGCAAAATCTGACCACCTAATTTAAAAGTGCAACCTGACCCACTTTCCCTTCCCTCTGCTTTATGTTTTCAACAGCACTTAGAACTTTCTGCTATTTAAATAATTTTGTGTGTGTGCCACAAATGTAACCCTAGTACCTAGAAGAGTGCTGGGCATATGATAGATGCTCAGTAAATGTATAAAAAATAAATGTGCAAAACAATGAAGTATAAACTTCATCAAAACAATAAAATAAAATTAAAAAACATTTTCTTTAATAATTGAAATATGATGATGACCTACAGTTAAAGAATAATTCTATATATAGAATAATAGACTCTCAAAATTGTGAAGAACCTTAAAGTTATATAATCTAATCATACATTTAATGTTTATATTTTTTCTAGGTTTTCCCATATTAACTTTCTAGTCTACTCTTTTTTTTTTTTTAATAGTTTATTGATTTTTAGAGAGACAGGAAGGGAGAAGAGAGAAACAATGATGTGAGAGCATAACATCAATCTGTTGCCTCCTTCATACACACACCCCCTCCACACACACCCTCCCACACACACACCAGGGATTGAGCCTGCAGCCAGGGCATGTGCCCCAACCAGGAATTGAACCAGAAACATTTTGGTGCACTGAGTGATGCCCAATCAACTAGGCACACTGGCCAGGGCTAGTATATTCTTGAATAGAGCAGTAATAAGGGACTTTTTATATGGTTTGCAATGGAAAAATTTTAAGTCAACAATAGTTAATGTTGTCTAAGATTACAAAGCAATTAAAGAAAATAGTAATGTTAGAATCAGAAGCCAGGTCTGTTGCCTACAAGAATAGTGCCTGGATCATACCAAACTCTGTATAGAAAACTTTTAATGCATATGTCTACTGAATAAACCAAATAAGTACTTCGATAGTTGACAATTAAAACAATATTTATACAATAAAAGTCAATTTAAAAACATTATCAAGTATATATGTAGAATATGGAAAACATTCCTTGAATTTATTTTATTGAAAAATATTTTGTAAAATAAGTATTTACTTTATAAAATAAAAATATTTTATTTTTAAAAATTGAAATTATTTGGTAAGTATTCCAATTATAAAGCATTTAGGTTGATAAAACAATATCATAAGAGCTACCAGGCCTACAGAAAGAGAATTCACAAAAAGTGTGAGGTACAGAATTCCAACAGGAACTTTACAATACCATTATACTATTTGCTAAGAAATCCACTTTGAAATTAGGAAGATGAAGACAAGAATGAAAGCAAGAAAATACCTAATTAAGATGAAAAAGCCCTTAAAAGTTTTCTTCTCAAAATAATTTCAGGCAAAGACCGACTTTTAAAAAAGTTACTGTACTATCTACTCCTGGATGAGTAGAAAGACTTTTAAAGGAAACAAGACCTAAACACTATGTTTGAGTTCTGAAAGTCTTTCATATTTTAATTGTGTTTTGGACTTCTCCTCAGTGTAGCACACTATGATATAAATAGATAGAAAATTAATAAAATTATAGGAGACAATGAAATAGTCGTAATTAAAATGCCTACAGACAACACTATGTTCCTGCTTTTTTTTTTAATGCCTAAATATTGTATTCTTTAGGCTAACATGCCACACTATTTCACCCATTTTAATACTCATGTGATATAGATTTAAGAATCTTTATTTCTTCTTCTAAACTTAGTCAGGTTTTCCTATGTTCCTTTAAATAACTCTCCATTGCAACAGGAAACCAAAATAAAAATGACTTAGAATGTTAAACAAATATATTATCTCAAGAACCTAGCTTTTTCTACCCATATACTATAGCAAAATTTTTTATTATAATTCATTTGTATAAAATAAAAATTGTTATATTTATATGACATTTTAAAATAAAACAATTTAAATTCCTGACAAATCGTTAAGATCTAGCGTGCCAAAAGATGTTTTGTAAAGTATTTTGGAAGATGGCCCTTAGAGATTATCTACAAATGCTTAAAATGAAGAATTTTGGCAACAATAATTTATTTTTATTAATGCTGATGGCTAATTCTACCAAATCCAGCTCCAAAATGTTATGATGGATGGAACTGCTAGTGAAAATATCGGTGTTGATCACAACAAATTAATAAGTATAATATGATCAGTTAAATTTCCAAGAGTCAAAATTTATGCAATCACTGGTATTCTGGAAAAAAAAAATAATTCCTTCCACAAATATTTTCCTATGTTTTTCTTACCCTTCAAACTGTACCATTATAGCAAAGGTCCTAAATGCTTTAAATAGAAATTATGTTTGTTGGTTTGATTAAGGTTTGGATTGATTATCAACAATGGGGCTAAATTTCTAAGAATCTGTCCATGTTTTATCTATTTCTTCTGGTGATTGACTGCAAGGTGGCTGATCTGAGTGTGAAAAGAAGCTAACCTTCAAATGACAGTGAAGACTCATTTGAATGTAATTAGATAAATTAATATGTAGTTATAACAGCCCCTGATTATTATAATTACTTTACAATTTGAAAACAATATTTAATTTAATTCTTGTAATAAACCTATGAAGAAATCAAGGAATGGTTAACCCCCTCTTACAGATAACTTAATCCTGCTGAGCCTCTCTTTCCTTAACACATCAGCACAGCATGATAAGCAAGTGGCTGCAGCAGAATCAGAGCCAGGTCCCTGTTCTTCCAGCCCCGTGCTCTTCCAATCATCAGAGAATAACCTACGGGATGTTGTGGTGAAGATTCAGTTTTGCAGATACCCCAAACACTGAAGACTGTGCACAACAACGCTGGATGGGGGTATTGATTTACATATGTTAAAATAGTATGCGAAGTGAAGTGATTTTGAATGTGTTAAAAAAAATGTCTTTATTATATTCCCTAAATTTCTGTGCTTAATTTCAAAAGACTTAGTTCTCTTTTCACTTATAAAATGGTTTTATGTGACCTTTCATATAAAATTGTCAACTATGTAGGCTCTATAAACAAAAATAGGTCAGTGATTAATCTCAATTAAAAATAAAAAAGAAAGAGGGAAGAGAGACATTTTAAGCAACCACCGGTAACACTGAGCTTTTATCATTCGTTCCTCTTTTGTCCAGCTCTCCATGTGGTCTTCTAGAGCTGGTTTCTGTCCCAAGTTTTATGAAAGACTCCTTTAAAAGAAGCTCCAAACAGGGATGCCAGAGCATTAAACATTCAGTGAAGCCTTTAAGAACAAGATAGAAAGGCTTCAATAGCCATTCAGTTATACTGGAAACACTACTTGATTAAATAAAAAAAGCTAACTGCATTTGGGTTTCTTACATTTAATGAAGAACCTTCCAAGAAATGTCAGCCACATTTACCTACTTTTTCTTACTGGACATAATTAGTCTCCTCAAACCTGTTTCTAAATGTAACATTGATGTTTGAGCATGAATAAAATATATGTGGTATACTGCCTTAGGTCTCACATTTGGCAATGCTGAAAAATCAACTTTGTTATGCTGCAATAGGAGTTGATCACTGGTTTAAAGTTAGGAACATTTTAAAAGATAATTCCACAAGTGGTAATTATAATTACTGTATTATTGTTTTAATTTGGTGGAAGATAGAGAACTGCTCCTGATGGTAATTTGCTTACTTTACATTCTACTAATACCACTGCAGTAGGTATTAGCAATGAGAACATCAATTTAAATTGACCAGGGCCTGCAGGTGGAGGGGGCACTGGTATTTAAAGTGTTAAATGAAACAGAAAGATCAGGTAAGAGGGGGATCTAGAATGCCTTCACAGCATCCCTGCCCCCTAAGAGGAGGTGATACTAGGTTAAGAAACTGAAATTAGAACAGGAAAATGAGATACATATGAAATTATAAGGAGTAATAGAGAGCAAAAGAGGGGGCTATTGCTAGAGAGAATGGGATAAAATCAAGATATTTAAAAGTCTTAGATGGTACTTCAATGAGCAGCTCAAGCATCAAGGAGATTTATTTTATTTTTTAATTAAACGTATTGGGGTAACATTGGTTAATAGCATTATGTAATTTTCAAGTTTACAATTCTATAATACCTCATATACACATTGTATATTGTGTACTCACCAATCAAAGTTTAGTCTCCTTCTGCCAATATAGTATATTTGAATCCTTTAACCTTTTTGATGGATGATTGGATAAACCAGATATGGTATATACATACAATGGAATACTACTCAGCCATAAGAAAGGATGCAATACTGCCATTTGTGATCATATACATGGATATTGAGATTATCGTGCTAAGTGAAATAAGTCAGGGTGATTTTTCAGAGACCTTTGAATTCTTTCACTTATTTTCAGGGGAGCCACGAGATAATTTATTATGATGACATATTTCTTTTAATATGACAAATTATTGTATGTTCTTTCAGAAGATCAACCTAAAGCTTATTTCCTACTTTATAATGATTGTTAATTTCTTCATTACTTGTGATGTTATAAAAGCTAAAACAAAGCAAAAACACATATTAGATTATTTCAATAAATATAGTAAATGCCAGTGAATCTACCTATTTAATCCCTCCCTCAAATACACATACTCACTCCCTCTTTCCCTTTGTTGTTGTTGTTGTTGTTGTTTGTTGTTGTTGCTGCTGCTGTTGTAATAAAGTAGCACTCCTAGGATCCCAGGTCCAGGGCAAAATAATGTTTAAAAATACCAAGTTAAAAATGTACAAACATTAAAAATACATTTTTAAATAAAAACAAAGGTCCTTTACCTTGATCTTTCACATCACAATTATAATAATTAACAACGACTAAACTATAACATATTAATGCAATATAAAGAAGAAGCCACATTGAGACTGGTAGGAGGGTCAGATGTGCAGAATGGGCTGGCCCCACACCCACATGTGGCAGATAAAAATCAGGAGGGATAACTTGGCTGTGGAGGTCTCCTCTGAGGAGCAAGGAGTCCCAGTCCCACACCAGGCCCCTCAGCCCAGGGTTCTAGTGCCAGAAAGAGAATTCCCCATAATTTCTGGCTGTAAAAACCATCCAGAATTGAGGCTGAGGGAGGCTGAGTCTGCTGGAGTCCCAGGCAGCTCTTAAAGGGCCCGCACAGGGACTTATTCAGACTTAATCCCTCTGAGCTCCAGCGTGGGGACCGCAGCTTGAAAGGCACCAGAGTATATGCGGAGGGATGGAATCGTCCTGCATCACAGCATGGGCTGGAGGAGGGGCAGCTTTCTCCCAGACAGATATGCTGGCAGAGGCCACTGTTCCTTTGATGTACCTTTCCTCCACAGAGTCAGCAGGCAGGCACCATATCTGAGTCTCCATCAACCTGCCTTACACTGTTTGCCCCACCATGGTGATTCCCTGAGGCCCTGCCACACCCACGATGGGAGCCCACTCAAGCTGTTTCCAGTGGCTTTTCCATAGGAATGGCTTGTCTTTGATTATGCTTCATATTTTCATAAAATCTCTCATATAAGCAGCATCTAGCCTCAGTGAGCTCCATACGTCTTGCTAAGTGGCTCCAGGTCAGAACACAGGCAGTGGTTGATGTTGGCTGGCACCTCCCAGGAGGCCTCAGGGCCAGCACACTCAGTGGAAAGTTTCAGACCATATGGTAGCACCACCACCCAACCACCTCTATAAGCAACACACTCAAGGGCAGACTCAGCAGGTATCAAAGCCCTGCTGAAGTTAAGTCCTGCTCTGTGTGGTGGGCCCATGATCTTCCAAGGTGGTTGGAAGTTGGTGGTTAGTGGTCACAGCCAGTCCTTGCAGCTGATCAGCCTGGGTAAATCCTTCCCATTGATGTGCCAATAGCAATTAAGATGACTAAAACAGGATGGTGTGCAGCCCACATGGAGGGGTTGGCACACCTCGAGTACCCACCTGGGGTGATTGGGGAGGCTGTGCCACTGGACCCTACAGGACACCTACTACATTAAGCCACACTACCAAGACTGGGAGATGTAGCAGTTCTAGCTCATACATAGAAACAAACATAGGGAGGCAGCCAAAATGAGGAGACAAAGAAACATGGCCCAAATGAAACAACAGAAAACAACTCCAGAAAGAGAACTAAACAACAAAGAGATAAGCAATCTACTAGATGCAGAGTTCAAAACACTGGTTATAAGAATGCTCAAGGAACTAAGTGAGGACCTCAACAGCACAAAAAATAACCAGTTAGAAATGAAAGTTACACTAACTGAAATAAAGAATAATTTATAGGGAAGCAGCAGTATAGACATGAAGCAGAGAATCAAATCACAGATTCAGAATCTAAGGAAGGAAAAAACACCCAATCAGAATAGCAAAAAGAAAAAAGAATCCCCCCTAAAAGAGGATAGTGTGAGGAGCCTCTGGGACAACTTCAAGTGTACCAACTTGGGGGAGCCAGAAAAAGAAGAAAGAGAGCAAGAAATTGAAAACTTATTTGAAAAAAATAATAACAGAATACTTCCCTAACTTTGTAAAGGAAATAGACATATAAGTCCAGGAAGCACAGAGAGTCCCAAACAAGATGAACTCAAAGAGGCCCACACCACAACACATTATAATTAAAATGCAAAAGGTTAAAGGTAAAGAGAAAATCTTAAAAGAAGCAATAGAAAAGCAATTAGTTACCTACAAGGTAGATACTTGATATCTCAACAGAAACTTTATAGGCCAGAAAGGAGTGGCAATAAATTTTCAAAGTGATGAAAAGCAAGGACCTACAACCAAGATTATTCTACCCTGCAAAGCTATCATTTAGAATTGAAGGCCAGATAAAGAGTTTCCCAAACAAGAAAAAGCTAAAGAAGTTCATCACCACCAAATCAGTATTATATGAAATGTTAAAGGGTCTTATTTAAGAATAATAATAAGAAAAGAAGACACAAAATATGAACAAAAATGCCAATAAATACATATTTATCAACAATTGAACTTACAAACAAAATGGACAAGCAGAATAGAAACAGATTCATAGATACAAAGCACTTTTTGTTGGCTGCCAGATGGGAAGAGTATTGGAGGGTGTGGGCAGAAAAAGGTGAAGGAATTAGGAAGTATAAATTTGTTGTTACACAACAGCCATGGGGATGTAAAGTACATCCTAGGAAATATAGTCAATATTATTCTAATAACTAGGCATGGTGTGCTAAAACACCGGCCAATAATATTGTTTTATAATTTTTAAAAAATGATTAAGAAAGAACAAAAGAGTTGCACAGAGCAATTTTCTTAAAAAGGTTATTTTCAACTTAATGTTCTTGTTATTTTTATCTTCAGATCAGTTTTAGATCTATGCATTCCTCATTTCAGTTAGGTCTGTATGTGGATCTTACATAATTCACAACATTGATGCTGTATAATCTATTTTTTAAATCTTGTCTGAGGTGTGGAAAGCATTGGGCTTTATTTAGAAACAGTAGCATAAAAAATAACAAAATAGCCAAATACCTACATATATTCATTTCTTTGCACCTGTATGATTGTTCTATCATTTTTTCACATTCTAAAATGGAACTCACCCATCATTTTTTTAATACACAACCAAATTTCTTGTGATTTTTAAAAAAATTCAGCAGCTTTTGTGTTTAAGTTTGACAAAAAAGTCTGTATTGAGAATTGTAATGTTAGTTAACATTTACTGATTTTTAAAAAATGTGTCAGGCACTCTTCTGATTATTTAAAATAGATGGACTCATTTTGTCCTTACAACATCCATCTACAGTAGGTATTTCATGATACTCATTTTACAGAGGAAGACAGTGACACATAAAAAGTTTAAGCCACTTGCCCAAGGTACACATATCTAGCGAATGCGGAGCTAGGGTTAAAACCCAAGCTATATAGTTAGTTCTAGAGCTTGGATCAATATACTCCCTCAATAGATCTTGTTTTATTTATAGCAAAGCAAAAGATATTATTAAATGAAACACCCTTGTCAGTGGTGAATATTAATGGAGCAATGCATTCTATTTAATAATCTAAAGATATAAAATAAATTATAATATATACTACTTTTAAAGTCATGAATAATTAAACAACATGGGTCCTGGACACATTTGCAGAACAGTCAGCAAGTATTTTCCACATTTTTCTAAATTCAGAAATTCATTGGGTTCTAAAATAACTTTAATTGTTTTGATAATAGCAGAGAGAACTGCCTTCATGGCCTATATACAATGTTATTGGCATCTAGAATGGTCAGTTTGAGGATAATTTGAAAGATTTTAATCAAATCATTGCAAATTTTGGAGCTCAAAATAATTCATTCATTATAAAAAAATGACTTGAGAAAGCAGGGGTATTAATGACAAAATGGCCAGAAAATAAAATATGTTCTCACTTCATTGTACAAAAATCCTCCATTTTCTACTGGGAAAAGCAAGAATTTTTTCCTGTAAATTTCATTAAATTTTGAATTTTCATAAAAAGAGCATCAAAACAGTCTTGAGAGATTTAGCTTAAATTTTAAATAACAAGAACAATTCATATTAATGTTCTGAATCAGAAAGTATGTATGGATAGAAATACATACTAAGCTAGTTATATTTTGATTATCTTGTAGTTTCATCTGACCACATGATATTATTTTATTTTCCATGATACTATTTTATTTGCAGTGGGTTCCCATTAGCTGGTTAAGAAGATTCCGAATTGAATTAAGACCAGGAAAATAAGTAACCAATAGAACAATTTCTAGTGAGATATTGTTATGGCATTTCCAAAATCACTTTAGTGAGACAAAAACACAATGTGTTAAAAAGTACTAAAAGTTGAGGTTTACAAATGTTAAATACATAGTATTCATTAAAGTATCACGTGTTAACTTGCATAATTTATATGAAAAGGAATACCTAACTAAAACCAATTTGAATGTATAGTTAGACTCTTCACTCCTGAGGGAAAACACTGTAGTATGCCTATCCTTCCACATAAACCCAGACAGTTATTTCCCTATTTTGAAGCTAAGAACCTAAATATGAAAATGAACCTATAGATTATAAATTTACCACATTTCTTAATAATATTTTCTTGCCTTTCCTTAGTGTTGAGATACATTTTATGTACCAATTTATTCCCTCACTCCATTCATTCATGCATTTATTCATTATTCAAGATAAAATACCTCTTTTTGAGGCTGAAATTCAACATATCCATCTATTCATAGCACAGACCTTAAGCATGCTTACATTTGAATCAGACAATACTTATTAGATTCCCAGCTTTGCTATTTACTAGCTATATGGCTGTTAGCAAAATACTTTATCTCTTACTTTATAGGTTCCTCACCTATAAAAGGAGAATAATAGTATCTAGTCCATAGGGTAGTTCTAAAAATTAAGTGAAAGAATGCAGAGTCCAGCACAAAGTTAATATTCAATACTCATTAACAAATACTGAGTAAAAACTTAATAATGAATTGACTGCCTAAGCACTTAGGAAATACTTGTATAGCACCTCATAAGAGCTGTCTTGTATTCTATGGAACTAAGCAATGGAAGCATTATCACTAAACACTGAGCTATTGAAAGATGCGACCTCCAAGACCAGTTGCAAAGGCCATAGTATTACATCATGAAATACAAATAAAATACAAGGGCGGTAGTAGGCAGAATAATTGCAGAAAGTAACTGAATGAAATTAAGATATATGTCTTATAGATCTTGTGAGGTACTCAAAGGAATCTGGGTCATCAAGATTGTAGATAAAGGAACATAGTTGCCGTGGCATGCTCTCAAACTCAACCAAGGAAGAAAGGAGCCAGTGGGAAGTTGATCATGTTCTGTAATAAATATTTTCACAAAGTTTTATATAGAATTCAATTAAAAAATAAATTACAGGCATTTTCAAATGATCTGGAACAGGTTGCTTTTTAAAAGAAGGTTATGCTTAAAACTTTCTAAAAGAAAGCACCTTCTACAGTGAGAGTGATCCTCTCTATAATGTACTTCTTGCAAAAATATACACTTGCATATTTTTCCATTTCTTCATGATTAAAGCGGAGCTGAGTATTTACAAGGAAGGCTATAAAGGTGTCCAACAGCATATTATGTGCCTCATATTAGAATTGATTATTTCCTATAATTTTATTAATTAATAAATCTCTTTACTTGCTGAAATTTGGGAATGATTCCAGTAAACAAAGTTTTGTTTGTAGTCTTGGAAGTGAATCATCCTAATAACTGTTTTAGGAGAGCAACTCTTGATACAGGTGGAGGGGGAGATGGAATTCTAAATGTTAACTAGTCTATATAAGAAACATTTTAGATACATGTGAAGATGAAAACATTCTGAATTAACAATAATTAAGGTTGCCTCCTAGAGTTGTGTGTAAAAACTCATGTTGGAACATCTTAAAGGTTTGATGCAGTTCCTGTGTAATACCACCTGCAATTCCTAGAGACTTTTCATGCAAACAGGTCACTATGGGTAACCATGTTAATTCACACCCTTAATTCTAGAATATAACTGCCAGAAAAATGCACTAGCAATTTAGTGCATTTTGTAGATTGCATATTTTATGGCAATGTGGAAGAGAGATTTATTATCAAGAACATTTTCAAATCTGAAAAAAAATCATTTTTCTTCCAATCACTTAACATAATTTTCATTAACTACATACTGTGCTTGAATTTTTCCCTACATTCACTCTCTCAGATAGACATTAAGAAAACTGACTTGTTTTGTTTTGTTTTGTTTTATCCCCAGCATACACCTATCACACAGTTCAGTACCTGACATTCATTCATTCATCATTGTTATGGTTAGTAGTGCAAGGTATAAAGCAGTAATCAAGACAGAATATAGCACTGCTTTCCTGCAAGTTACATTCTTATGGACAAAACAGACTGTAAAGAACTAAGTTCCTAAAACATATTTGTAGAACATTTTACAGAACAAACTTAATAAATATTTATTTTTATGTATTATTTTATATCCCTATACTGGTTGACTATTATAATTATCTACAACTTTCTTAAAGAGTTCTTCTAATTCTCCATTTTGAAAACAAAATAAAATATATTTTCTCTATAATTGTAGGCTACTGACTATTCTTGATTTTACTCCTATAACTATAAATATGTATGGATGTTTATGCGTATATAAGCAACTCTTAAAGAAATAAATAAATGTGAATATTATATGTAATCACCTTTCTTAATTTTTTTGGAATAAGTCAGAATATGTGCCTTTTTTGACCAGATGTTCATGATCAAATATATAATGTGTCACTTTTCTATTCAACTCTGTCATAAAGTAATAAAACATTTATTAACGAACTATACTAAAAAGGCTACATTCAATTTATCAGAGTGCTATTCTCAGGCAGCTCAAAAGAAGAGAAGGCAACATCTGTGCACAGATGTATTCTGCAAGTCTTTCTTAATCTAGGAAGTGCATATTTAATACATGAATAAACACTCATATATTTACTCAATATAAATAATTAAATTTATGTATAACAAAATACTTCAATAATATATTAACTTAAAATAAAATGTGCCCAGAGAGGCTTTCATTTATGCTTTTATGTGAGCCCAACCACATGTCATTTATCAAACTTCTGTCTTTAAAGAAAGCAATTTGTACAATTAAGAAAAACTTTGAAAACCAAAGTTCCTCATTTCGCTGGTAATTGAACTATTAGTCTCCTGCTTTCTCTTTGATGTCAGCTTTGTATTTCTGCTGCAAGAAGTGGGCTACTTTATGACCAAGGTCGACCTCTCATCACAGCACATATCAACACCACTGCATCCATATGAGTCTCCATCGATCTCAGACCAAGCTGACACTGTTATTTTCAAATGGTTGATTATATTTTTAAATACTAACACTATTTCTTGAAAGTCATTATTTTAACCTACTAACCAAAGCCATCATACTGATCAAATCACTGTTTCAGAACTACTTTATTTTTTATTACAAATCAGAAAATTACATTTATAGTAAAGGGTTACTTTTAGTAATATCTAGAATTCAGTTTAAAATTTTCAGTTTAATGGCAATAGATAAAAAGCCAAGCATTCATTGATCCAACACCAAAAAGTCATTTATTGGAACAAATGATCTATTCTCAAAAGACAATGCTATTACACATTTTGCCAATAATACTACTGAGTTTTACTCAAGTCAGAGAAAATATTAACAACTAACTAGCTTACAAAGAGCGGAGTGCCATCTTTCATTCTTATAATGACCATCACCCAAAGAACAGGACATGAACATTTTCTAAATGTTAGATGATAGCAGTGACAACATTAAACATTTTCTTCCTTAAATGGGTAAAATGTGGAAGTATACATAACATCTTATTTACTCTATACAATCTTAGAATAACAATCTCAAGACAAATAAGTGGCATTATAGTAACTGGAAATCATGTTGTTTGCTTTATGAACCATTTCTTTTAAAATACTCTAAATTTAATATATGACATGCAGGTCAATGATATGAGGCCAAAAGAGCCCTGGGCAAGGGAAGGGAGTTGGGCTGTGTCCTAGTCCTGCCACTGACAAGATGTGCTACTGCCTGGGACGCATTTAATATGCTTGGGTCTGTTTCCTCACCTGCAAAGTAAGGAATCTGAAATAAGTGAGTGTTAATTTCCCTATATTTCTAAAACGTATAAGCCCATTAAATAAAAGTAGCTTATATCTGACATAAAGTATTATGAAATCAGATTATTTTATGGACGGATGGTTTCAATTTTGCTTTTTAAAAAGATTTTTGCACTGTAATACTGATTTATTTCACCTTAAATTAAGCTTTCTTTACTTGGAAACAAAAATTAATTAATGGTGAAATGGATATTTTAAATTGTTGCTCACACAGGCTTACCATAAAAAATGGAATTGGTTCCCAGAGAAGTAATGATTCCTTGCCAAGTTATTATGTTGAAAAATTTAGAATGACTAAATAAATAATATAGGAACAATTAATCTGAGCTATACTCATTATCATTAACTTCCACCGCCTATTTCTAGTTCCCTTTTCCAGTATATCATTACTTTGAAGATATTCCAGATATTTTATGATAGCCTCTCTTTGGATCTTATATAAACTATACAATGTATAGGATCCAAAACATTATAGTCTGGATTAAACCATTCCATCAGCCTTCCTTTTCTTTTCTTTTTTTTATTATCCAAATTGCCCTTTTCCCACTTTTTAATCTCTCAGCCCCTTTTTGTATCTTCCTTCAGCCTAAAAGATATTCTTAAAATGTTTGTTCTACTCATTCAAACTCAACTTGTCATTTATAGTCCTGATAATATATGTCTCACAACGAGCATAGTCAGCATGTCCAAAATGAAAACATAAAACTCCAAAACTTGTGCTGCTTGACAAATATATGTTTTTTGCTTTATCTTAATTTTAATCATTCGTTTTTTATATTTATAGCCAGTATGCACTTTATTAACACTAGTATGTTTTCAATTTTTAAGACATAGATTTCACTACTTTGACTCATTCTTTTTCTTGTTACTAATAATTACCTTTCAACAGAACTGATGATAAATAATTTTTTTAAAAAAAGGCATGATTGTTAGAATGGAGGTATTGACTTTTAGAGGAGAAACATGACTGGAATCTCCCAGTAGCTGTCCAGCAGATGTTCTGCTCTCAGTTCTCACTTACCACTTTTTATCAACACAGACAGGCACTAATCTGTCTGAATTCAATAAACTTTCTATAAAAGTTCTGCATCTTTACCAGACACCCTATATGCCTCCCTACAAAATATAAACACTCAACATGCAATTTTTAGAAATCACACACAATCACATGCATGCACATATGAATAAATTAGATTTTAATAACTCCATCTAGCAGTGAAATAACTATGTAGTAATATGTACAGTATCTTTCTTCTTTAGTCCATTGTCTCTTATATGAAAAGAGGCATCTTTTAAATTTTTAAACTGTGTGTCCATATTATTCTTATTATTAAAATGATTGGCATTTCTCAATGTGAAACAAAGAAAAATTAAAACATCCAAAACACTAAATGATTAAGTTTCTTACTAAAGCACAACAAACCCTTAACAAATGGACATAGTTTACCTCCCCGTCATGACTTTCTTCTATGGGTGCAGTTCACCAGCCACACAAAACCATGCATTGCCTCCAATATATTTATCATATTTATTATTTAATGTTTATACATCTTTGAATTTATTCTTCTCCAATGAAGTATGAAGCAAGTAATAACAAATGTATTGGATAAAACTAGAACATTAGACACTATATGTGATGAAAGGGACTAGAAAGAAAAGTAATAAAAATTAAAAATGTTGATGTACATATTCTCCACCAGGCCCAATGCAATTTTTTTTCACATATGTAATCTCCATCTTTATCAGAAATATTTTTAATTTAAAGTGTAAAGACATGTGTGTAGTTTAAACGATGGAACATAACCAAATAATATTCAAATATAAAAAGTGCACAATAAGATTTTCATAAAATAAATACTAATATCACAAAATAAAGATCTTAGACAAATTACAGTATGTGTAAAATCACTGGTTTTCTAACAAATAAGTTGTCCAGAGATGTACACACAAAAACATGCATAGAAATATAATTATGTAATAATTATTGAAATGTTTGTCTTAATAATCAAATAAATACAAACCATAAACTACCATTTTCCCATGTAGTAAATCTGCACTTACCACACAGCACTGTGGGTGTTCGTTTACTTCTTAGTATCCCCTAACAAATTAAAATAGTGGAAGGCTGGGTTGTGGTCATTAATGCTACATCCATGTGCCTACCTAACAAAATATACAGATGTCTTGAGTAAATAGACTAATGAATGCATGCATACATGAATGGAAAGGATAGCACTTAAGGCTAGGATGGTATTGAGGACTGGGCACTCTCACACACTGCACCTGGGACCCGGATTCTAAGCACAGCTGCACAGGTCCACTGAACAATCCTTCCTCCATAAAGTATTTAGTTTAAGTATCAAACTTCTCCACAAACTCTTTAGCCTTCATATACCCCAGAATGAACTTCTGTTCTTTACAAACCTGCTGTTCAGTCTTTGCCTTATTTTATACCTGAATATATCAAGCAGGTTATAAACAGAACAAGTAAGTGCATTCCTCCCTCCAACACCCATTTTCTGCTGGTCAATTCTTTTGTTTCTACATTCTAAATGCATCTCTCTCCTTTAGTACATCTTCACTCTCATTGTCTTCCCTTTCTTTCTTTCTTTTTTTTAAATATGTTTTTATTGATTTCAGGGAGAGGAAGGGAGAAGAAAGGGATAGAAACACTAATGATGACAGAGAATCATTGATCGGCTGCATCCTGGATGCCCCCTACTGGAGATTGAGCTTGCAACCTAGGCATGTGTCCTGAGTGGGAATCAACCGTGACCTCCTGGCTCATGGGTCAATGCTCAACCACTGAGCCATACCAGTCGGGCTCATTTTCTTCCTTTTAAACCATTACAATAAATACTTAATTCCCATTTTTGCTTTAATTTCAATCCACTTCAGTCAATTTTCTTAAGTACAGTCACATTATTACTTCTTGTCTCGAAATTCCTTGTACGTTCCTGTCTTTGATGGGAAAAAGTTAAGGTCCTTTTGTAGAGTGGAGAGGCATCTTCCTAGTTTGCTGCCTATGTCACTATAAGCTTCGACACTCACTGAACCATGCATGTTGACATGCCAAATTGCGCATAGACATACCAAATTCTCATACTTCCAGGTTTCGCACCTGTTAGTCCTTCTATGCTTTTTCCAATCCTAACCACCTGGCAGGATCACATTCATTCTACCAGGCCAGACTAACATGACACTTCCTTTGTGAATCTTTCCTTAACTCCCCTCTGTAGTATGATCCCTCTTTCCTTTGCAATACCCCTACACTGCCATGCAATCCATTATTACACTTATGTTCCTGTGCTACATGTGTGTCAACGACTCAACTTCTGTGTATCTCTAGTGCCTGGCACATACTTACAGTTCTAAAATTACTCAATGTTTGTAATTATGATACCAACTGACAAAGGAGCTTGAGGTGATACTGACTGACTCTGAATTTTCATTTCAGGATATTTCTTGTTAAAATGAAAAAAAAAACACTACTGTCTTACTTCTGTATTTGCATAGTATACACTAATATATACTTTAATATTTAATCCTACAATATTGCAATTTATAAGAAAAAAATACTTGGTCATTCAGATGACCAAGATATATTTAACCTACATATTTGGTCTTCATCATGGTTCCTGGTTCACCCCTCCCTCCCAAACCCTTGGATATCCCCTAAGTCGGCGATTTTCAACCTGTGTGCAGTATAAAATTTAAAACATGCAATACCTGACTATTTAGTCGGGGGCACTGACCTCTTTTCCCTTAGGTTGTCAAATAAAAAAGGACAACAGCCAACACAACAATAGCCATCCAGTGTGAATGACTTTACCTCTTTTTTGTCAGCTTGGCAAAAAATATATTTTTGGTGTGTTGCAGAATTTTAATAATTAGGTTATGTATGCCATGAGATGAAAAAGGGGGAAAATCGCTGCCCTGTGTTGAAGGTGATGAAAGCATTTTTGTTATTCTGATGAGACAACGTTTGGAAAGCGCCAAAGGATCAGGGCAGGCTGCCAGTGGAGCTGGAGGTTGAGTTCAATCACCAAGGGCGAATGATTTAATCAATCAGACCTCTTTAATGAAGCCTCCATAAAACCCCAAATGATGGGGTTTGGGGAGCTTCCAGGTTAGTGAACAGGTGGAGATTCAAGGAGAGTGACGCCTGGAGAGGGCACGAGAGCTTTGAGCCCTTTCCCCATCCATTGCCTCATGCATCTCTTCCACCTGGCTATTCCTGAGTTACTGTATCCCTTCATAATAAACCAGTGATCTAGTAACTAAAATGTTTTCCTGAGCTCTGTGAACACCTCTAGCAAATTAATTCAACCCAAGGGAATGGTCTTGGAAACCTCTGATTTTTAGTCAGTGAGTCAGAAATATAAGTACCTGAGCGTGTAATTGACATCTGAAGTTGGAAGGAGGGCTATAGTCATGTAGGACAGAGCCTTTAACCTGTGGAATCTGATGCCGTCTCAGGATAGATAGTGTTGGGGTTCGGTTGAATGATAGGACATCCAGCTGGCATCTAAGCATTGCTTGTTCTATGTGTGGGAAAAACCCTCTCCACACACTGGAATTGGTATCAGGACACTAAGTGCTGACCAACTGAAATTTGTATGTTAAAAAAATATTTCATGGTTTAAAACATGCTATGACACTAGCTGGCATATATAGATAGAAACATAAATATTGATTATATGACTTCTACTATATTAAATGAGGGGGGGAAATGTTTACGTATAAGACTTTATGCTTTAAATATTTTTGTAAACTAGGGAATAGATTTAATATAAATTTGATACATATAATTATATTAAATCTATTCCCTAGTTTACAAAAATATTTAAAGCATGACTTGGAATTATAGCTATCAAAAATATTTTTAAATGATTCCAAAGCAATTTTGTTTCAAAGGCTTAAATCAGGAAGAAGATATGAAACATGCCATATTTCAGGTGAATTGACTATTGTGTTATTTATTGTGATTTACCTTTATTTTTTAAATTATTTATTTTTAGAATTTTCAGTTACCATTTACTTTCAGTATTATGTTGTATTGGTTTCAGGTGTACAGCATAGTGGTTAGACAATCATATACTGTACTTTACATGTTCCCCCTGGTATATTGTAACCTACCTTTAGAAGCAGAGAATTTGCTTCTATATTCCATTCTCCCTCTATTTCATAGCCAATATTTTGAAAAGCTTTAAAGAAATTTCTTCAATATTTTGAAGAAATTTAAATGTCCAAAACCTGTGCCTGATGTAAATAAAAAAAATATACTGTAATATATGGAATAGAATAGTAAATTTTATGTCAGTGTCCTATTTATAGTTTAGATTTTTAACAAAAGTGTATTTTGGTACAGTATATTACTATCCTACAATGTATCCTTTAAAAACAAAAAAATAGCTCTATGGCTATTCCCTTGTTACTCCATGATGATTTTGGAGGAATGTCTGTGATTATATTTAGAGCCTTGTAAGAAATATGAAAAATACAGAACAACAAACTTAGGGTTTATTTAGGAAGAAAGGTGTTAGAATTATCTCTATTAACTAGGTTAGTGGAAGGGAATTATGGCTCACAAAATATAAAAGTAAATGCTCTAATGCTTCCATGTAGTGATGTCATGGGGGGAAAAAGGCTAAAAATAGTAGGTGAAAGGAAATCTAACATAATCTACTAACAAAAGCATAAAATTGTCTCTAAATTATAGGTGAATAATTTAAAATACAGATAATCTTACCAAATTTGAGGCCTACCATACATTGATAGAAGGCTAGTTTTTTAATTTCTAGATTGTTATGAGATAAATTAATGGTGACCTGTTTGTTTATTTTTAAGCATTTAAAGCCAAGGCATCTTTTGAAGCTGGGATGCCAGCATTGACCATGAGTTTTATTTGTTTACATTGCTAAAAATGTCTCCTGCTCTCCATGAAGTGAGGCCTAAAAGAGAGTCCTGAAGCACTAAAAATGTTACCTATGCCACTGAAAGAAAACTTTGTCATAAGCTTTATTTGGTTTCCAACTTCGGGGTTTAGGCCACGAGGAAGTTATTTCAAGGTATTTTCAAAGTCAATGAGCTGTAAGCATTGCCATTGGAGCAAATAGGTATGGTGCATAAACATATGAATGTGTTGATGTTTTGATTAAATTTAAAGTTTTATAAAAATCATAATTAATTCAGCACATTAGTCACTATGAATGACCTTAAGCAACAGATAATTTGTTCACTTTTTCATATGGAAATTTTTGAAAAAGATGGGGATTATTATCTATATTATAACAATAACATCAAATTTTATATTTAATCATTCCTTGACTTTCCTATGGCATCACTATATAACTTGTAGAGTTACACTTTACTATCTTTAGACAACCCAACACCTACTCTGAGCTCTTAGGTTCACTCATTTTAATTGCATTTCCTCCTGTGCATTCTAATTCTAGTACTGACGTTAATTTTAGATGTGAGAACTTAAGTCACTAGCATTTTCTAGGTCTCAACAATAAAGTAGAAACATTGGACCAAAATCTAACATTCCATAACTCTCTTACATTACAGCCCTCACACATTTGAGTGGATAGTGGCAAGTACACAGCAGGTACTTAGTGAATGCTTGTTTACTTAACATGGTATAGCTTTTACTACTTTATTAACCTAGGCTGACTGTAGGAAAATTGTGTTCCTTTTAAGTTTTTCACAAAACTAATGGTTGGAACATCTCAGAACTCTCTCCAACTGATTGACTAAAAATCTTTGGCTTTATTCTCTTCCCATAAAACTGCAGCTTTTTACAGCTCTGGAGACAATGAGTGCAATTAATTACACATGCACAGGAGCAATAATCTCCAAAGATAATTTTATTTCTGAAGTCATGTACTATAATCTCAGCCAAATCATAAATTCACACAAATCAAACTAGGAGAAGTTGAAGGATGAAAACCAATCTGTCTCACTTTGCCATACCCTAAGACCATCTTTAAATCTTTGGTAACCTGAGCTTATAAGTCATATTAGGACCAAATATTTTAAATGGAATTTTTAATTACAGTGAGATGTTCATAGTAAAAAATACATAATTCACACTATGCACAGCTGAGTGCAAAAAGAAAAAGTAATGCATTCCTTTTTTTTGGAGAATAAGTAAGGACACAAAATTTCTATGTGTTAGGACATATATACATTGTGGTTTAAATACTTAAAAGGCTAATAAAATATTAATTTGCAAACAATCTAACTTACAATTACAAACCCGAGGATCTGATGCATGTTTAGATGGTTTTATTTTTCTCAGGATATTTAAAATTCATAAAAAAGTAGATTGATGTAAAATATTCCTAATAGTTTTCTGCAGAAGTTTGAAATATATAATCTATATATATAAAAAGCCAGCGACAGGAACACTGTAATGACCAGAACGACCGGTCGCTATGATGCCCACTGCAGCCAGCAAACTGGCCTGATAGTGGGTGGGGCTGGTGGCCAACCTCCTGCAGCCCCTCCCCTGGCCCCCTCCACTGCAATTGGCCCACAGCCCCTACCTCCAGCTGGCCCCACCCCCGATAGCCACCTGTTACCCCAATAGGGGGTGGGGCCGGCCGCCAACCTCCTGAAGCCCCTCCCCCAGTTGGGCCCCACCCCAGATTGGCCCCCCCCACCCCAATTAGGGGTGGGACCAGCTGGCCAACTGCCTGTGGCCCCTCCCCCTGGCCAGCTATGCCCACGATGTGACTCCACCACCCCGATTGGCCCATGGCTCCTCCCCTCAGCCAACTCCACCCCTGATCAGCCCCCCCTACTCTGATCAGGGGCAGGACCGGCTGGCCAACTGCCCGCGGCCCCTCCCCCTGGCTTGCCCTGCCCCCGATGAGTCCCCACCACCCCGATTGGCCAATGGCCCCTCCCCCCATCCAGCCCTCCTCCCGATTGGCCCCCCTCTACTATCAGGGGCAGGGCTGGCTGGCAACTGCCCAAGGCCCCCACACTGGTTGGCCCCACCCTCCATTGACCCCCCATACCAATCAGGGGTTGGGTTGGCCATACAACCAACCCCGGCCCCTCTCCTGGGCCGCTGGCCCCCGATCGGCCCCCTGCACCCCATTCAGGGGTGGGGCTGGCTGGCCCACCACCCACAGCCCCTCTCCACATCTGGCCCCACCCCTGATCAGCACCCACCACCCTGATCGGGGGCAGAGCCCACCAGCCAATTGCTTGCGGCCCCTCCCCCCTGGCTGGCCCGACCCTGAATAGGCCCTGATCATGGCAGGCCAACCAGCCTACCTCCTGCTGTCTCCTCCTCTCAACAGACCTGGCCCCAATCCGCCCTGATAGGGGCCAGGTCAGCCAGACCCCACCTGTGCATGAATTCATGCACTGGGCCTCTAATCTATATATATAAAAGCCTAAGCGACTGTTATGACCTGACGACCAGATGACCGGCCAGTAGCTATGATGCACAGTGACCACCAGGGGGCAGATGCTCAACGCAGGAGCTACCCTTGGTGCTCAGTGTGCTCCCACAGTCAACCTCCTGCTGCTAGCCATCTTCCACAGTCCCTCCCCCCAGGCCGGCCAGCTCCGATTGCCCGAGCGCCAGCTGTGCACAAATTCATGCACTGGGCCTCTAGTCCTATATAATAAAAGGCTAATATGCAAATTGACCGAATGGCGGAACGACTGGTTGCTATGATGCACACTGACCACCAGGGGGCAGATGCTCAATGCAGGAGCTGCCCCCTGGTGGTCAGTGTGCCAGAAGCCAGGCTCATGGCTGGCAAGTGCAGTGGCAGTGGTAGCAGCACTAAGGATGTCCAACTGATGGCTTAGGCCCGCTCCCCACACTGCCTAAGCTGTCAGTCAGACATCCCCCGAGGGCTCCCAGACTGCAAAAGGGCACAAGCCAGACTAAGAAATGCCCCAGTGCACGAATGTCGTGCACCAGGCCTCTAGTATTTATATAATATATAAAACATTGAATATATAAATGATTTACAAAAATGATTTGCAATTAGTATGTCATGATCTGATTTTTAAAATCCTGGACATCAAGCACCATAATTCATTACAATCAAAAGCTATACCATTTCTTTGCCAAACAAAAAGCTTGACCAATAGGAATATTTTTTTTTTATTTTGGTAAGAACACTTAACGTGAGATTTACTCTCTTAACAAATTGTTAAGTGTACACTACGGTATTTACTATAATACTATGTTGCAAAGCAGATTTGTAGAACTTATTTATCTTACACAACTGAAACTTTACCATTTTAAGGTTTGGTTAGCCCTTTTTCATGGTAACCAGAAAAAATAGCCAATATATCAACATGATTTGAAAAGATCCTGTTAAATGTAAACCTGAAATTTATATTACTGGCTTTGCTTATAGTTTAATAAACCCACGGTAAGAAAAAGAAAATCCTTAAATCTATTACCAAACTTCACATGTAGAAAGAGGAACTTCATACAAGCACAATGCTAAATGCTTCAAAAGTCTAGGAGCTATAAGTTATTTCAAAAATAAATTTTGATTTAAATCTAAGCTCAAGGTAGTTGTGGAAAACATTAGGGGGAATTGGAAAGGCCTTGTTAAAATAATTGAGCTTACAGAAGCAGTGATAAGAATGTAAATCTGAAAATTACCTCTGCATCACATAGCTAGCTAAATAATCCTAAAAGTGGAATCATTTTTCTTTCTCTCAGAGTAAAATTGGAATTTTAATAGATGCAAAGAAAAGTGGTGTGGAAACCAGAAACACCTGGATCTCTTGTGAGATACATTAAGGCAGATGACAAAGAATATGGTTTTATCTTTTAAATTTCTAAAACTGGAGATACTTTTAGTTTTCCTTAAGCATACATTATGACTTTATCAACCATAAATATATTTCAATTTTGGGGATAAAGAAATAATATTTCCAAATTTTTCCCCTTGAAGCTAAACTGATTGTTGATGTTTCATGGATTTTTAAAAAATACTTCTCTTTCGTGGGTTTCAAGGTGTGCCTACTCCTTCCAGATGTCTGGAATTTTGATGTGTCTATAAAAACTCTGCTTTGGCAATGTAACCTAATGACTTATTCATCTTTAATTTTCAGCATTTTGCAAGGGATACATTTCCTTAGTGTGATTCTGAGTAATGGAGAGAACAGTCTGGTTCACCAACTATAGTAACTGAGAACAATGGAAGACGTGACACAAAAATATCAGCAAGGCTGTGTGATATCTGCTAGGTTCTTTGGGTTTAAGAAAGCGAATATAAACATTAAGCATTGTTTGTAGGAACTGGGTGAAAGGTGCTTCAGAAAAATAGGCACAGGCAGTAGTTGATTACAAAAACTTGGATAGGTCATATTATCAAGCACACAGGTATCATACATGAGGACATAAAAATTGACAGTCTTAGAAGGTTCAAGTAGGGACCAGAATTCTGGCAAGTTATAGAAAAGACTATGCGGCTATTATTTCTCCCAAATGATTCTAGGAGATGATGTTAGCTGATTCTGTTTCAGGTATTTAGTCTGCCCCACTTCTGATGGTGAGCCTGTCCAGAACTGGGGGAACGCCACATATTCTCCTCTGATTAATACTCTGCCAGGATCTTATCCAGGCTGAGATCTGTTCATACCCTATGGCACTTTCTTACTCTTTGATTACCTACTAGTCTGATGACTTGTCTAGTTTCTGTTCTTCATCTCAGATACTATTGATTTTGTTAGTCTTAAATCTTGTTAATTTTCCAAGTCTAATTGAACACACCTAATTTCTAATATGTTGAGGAAAATTTCAGAAATTCATGCCAACTATGGTCAAAACCCAACATTTGCTAATCTATCATCCCTCCAGAACTTTACCAGACCTAGCAAACACTACCACTGAGGTTTCCCTAAGGGAAACACAGACACACTACTAAATAAAAATTTTAAGTATGACATTAATTCACATAATCCACTTTCTTCAACTCTGAGAGATTGAAAGTTCATCTGCGCTATGGTCACTTCTTAATAATGAATTGCTAGTCTTTAACCTAGGTAGTTCTGTCACTTCTTATAACATCAAAAGTAAAAAACAGATAAAAGTAGTTACCATTGTAAAGAAATGCAAAGATGTAGCATCAAGAGAAAGTACACTATGGAAAACAGTATGGAGTTTCTCAAAAATCTAAAAATGAAACTCCCATTTGACCCAGTGATCCCACTTCTAGGAATATATCCCAAGAAACTAGAAACACCAATCATAAAGGATATATGCACCCCTCTGTTCATAGTGGCACAAAAAAATCACCATAGCTAAGATTTGGAAACAGCCTAAGTGCCCATCAGCAGATGAGTGGATTAAAAAAACTGTGATACATCTACACAATGGAATACTACATTGCTGTAAAAAAGAAGGAATTCTTACCATTTGCAACAACATGGATGGAACTAGAGAGTATTATGCTAAGTGAAATAAGCCATTCAGAGAAAGATAAATATTACATGATCTCACTCATTTATGGAATATAATGAACAACATAAACTGATGAACAAAAACAGATCCAGAGACAGAGAAGCATCAATCAGACCTTCAAACCTCAGAGGATAGGTAGTGGAGGGTGAGGGTAAGGGGGAGAGATCAACCAAAGGACTTGTTTGCATGCATATAAGCCTAACCAATGGACACAGACAACAGGGGGGTGAGGGCATGCGTGGAGGGATGGGAGGCAATGGGGGATAAGGACACATATGTAATACCTTAATCAATAAAGAAATTTTTAAAAAAGAGAGAGAGAAAGTACACTTATTCCTGTTTATCTTTTAAATTGTAGTTGTCCTGATAACTTCTCTTTCTCCTAGTGGTTTGATTTTTACTTCTGGGGAAAAGAGTCTTATCTAAGAATATACAGCAGAGTCATCTATCTCCATAGTCATTCTTAAATATGAAAGCTCAGATAACAATTTCTAAGTTACAATTTCTAAGACTCTTTTCCCCCTCAATGACTTGGGGAGAGAGCATCATGACGTTAATTGGTCATGGGGATCCGCCCCCAAAGGAAGTTACCTTGTTGCTCTTAACCAGTATTAGCTGTTTCTCAGTCCGATACAAATTAGAATAGGCTTTTGGTGATCATTAATGCCACATTAATGTCACCAAAGTAGTAAAAAACTTATAAAAGATAAAATGAAAGATTCCTCAGAGAACTGGGTATTAAACGATTAGCTTTGATTATTGAATTAATTTGTTTTTAGTTGAGTAGGTAAGAATTGTAAACTTATTGTTATACTTTGCAAATTGTGGAGTGTTATAGAACCCATGGTACATATGATAAGAAAAACCTAAGTTCTATTATTTTGGAAGAATATTAGGACTTTATTCATTCATTCTTTTAATAACTATTGAAGTATAATTTTAAACAATCACTGATGAGATCATTTAGCCTTGGAAATTCACCCAGAAGATTTTAGTTTAAGTTTATTGTTCCAAAATACCAAATAAGGTAATAATTATCTATTTTAAGGTGAATATAGATATAATTTTATTTTATTTTTTTTATTTCAGAAAGAGGAAGGAGGGGAGGAGAGAGAGAGAGAGAGAGAGAGAGAGAGAGAGAGAGAGAGAGAGAGAGAGAAACACTGGGGATCCAGCTGCAACCCGGGCATGTGCTCTGACCAGGAATCTAAGCATGACCTCCTGGTTCATGGGTCAACATTCAACCACTGAACCACACCAGCCAGGCTAGGTGTAATTTTAAATTTTATCTAATAATTGACCTAGCAAGGCAATTGATGTGAACATGAAAAGGAAAAAGGAATTATAAATATTATGATAAATATAATTATTGCAATTTAAAACATCATTTAAATTATATCTTATACTGAATATTCATGTACAGAAAAACTTCTTCAAGAGTTAAACACAATATATGTAAGTATATTTAACAAATATATAAGCCATTGGTTTAATATAAAATAAATAGCGATGAGATGCCAAAGACCTACAGTTTATTGTATATACTTTCCTTTGCTTTAAAGATTTGTGTACTCTAAAATGTATACCATTATTGGATCTTAGCAAAATGCTTATTCCCAACTTGAAGCTAGTCACTAAGTTTATACATATTAAGAATTAAAAACAAGAAACAAACAAAAAAAATTGCTCAAACAAAAACCACAAGGCACCCTGGCCGCTTTGGCTCAAAGGATAGAGTGTTGGCCCGCAGACTGGACTGAAGGGTCCCAGGTTCGATTTCGGTCAAGGGCACATACCTTGGTTGCAGGCTCTATCCCCGCCCCTGTCAGGGTGCATATGGAAGGCAACCAATCAATGTGTCTCTCTCACATTGATGTTTCTCTCTCTCTCTCTCTCTCTCTCTCTCTCTCTCTCTCTCTCTCTCTCTCTCTCTCCTCACCTCTCCTTCCTTTCCACTCTCTCTAAAAATCAATGGAAAAATATCCTCAGGTGAGGATTAAAAAAAAAAGCAAAAACACAAGGCACTCGGTGTCTCATTGCTTGACTCCCTACATTTGCAACAATGGTTTAAGACCATAAACTTTACAGCATGGTGATCTGGGGGCATTATCAGAGTCAGAGTGACTCTCGCATCTGGGGGCTTCAGGGGTAATTCCCTGAGTGGTACCAGAACATGTCAAATCTGTCATAAATAACAAATGGGTTATTTTTTATGTCTGGCAAAGTAACTAATACCAAGACTTCTTACAGCAATAGAAAATTGTAGGTATCACTCTGCTTCTGTTTTCCACTTTGCTTTGGAAAATTTAAGTACCCCGGGTTTCCGTTATTCCTGGTTTCACTGTAAAGGTTATGTATAAGCAGGTTTTTTCAGTTTAGTATGGTAACTGTTAACTCAAACACTGTTTCTTTTGAATTAGCTAATTTCCACAGAAAATACTGGGTCTGCTTAAAGTCTGCTTTTACTAGTATGAGTGGGAGTCAAGCTTGCATGTACCATGGTGGGAGAGGGGCTAGAAATAACAGAAACCTTAAGGAAATGCTGAAGGAAATTCAATTCTTTCAAGTTTGCATGGATATGAAATAAGTCATATTAATATATGTGTTTCCCGTTTACAAGCCATTTACATTGGAATAAGGTTTAATCAAATTAGTAAATTGACAATTTACTTCTATATATTTTTCAATAGCTATACTTTTCACATTCTCCACAAGTCATGTATGTGTCTGTGTGTGTGTGTGTCTGTGTGTGTGTCCATATGTTTTCCCTTCAAAGTCTCAAATGTAGACATTTCAGCAAAGAAAGAGCTCTATGACTTAAACTTCCAATGTTGCTAATGGGCAGATGCAATTTTTCATGCAACTTTTCATAACATTTCATTATTTTTTCATATTTAGTGTAGATGTCTATGCTTGTATTCTATGTAGAGATTATTATAAATTTCAAAACACATAATATGTATCTTGGTGAGTAGCTATAATTATGTACTGTTTGCCTTGTAAGGTATACAGTCAACACATTTGTAATTATTCAGGCATTCTTTGTGTTGTCTATAGATCCATTGCTTATCTCAGCCCTGACACATTAGCTGGATGAATGACTAGTCCAGCCTCCAAAATCTGCTTCCCTGTGCAAAAAAAAAATGGATTTATAATTTCTTCTTCATTGCACTGTGGAATAATCAGAATGAAATATGTGGAATGCCAAAGAATTACTAAGTACTAGTACTAATATGATTATGCATTTATTCCCCCATTCTGTCTATAAATTATCCATTTTACCAATTAGCCTTTTAAACCAAGAGTTAGAGGAAAAGAAGAGGTCCATATAGTCTTTGCTCTTACTTTTCTACCTTAAACAATTAAATGAGTTAAAAATGTGTTTGTAAAATAAATAAATATTATCCATAATCTGCTTTCACAAAAGTAATTTAAAAATAAGAAATAAGTTCACTCAATCTGAATAGTTCTTCTTTCACCTGCATTAGTTTGTTTTTGCTTATTTATTTTACCCAATACAGATCTTTTGGAAGTGAGTGGAAGATGAGGATATGCCTTTTCGTATTTATACAGAAAAAAATAAAAGTGTCCTCACAAAGGCTTAAAATAAAGGTTTAAATTCCCAGGAATAGTTATAATTCAACTTCCTGGACAGAGAGAAACGTGTAAACTGTTGGCTTATGCCTTACAGTATATTATCACACGATTCTAAAAATACTGCATGTTTCCAAAGAAGGAAACTGTTCTTTAAGTTTAAAAAAAAATCCCTATAGACATCTTGAGCAGAGTTTTCTAAGGAATAACAAAGCTTGAGTATTCCACCAGCAAGGACAGACAGAGAAGTAATTTAGAGGCCACCGACAAGGCAGTCTACAGCATTCAATAAAAGATGCAGCTGCTACCAATTCAAGAAGTGTTTCTATCTTTGCCATCCACATCTTATAATTACTACTGAAAGGGAAAACAGAAGGAACAGAAAATGTGGTTTGAATTAAATCAACTACTGCTATGCTTTCTATGTAATATAATATTACTGCATTACAATGTACTTTTAAACTTCTAGTAATATTTCTTTCCTACAAAAAAATGTTTTAACAAATGCCTTCCCTCCCAAAAAGTCTTTATCTTAATAGTAAAACCTGCCTTTCACTATTTATTTTTCATTATATAGATATGTAGGTATATAAATCTATCTATCATCTATCTATCTATCTATCTATCTATCTATCTATCTATCTATCTATCTATGTATCTATCTATGTATCTATCTATCACCCATCTATCGATCTATCTATACCACATAAATATTTTAGCTCTTAGGATAATAGAGTGAACAACAATTCATTCGTTTAAGATATTTTTCCTAATCAGCAGTAATAGAAATACATTTTTATTCCACAAGCACCTCTAAGTATGCTTCAATCCAACAATTCTGCCAAACTAGATAAAGAATATTCCCAGTGAAATTTTCATGTGATCACAAAGGAAAATGAAAGTGCGTAAGGAAGACCATTTTTGGCCCCATGGGTGCACAGATGGTTAATAAAGTTCCAAATAGATTGACAAACTATCATAAGTAAATTCACTTTTTCAAATTCCTGCAATGTAAGAGCCCTCAGAATAATGTCTTTAACTGCCCTATGTCACATTTGATGCTTCTAGATCAAATAATGCTGTCAGAGCTGGAAGCCTGAGATCTGTGAAAAATTAGAAAGATCTCATCAGACTAAAATATACCAAAACATCTTTCTGATCTTCTTAAAATAGTTGGTGGAGACATCCCCTTATCCATTCACATGTTCATTTATTCATTTTATTCTGTGGTTGTTAGCCTTACTATTATCAATATCTATTCACTTTAGAAGTTTTTTTTTTCTCCTATAATTCCAATTATGAAAATGCTTATTCATGCTCACCCATTCAGGACTGAGATAGAACTATGACTAAATGAGTCAGACAGAGAACAATACCTGGGGAAATTAGTTAGGAGTTTAGGTAATTCTTTGAGGCCACATGTATAGATGTCCTTTGTCTCAGCCATGAATGTCAATTTTTAAATATCCACAACTTAATCAAATATCCCTTACAATAATCAAATATCCCTTCTACACAGTCACATTTTAGCTGCATGAACTTAGCAAGTACTTTACAATTCTGTATGTCACCTCACCTAAAAAAAAAGGTGGGTAATGTCACGTAGTGTACTAAGAATATAAGAAGATAATCCATTCAGGGTAGTTACTGTAACATTGTCAGTGCTCAATAAGTATTGGCCATTGCTATTACTAAAAAGAAGCAGTTTAGAAACTTTGGATTCATTCCCAACTTCTTCAAATTAAAATGTCCCATTGTGTCCCAAATGACTCAATAGTTCATTAAAATCCCTACTATAATTACAATGGAAAATTCTGGCAAATATTTATATTGTTCTCTCTGAGATTTTTCTTAAAATAAAGACCACTGCGAAAACCTTCAAAAGATCTTTAAAATATTCATTCTTATCAAGAGGCCACTCAGCCCCTGGAGACTTCCATCAAGAATTATAGATATGTCAGCAAAAACTACCAAAGAGCACAGTTTTGCTAACAAGAGGATGTGGCATGCATTTATGCTCTATTTATCAGGAACCTGAATAAAAAAGAGAAAAAATATATACATACTGTGAAAGTGACAGTATAGTGAGCCCAAGTGCCCACTAACCAAACAAACTATAAACTGCAAAGTATTATTTTAATGTTCTGTTTGTGCTTTTCTTTAATCACATTATTCAAACAATTATATTTACTAGTAATTTTTAGGGGGAAATAAAGGCACAGAAACAAACTCAGTGCTCTGATTGTGTCATTCTGCATGTTTAAAGCCAGATATTGATGTGAGTCTTATACAAATAATAGTTGACAAGCGTCAGTTATCCATTATAAGCATTTTTGTTTTACTTTAAAGGAAAAACATAATGGAGGGCAAGTCGAGTTAAGTCACTCTTCATCGTCCTTAGAAACTGGAAATAATATATGGTGTGATACTAACAAAGATAATTATAAGTTCTATGAATTCACTTACTTGTTGATGTTACAGAAGATATTTAATTTCAAAAACGTTAATATAAGTGACTTAGTTTCTGAGAGATCATTTATTCTTTACTTGCACATTTTAAAGCTCTTCTTAATCCTGAATTAACACTGTGTGTTGTTAATGGTATCCTCTTTATTTATTTATTAATATATTTTATTGATTTTTTACAGAGAGGAAGAGATAGGGATAGAGAGTTAGAAACATCAATGAGAGAGAAACATCAATCAGCTGCCTCTTGCACACCCCCTACTGGGGATGTGCCCGCAACCAAGGTACATGCCCTTGACCGGAATCTAACCTGGGACCCTTGAGTCCGCAGCCAACGTTCTATCCACTGAGCCAAACCTCTTTGGCAATATCCTCTTTCTTATGTCCTCTCTCATCCCCTCCCTGTGCCGTACCAGAGAAATGCTCCATGTGCTCTGAAACGTGGAAAAAGCTGTTCCTCTTGGGGAAATCAGGAAAGGAGCCACAGGAGAAGAAACAATTGAAATAAAATTTGAAGAAACCGTAGAAATCCTTCAAATACACAAGTGTTTACAGAGTGAAAAGCAGAAGGGATAGCACATGTAAAGGCAAATATGCATGAGATGATTTTGCATAGAATTCCCTATGATTGTAGACAATGAAGAGTCTTTCTAATATACCGAAATAAAAAGATTGGACTTCTGTACTTCCACCTCTTGAGCCTTTATGGTTTTCTGCTGCACACATTGGTGTGTTTTCTGTTGGTGTTCTCTTTGGAAGTCTTAGCTTATCTACTGGGCCATTCACCACTGTCCACATTTTTCCCATCCCTTACAAACTTATGTTAACCATTCATTTGCTGCCACCTCCTCTCCTATTCTTTTTCTTGAGGTTTATATATCTCAAAATATACTTGCTCGGTTTAATTATGTCTCAGAAATAGGTTGAAGTGTGTTCAAATTAATTTAGGAAATAATACTTGTTTTAATTATGGAAGGAAACTGAGTCTCAGAGAAGTTAGGTAATGTGTCATTTACATACCTGTTAACTGGTCAAGTACAAACTTCTTAATGCACCTGCCTCTAAGGCCATTACCTCCTGCCCTACACTTCTCTGAACAATATAGATATGACTTCTTGATAAGGAAACCAAAGTGATCACATCTAAGACATGTTTCTGTAATCAACAGCAACTGAAAATCACAATTGAATGAACAAATTATATGGACCCATATGATCTGAAGTAGTAATTGTTTGTGGTAATAAAAAATACAATGCCAGTGCCTCTTGAAACCTTAATCCTATCCTTTTATCTTTACGTGAACTTCTGTTCATCTATTAAAAAATAATGGTAAAGTCTTGCTAAGCCCTCAGAAGACAAACGGAGAGAGCTCTCATGCTGATTGCTTTAAGAAGGGTAATGTATCATCTCAGCATGGTCCTTGGAACTATTTCCATAAACAGGATAAAGCATAGACGAGAGGAGCCAGTGCCCTCCTGTGACCTTTAGAGGAGCCATACGGTGATTAGGAGAACCATGGACACACAACTACCTTTATTATCATAAAATATGTTATATCATTTGAAGACCAAGAGATATGTTTCTTTTTCTTTTTTTTTTTGAAAACCCCTTCATCAAGTGTTATTCCAGAAAAGAGCAGTTATTTGGGGTTTAAGATAGTCATATTTCAGCAGCTGCAATGTTAAATTGGTAATTGTTCACATAAACAAGTCAAATATATCTGTTTACTTTCCATGTACTCATGAAAAAAAAAAAAGGCTTGCTTCATAAAATTCTGAAACCCACACATTTTAGCTCTTCTTCACATCTCAGTGCATTTAATATCCTTCTGCCATAGTATTTATGGCTTCACAAAGAATGTAGTTATTTCCTATTATCTGTTCAATAAATAAGTAGAGAAATGCAGGATGCACAGATACCATTTGTTATTGAAATAGCCCGAAAGTCTTCACGGTGTCTAATCTCAGGAGCTTGCACAGCATCTATTAAAGCTTGCTCCAGTTCTGAAGAGCAACTCTCATTTTCACACACCGGTATGTTCCACTCAGACGGCTGAGGCATGTTTCCTGAGTAGATTATGCAACATTACTTATATATGCTCTGATGCAACATGTTTCTGACCCAAAGACATGTTTAAACACTTTTCTCTACTTGTTCAACCTTTTTCTATTACATAAATGAAAATGATGGAGACTTTTCAGTTCTAGGAAATATTCTCAAGAAGAAGAGAAAGCAATCTTGCTTGTAGTTCTTACCCAAATATCATGGCACTACACATTTGAGGCAGGTACATCACTACTCTCGAATGTGAATGCTGTTACCACTTTGTAAATCAGTAACAACAAAAATCCGCACATGCTACCTTCTAAAAGCATTCACCTTTCCTGATCATTCTCCTGTTGAAAGAAGAGCTAAGTACTAGGAAAAGGCTAGTTATAATAATGTAAGCTCCTCTTGTTTGTTAGGAAGATTTGTTTTCCCTCTGAGAATGAAGCTAACAGGAGCTATGTTTATTTATGTGATGATACCAGATTGTGAAAAAAATTCAAGAGGTGGAAAGAAACATATCACAGCCCTAACCAGTTTGGCTCAGTGGATAGGGTGTCGCCCTGCGGACTGAAGGGTCTCAGGTTCGATTCCAGTCAGGGGCATGTACCTTGGTTGCGGGCACATCCCCAAGTAGGGGGTGTGCAGGAGGTAGCCGATCAATGTTTCTCTCTCATCGATGTTTCTAACTCTCTATCCCTCTCCCTTCCTCTCTGTAAAAAATCAATAAAGTATGTATTTCAAAAAATTAATTCTAAAAAAAAAAGGAACATCACATAAGTCATGAAAACTTCTTACTTCTTATCTTAAACACATCTTGGGTTTTCAAAGTGAACCTATGAATAGATTTTAATTTTAATCAAAACCTCAGCGTGACCAAATTTGAGTTAGGTCTGAATATTCTTTCTTTTTCACTATTTAAAATGCAGTTTCATTTCCCCTAAGAATAAATATCTTTTGCCAAGGTTGGGAGACTACAATGCAAGATTCTAGGGCTATTCAGTAAATACATGTTTCATTAAATTTTTTTATTGATTTGAAAGAGGGAGAGAAGGAGAGAAAGAGAGATCGCTCAGTTGTCTCCTGCAGGAGCCCCGACCACGGATCAAACCTGAAACCTGGGTATGTACTCTGATGGGTGTACTCAATGATGCTCCAACCAACTGATCCAGCGACATATTTCATTAATTTTGTTACTGAATATTATTTATAAACTACTAATATGCCCTTGAATTTAAAAATTCAATTGTATTAATATGCAGTTAGGTAACTTCAATCGCCTAAAATAATTTTTAGTCAATTATATAAGTAATGAATATTTAGCACATTTATTCTAATAACTAGAGGCCTGATGCACAAAATTCGTGCATGGGGGTGGGGGTCGCCTCAGCCCAGCCTGCACCCTCTCCAATCCGGGACCCCTTGGGGGATGTCTGGCCAAAACCGGCAGTCAGACATCCCTTTCACAATCTGGGACCACTGGCTCCAAACTGCTCACCTCCCTGCCAACCTGGTCACCCCTAACTGCCCCCCCGCTGGCCTGGTCACCCCTCACTGCTCCCCCTGCCAGCCTGGTCACTCCCAACTGGCCCCCCACCAGCCTAGTTGCCCCCAACTGCCTCCCCTGCTGGCCTGGTTGCCCCACACAGCCTGCTGTTCAGTTGTTACTGTGAGGGCATCATGACCAATTTGCATATTACCCTTTTATTAATATAGATAATAAACATCCATTTCAGCTATTGTGAAAATATGTATTTCTTACCAGCCATTAACAAATATTGTTTTAACCAGGACTTTCACTAAGGGTGTTAATTAATATTTCTGTATAGTTCCTGTCATTTACAAATTATTAGAAACATTTTGCCTAACTCATTTTGAAATTCAGCTAGAGACATATCTAATGATTTTGTAGAATGGCTTATATATTACAGCATATTATTTCACTAGAGGCCCAGTGCACAAATTCGTGCACCAGTGGGGTCCTTGGCCTGGCCTGCGGTATTGGGCCGAAACCAGCTCTCTAACATCCCCCGAGGGGTCCTGGATTGCGAAAGGGCACAGGCTAGGCCAAGGGACCCTACCAGTGCACAATAGGGGTCAGGGAGGTACGCAGGATGTTGGCCAGCTAGGAAGGAATACGGGAGGGCTCCAGGGTTTGCCCGGCCCATCTCGATCAGTCCTGATTGGCTGGACCCCAGCAGAAGATAACCTACTGGTTGGAGCATCTGCCACCTGGTGGTCAGTGCATGTCATAGCGAGCAGTTGAGCGGCCTTAGCATATCAATAGCATATTACGCTTTGATTAGATGAATGGTTGACCAGACAACCAAACACTTAGCATATTAGACTTTTATTATATAGGACTAGAGGCCCGGTGCATGAAAATTCATGCACTGGAGGGGGGATCCTTCAGCCCGGCCTGCCCCCTCTCACAGTCTGGGAACTCTCAGGGGCGGAAGGCGACCCGGCGATCAGGGGAATGTGGCACCCCATCACACCTCTGCTGCTGCCACTGCCAGCAGCGCAAGCCTCGGCCGGCCCTGGTTACCTGAGCCTCAGGCAGCCGCCATCCAAGACTTGCCTGTGCCTCAGGTTGGCCCTGGGCGGCTGGGGGCTGAGGGCACTGGGGAACTCTGGAGGCAGGCGCACGGAGTGACTGGGCCCACATGAGGGTGGGCCTGGCCTTGCTATGCACCTGCCACCTGAGCGGGGCTGAGGGGACTGGGCGCCACCATCTTGTGGTTGTGGGCACCACCATCTTTGAGGGCAGGGCAGCCAATTAGCATATTCCCTCCTTATTGGCTGTGGGTGCCACCATCTTTGCAACGGCGTGAGGGTCAATTAGCATATTCCCTCATTATTAGATAGGCTGTTTCTCAGAGAATCCCCAATTTAAATTAGGATCATTGAAATTCATGGTTCAATTTCCATCATTCCTTTAGAAATATTTTTTAAATTGTTTTACAAAATTTTTTTCTGTGTACTCTACCTTAGATATCAGAAGCCAGAAGATATTCCATCAGGAGTCATAATGTATTTTAAGACCCATAATCACCTGGAACTTCTACAATGTGCATTTCTTATCTAGGAGAAAGATTTTGCTTTATACTGTAAGAGTTTGGCCTTCCCTATTTATGGTAGTATTAGCAATTTGACAGGAAAAATTAGTCTTACAATATACTAGAGGACAGTGCACGAAATTCATGTATGGGGGTAGGGGTTCCCTCAGCCCAGCCTGTACCCTCTCCAATTTGGGACATCCCTCTCGCAATCTGGGACTGCTGGCTCCTAACTGCTTGCCTGCCTGCCTGCCTGCCTGATTGCCCCTAACCGCCTATGCCTGCTGGCCTGATCACCTCCTAATGGCTCCCCTGCCAGTCTGATCACCCCTAATTGCCCTCCCCTGCTGGCCTGATCACCCCTAACTGCCCTCCCCTTCCAGCCTGATCGCCCCTAACGGCTCTCCCCTGCCAGTCTGATCATCCCTAACTGCCTCTGTCCTGGCCCCTCCCACTGTGGCTTTGTCCAGAAGGATGTCCAGAAGATGTCCGGTCTAATTAGCATATTACTCTTTTAATAGTATAGATATGTTTTAAATGATGTGTATTTCTCTGATTCTAATAGTCGCTACTCATATATGATTTGTGATTTAATAATTTTATCAAACTTTGTGTAACTTTCACTTTATGTTCACTTTTATTAATCTGAAGTTTACTCCATGACAACACAATGTCCTGCAAGTAAAGTGTTAAATGACCAATATAAAAAGTGGTGTATAGTCTCTATTTCTCTGCCTTTTCCTATTCCTAGGTTTATTTCTACTTTTCCCTGTCTGTACTATCTATGAGGATTTTTCATGATTTGTCATATTTTTTAAGTTACTGGAAATAAAGAATATTTGGATTAAAGTAGAGATAAAATATGTAGATATAAAAGTTAACATGTATAAAAGTTCTTTACATATAAGGAGCCCCTCCAGACATACACATACAGATATAAACATGGAATTTCATGGGGGAGTTTTTGAGCAACTTTACAGTTATTAGTTCATGAAGAACATGCCTCATAAAGTGTGGGATACATTTTAAAAATGCATCTGTTTCTTAAAATGGTAGGAAAATATAACAATGAACTTATCTTAAATATAATTTATATAATAGTGTGACAAGTCTTTTTGTAATATTACAACTGATTTGTTTCACTGTCTTCTAAACGTGCCTATTTTATGTTCAAATTTTTTTAATTAAAAACTCAATCCATCAACTATTATTGGATATTTCCTAAAGACAAGGCACCATAAAGAGCTAAAAACAATGACTAAAGAACTGTTCAAAAATATTAATCTTTAATTAAAAACCATGGTTGTGTTTGATAAAAGAGCATAGTTGACTATCAATAAATAGAGTGAAGTTTGGTCATAAAAGAACTGTACATTTTGTTAGGCAATGTCTACATGGTATTTTATGGAAGAGAAGGCATTGAAAATAGACCAGAAAGCAACACAGGATTTCCAATGCTAATGGAAATGCCACTAAATTCTTTGCAGAGGATCAATTTGGGCTCACTATGTGCTAACCATCCTCAAACAACTCTAAAAGCATTCTGTCGAATTCATTTGTTAAATCTAGTAGTTTCCTGGTGGAGTCTTCAGGGTTTTCTATTCAATATCATGTAATCTTCGAATAATGATAGTTTTACCTCCTCTTTTCAAATTTGGATGCCTTTTATTTCTTCTTCTTGTCTGATCACTGTGGCTAGAACTTCCAGTACTATGTTGAATAAGAATGGTAAAGCGGACATCCCTGTCTTGTTCCTAGTCTTAGGGAAAATGATTTAATTTTTGCCCATTGAGTATGATGTTCACTGTAGGTTTGTCATATGTGGCTTTTATTATGCTGAGGTATCATCCTTCTATTCCCACTTTGCTGAGAGATTTTATCAAAAATCGGTGATGGATATTGTCGAATGCTTTTTCTGCACCTATTGATACGATCATGTGATTTTGTCTTTCAAGTTGTTTATATGATATATTATGCTTATTGATTTGCTAATATGGTACTAGCCCTGCATACCTGGAATAAATCCACTTGGTCATGATATATGATCTTTTTTAATATATTGCTGGATCCAATTTGGATATATATATATATATATATATATATATATATATATATATATCCTCATCCAAGGACTTTTTTTCCCATTTATTTCTTTAGAGAGAGTGGAAGGGAGAGAGAGAGAGAGAGAGAGAGAGAGAGAGAGAGAGAGAGAGAGAAACATCAATGTGAGAGAGACACATCTATTGGTTGCCTCACACATGCCCTGGAACAGGGCCGGGAATCTGCAATCCAGGTACACGCCCTTGACATAAATTGAACCCGGGACCCTTTGGTCCACAGACCTAGCTCTATCCACTGAGCAGACGGGGTAAGGGACGATTTGCTAATATTTTGTTGAGGATTTTATCATTTACATTCATCAGGGATATTGGCCTGTAATTTTCTTTCTTTGTAGTATCTTTATCTGGTTTTGGAATTAGATTTATGATCTGAAAAGATGCTTGAAAAGATTTCAATTGTCAAAATTGTAGAGACTTTCTTTGTGTCCTAACATGTGGTATATCTTTGAGAATGGCCTATGTGCACTTGAGAAGAACGTATATTCTGCAGTTTTTGGATGAAATTTTCTATAAATGTCATTGAAATTCATCTGATCCAGTGTGTCATTTAGAGTCACTGTTTCCTTGTTAATTTTTTGTCTAGAAGATCTATCCAGTGAAGTCAGTGGGCTATTCAAGTCCCCTACTATGACTCTATTGTTGTTGATCTCACCCTTAAAGTCCTCCAGAAGGTTTTTTAGATATCCAGGTGCTCCTATATTAGGTGCATATATGTTTACCAGATTTATATCCTCTTGTTGGATTTATCCCTTTAGTACTATGTAATGATGGCCTTCATTTTTAAGTCTATTTTGTCAGATATGAGTATTGCTACCCAAGTTTTTTCTTTTTATTCCCATTTGCGTGAAAAAAAAAATTTCCAACCCTTCATTCTCATCCTGTGTGAGTCTTTTGTTATGAAGTGGGTCTCTTGTAGACAGCATATAATTGGGTCATGTTTTCATATCCATTTAGCTATTCTGTCTTTTGATTGGCGCACTTAATCCATTTTATTGATAGGTAATTTTTTTATTGCCATTATAATTCTTTGGGCTATGTTTTTCTCTATATATTTCTTCTTCTCATTACTGCAGTCCCTTTAGCATTTCTTGAAGTGCAGCTAGATTTAATAAATGAATTTGATAATATAGCAGGATACAAAATTAACTCCCAGAAATCAATGGCATTTTTAAACACCAAAAATGAATTCTCAGGAAGAGAAGCTAAACAATCTCATTTACCATTGCAACAAAAAAAATTAAGATACTTAGGAATAAACTTAATCAAGGAGGTAAAAGACTTGTACTCAGAAAACTACAAGACATTTAAAAAAGAGATAGAGGAAGATATAAACAAGTGGGAGAATATACAATGTTCATGGATTGGTTGAATTAGCATCATTAAAATGTCCATATTGCCCAAAACAATCTATAGATTCAATGCAATCCCTATTAAAATACCAATGGCATATTTCACAGATCTAGAACAAATACTCCAAAAACTTATATAGAACCAAAAACAAACAAACAAACAAACAAATAGCCACAGCAATCTTAAGAAAGCAGAACAAAATTGGAGGAATCACAATATAAGATATCATGTTATACAACAAAGCCACTGTCATAAAACAGCCTGGTACTGGCACAAGAACAGGCATATAGATCAATGGAAACAGAGACCCCAGAAATTAACCCAAGCCATTATGCTCAATTAATATTTGACAAAGGAAGTAAGAGCATACAATGGAGTCAAAGCAGTCTCTTCAATAAACAGTGTTGGGAAAAGTGACCAGATACATGCAAAAAAAAAAAAAAAAAAGTGAAATAGACCACCAACTTACACCATACACAAGAATGTACTAAAAATAGATTAAAAACTTAAATGTAAGTTGTGAAACCATATAAAAATCCTAGAAGAAACCACAGGCAGCAAAATCTCAGATATCTCTCTTTGCAACATGTTTTGGAAAAAGGAAACTAAGGAGAAAGTAAACAAATGGGACTACATCAAAATAAAAAGCTCCTGCACAGCAAAAGAAACCACCAACAAAGTGAATAGGGAGCCCACTCTATGGAAGAATATATTTGGCAATGAGACATCTGATAAGGGGTTAATATCCAAAATATATAAGGAACACATGCAACTTAAGAAAGGAAGGCAAACAATCCAATAAAAAATGGGCAAAGGACCTGAATAGACAGTTCAAAGTGGACATACGGATGACCAAGAGACATTCTGGTATAAAAAAATGCTCAAAGTCATTGATCACCAGAGAGATTCAAATTAAAATGACAATGAGGTATCACCTCACACCTGTCAGAATGGCTACCATGAACAATTCAACAAGTGACAAGTGCTGGCAAGGATTTGGAAGAAAGGGAACCCTAGTGCACTGCTGGTGGGAATGCAGACTGGTGCAGCCATTATAAAGAGTATGGAGGTTCCTCAAAAAATTAAAGATGGAACTGCCATTTGACCCAGTGATCCCACTTCTAGGAATATAGCCCAAGAATCCTGAAATACCAATCAGAAAGAATGTATACATCCCTATGTTAATAGCAGCACAATTTACAATAGCTAAGATCTGTAATCAGTCCAAGTGCCCATCAGTAGATGAGTGGATAAAAAAGCTGTGGTACATTTATACCATAGAATACTATTGCAGCAGCAAAAAAGAAACATCTCCTACCCTTTGAGACAGCATGGAGAGACCTGGAGAGTATTATGCTAAGCGAAATAAGCCAGTCAAAGAAAGACAAGTATCACATGATCCCACTCATATATGGAATCTAATGAACTAAGTAAACTGATGAACAAAAATAGATCCAGAGACACAGAAGCATGGAATAGAGTGTCTAATCTCAGGGCCGTGGGGGGGGGGGGGGGGGAAGGAGGGTTGGAAAGAGATCAAACAAAGAACTTGTATGCATGTATGCATTACCCATGGACACAGTAATAGGGTGGTAAAGGCCTGGATTGGGAGGGTAGAGGGGGGCTAGAAGAGGTCAATGGGGGGGGGGGGGGAGGAAGGGGACATATGTGATACTTTCAACAATAAAGTTTTTTTTAAAGTAATAATAAAATCATTTTGTTCACATATTACGATTAAGACCATTCTCATGGATGCTAAGAACTCTGCCAAAGGTGAAAGCCAGGAAAGTTTGAATAGTCTTACAAATGGGATTGCCATCAGAAAGCATTAAAATTCATAATTTAAGACCCTACTCACAGAATCAAAATTAAATTAGCCATAATGAAGTTTATTGCTAACAGCTTATATTTCTTTTACTAGCACAGATGCCTCCAGGGAAACCTGGCCTATACTTATGACAGACAAGCATGGACTTTAGATAGAGAAATCTAGGGAGAAAATATTTTGGAGGTTTGAGAATAGAGTGATGAGCACAGACTCTGCAAAGTCACTGAGGATTTTGAGAAGGAATATGTAGGTGGAACTGTGTTTTGAGAAAAAAAGAGCTCATGGTTGAGTGGAAAGGAGACTGAAGTGGGAAGCAGAAAACCAGGTAAGGCTTTCTCATTGCTTCATTAAGATTTAAGCAAAAATCCCTCACTGTCTCTGGGTTGAAGATATGTCATCGGCTTTATTTCCCTTATTGTAGGTTGTCTTTTTTTTTTTTTTTACTTTATCTCATATCTAGCCATCTCCTCATGAAGCCTTCAGCATGAGAAAAAAATGTCACAGCAATATAGTAAGGACCACAAGAAAAATAGAAAATAGGAAAAATATGAATTAATTTCTGGTTTAACTTGGACACATTTTCAACTAAATAATTTGAATCTACAGCCTCATAATTTTCATGTTCTTGAAAAAGACACTTGTGAAATTATTTTCTTGCTACTTTTCAAACGCTGGTTCTGAAAATTACTATCTTTTTGATGTGAAGGCTGATGTAACTAATTATAGCTAGGAAGACACAATTCTTCCTTTAATAATAAAGAAATTGCAATCTTTCACCTAGAATACAACACAGCGTCTGGATTTTAGGCATGAAAGATTAAATCAGTAGGCTTTGAAATTCTATTATATTCAGAGAGACAGTGTTTCCAGGACCCTGACAATAGAAGGATTCTTCAAGAGCATCTCCACCTATTAGCAGACTGCCGTGCAGTGGAAAGAAGACTGGCTGAAGGCGAGGAGGCATGCACTTCCATAGAGGCTCTTACAATAATCAACTGAGTATTTGAGTCAAATTAGTCAACCTCTCCAGTTTAACAATAATGCAATGACTAGCGTCAAAGACCAATTCACAGTAGAGGGAGGAAAGGAGAAGCAGAAAGGGAAAGGTGGAGAAAGAGAGAGGGAGCTGGAAGGAGAAAGGGAGAAAAGGGTGGCAGGAAAGAGAAGGGAGAATATAAGAGAGACAGGAAAGGAAGAAGAGAGTGAGATAGGCCAATCTATACATTAGTGGCTCTTAACATTAACTGTCGGGGGTGGGGCAAGTGACTCAGCATTTCTAACAAGTCCCCAGGTGATGCCAATGCTGCTGGCCTGGGGACCACACTTTGAGAACACTGTTGTAGGTCTCCATCCAAGAAAAGCAAAACAGAAACAAAGACAAAAAGCAGGTGTAATTCACTTTGTTTTTTTTACCATAATTAAGAAAATGGTCTCAATAACCATCATTCTAAAAGCCATTATCCTTCCTCTGTGCTGTAGTATTTTGTTTCAAAATGTTGAACTTCTCCTACTTATGCATATGTTAGAATCATTATTACTTAGATTGCTGCTATGAGTAAACGGGCTTACTGTATATTTTACTGCATAGCAGAGGTGTGAAAAAGGCTGAGGAAGCAGTGCCCATCTATGCTGAAGGGGTAGTAACGGATGAAATGGGCATTCTCCTTTAATGCTGGTGCAAGTATAATTTGGCACAGTTGCTTCAGAATACCTTTAGGTGTCATGTAAGAAAAGCCTTATTAACCAAACTGCTAACGTATCATTGCAATCACAATTAATAACGGTAATTGAGTTCTTACTCTGTGACAGGCATTTGGCTAAGTGCTTTACATGTATTATGATATTTAATCCTCTCCAACGACCCTGAGAGAAAAGAGGATCCCACGGTGCTTTTCTTGATCAGATCAGTTTGGTGTTTTTTTTTTTACAGTTATTCACTTGTGCAGGCATTATTTTAAAAGAAACACTGACACACAGAAGATGGGTGTGTGTATTTGTGTGTGTGTGTGTGTGTGTGTGTGTGTGTGTATTCAGAATGGGAGCAGAAAGATGCCATCTCTAGCACACCCATCTAAAGATGCTTACGAAGGCAGACACTAAACTTATTTTCTCCTGCTTGGGATAAATTTCCATGAAAATAGTTCTAAATCTTGCAATTGTCCAAAGAGTGGTTAGAGTTTAAAAGGAATGCCCTAATTGTGACAATATCAAAACTTTGAATTTGGCAAACTACTGAGAAGCAATAAGCAAACTCTTTTTTTTAAATTGTACTTTGTAGGCTAAAAATGACTTAAGATTCTACATTTATAGGAAAGCACATGTATCCTATGTAATAAAAGCCTAATATGCAAATTGACCGAATGGCAGTCATGCTACAGATAAGCTCTGATCGCCGGCCAGTCCTAGGGACCCTACCTATGCATGAAATTTTGTGCACCAGGCCTCTAGTTTACATAAAGCCTAAGCAACCATTACGGCCAGTTGATGGAACGACTGGTGGCTATGATGTACACTGACCACCAGGGGGCAGACATTCAATGCAGGAGCTGGCCCCTGGTGGTCAGTGTGCTCCCCACAGCCAACCTCCCATGATCCCTCCCCCCCCCCCCCCCCAGCCAGCTGGCCCCTATCAGCCCTGATTGCTGACCAGGCTGAGGGACCCCTCCAGTGCACAAATTTGTGCACCGGGCCTCTAGTATGCTATATAATGTCTTCTCTGATTTGCAAGGACAGGTATTTAATGGTATTATCTTTAACCTTTAATCCCTAATTCCAAAGAAGGTAATAACAACTCTGTTTGGAAATGCAGCTCTCTAGGTCTGCAGCAAAAGATCACCAATTTTGTTGTTTAATGACCTATACGGGTAAAGGTAGCTGTTATAGGTGAGTTTGACCATAGATCTCTGGACATCAAGCTCATCAACCACTCTTTCCTGAAAATCGCAGTATCTTCTCCCTTCATGACGTAGCTGTGTCTTCTCTCCCTGCTCTAATCTATGGAAACGATATTGCCAAAAGACAATTTTCAACTCATTTTTTACTTACCCATATCCATCTTTTCTTTATAACAAGTGTCTGTCAAACAAAGTCAAATGTATTAGCAATAGAACTTTGAGTTGCATGGCATGACACACCAGAAACAGTGGGTATTGTAAAGGGTGGCAGTGAGGAGATGGAGGTCCCAGTACCTTTTTTGTCCTTGTTCTCCATCTCTGCCTCTAAATAGTTGTGTGATCACTTGTAAAAATCAATTCACCTTTACACATCTCATTTTTCTCATATTATAAAATAAGAGTATTAGCCTAGGTGTGCTGAAGCTCTCCAAATTTATGATTCATTCTGATAAACTGGCTGTACTCCTGGGATAGTTACAGGTGGCATTCCAGATAAGATCACAGACAAACTTCTTACTTCAGAAAAATATTTTTAATACATTTTGTGCATTAGTTTTAATAAGACATATTCTCTGGCAGAAAAATATTAATAAGCAGATTTTATGTCATTCTTTTAGGTTCAAAAATTTCAACCACGTATAAAAATAAAACATTTAAGACCCTTTGATAATAATATGTTTAGTGCATTAATATTAGTTAGAGTGCATAGGATATGCAATTACTGACTCATGATATTACAGTAATAATGCTAGATAAATTGTTAGAGAACTGGTTTGAACTTTTAGTGGTCTTTGCTAGTGATATTGATTATTGTGAAAGAATTAGCTAGGTAAATAGTTATCTGTATCATTTATGTCATATATAAAGGTATGAGATAGATATAGCCTTATATATGTTATATATAAATATATAAGAGATATAACCTTAAAACCACATGTCAAAATATTAACTTAAGTGCAGCTTATTGTTCTAACTTCTACCAAGTAACCTAAAGCTGTATTTGTAGATGAATCCATAACGCAAAGATACTGAAATTATACAGATGATTCTAGCAAACACGAATTTTGATAAAAATACTGTAGTCATCTGGTTACCTGTTTTGGTCCTCCATGTTCTCTCCCTATTTTAGGAAGCCTTTGGAAGTTATGCCAAATATGGAGGCAGCACATATTTTGGTCATTTTTGTTAATTAATTAGAGATACAGTCCACTTGCTCTTTATTTGAATTTTAGATTATACACACACTACCTTTATTTGCATAACTTGAGCAAACATTTTAAGTTAAGAAACACCCAAATACTATACCAAGCAAAGACAGCAATGCAATAGTAAACTTTCAGAGATGGCTGTATGCAATAGTAAACTTTCAGAGATGGCTGTATTTTATTCCTCGGAAGAAACTGAGCTGTCATGGAACTGGACCCAATATGGTGGCAATTTCTATAGTACTTATTTACAAAGTAAGCAATGCCAAGATTTAGTAGGTTGGCAGAGAGAATTCTAACGTTTCATTAAAAAAAAAAAAAAAAAACACACCCACCTTCAAAGACTGTTAAAAAGTTTTTGGATAGCAATGCACCAAAATATGTAGATCTTGAGTAAGTGGGAAAGGAAATAGTCAACATTCACCTGATGACTAATTCTGCTTCATTGCTTTACTGAGAAGATAATCATGCAGTGGTTGCAGCATTTCCAGGTTTGCTGCTTAGAGCAGATATCACCATGGTATTATTGCCTACAGGTGAAGGAATGGCAGACTACACAAACTGGGAATGATTATAAGAGAATTATCACTTGCCTCGGAAGCTTGTTGTAAGGATTAAATGAGTTAGTCTATGTAAAATACAACATCATTCGATCAATAATTAATATTAAAGAATTTTTATTTAACATTTGATAAGTGTTCTTGTTTGATTGTTATCATAACTCATTATGCTGAATGAAGGTATTTCTTTAGATTCTTATTTGTCTATCCTGGGATATGATGTAACTTTCATAGCCCTAGGGACTTTTGCCTTGTGGGCTTCTTCATCCCTTAAAAATTTTAAAAATAATTTTTTACAACTGTATAAGTATAAATATGAATATGCTAATAATATATATTAATTTTTTACCTAAAAGTTCCCTTTTTCTTATTTTGAAAGTAGTTAAACCATTTTCATGAGCCCCCTTAAAGTAATGTTGGCCATAGACACTATGTCTACTGGGCTCAATGCAAAGGTGGTCTATATCAGAATTTTAGTGAACTTGGAGTATGTGGGGAAGATTAGTTGTCAGTTAAGTTCCTATATGATAAACACTTTCACTGTAACTATAATTAGTTTTTTTCAATTTATGACAATATTTTACAATGCATCAGTAACTATAAAACAACACAAAAAATATATAACTTTAGCATATGTTCACCAGTCTGTGTTTACTTTCTCTGACTACTATCCATGTTCATAATGTATTGTGAACATAAACAATAGGCTTTTGATAATACTAAGATTAAAACAACATATAGTAGTATTATTAAATAACAATCCAAATGTTCTTAGTTTATTCTCTAAGTCTTCCTGTCAAATCAGCAATCAGAACACAAATCAAGTACTCAAGGCTCTCTATGATTCATTCGTATGGAAATACCACTTAGTTCTTTCATCTATTTGTTGTGAGGAGTTCATTGTAAGTTTGAATTTTCTTTTATTACCTGCCCCTTATTTTCTGGATACAACAGAATGGTGAGGGCCTGGGAGGGGCAGGTGCAGGGTAGAGGGATTCAAGGGGGGAAAATCTTTCAACAATAAAAATAAATATTTTAAAAAGGAATTATAAAATATCAACTATATTATAAATATCAACTAAAATGAATTAGTCCATTCTAAGTCAATCTAGTGAAGATAATGTTTTCCAAATTGTTTAAAAGAATGTGTCCCTTATTATGCCTATTTGTATTAAGGTCTGTCCTCATTGTTCTAATCAATGGGATCAACTCCTTTACATTGCTCATTTTTATTGCTAACTTTGCCGCAACCAGGGTATATATCCTTGGCAAGTTATGTAATTTTACTTGCAGAGCTTTGTATATAACAGTCAAAATAACTGTCTGTTACCATAAATCAGACAAAGTCAAACTAGTGCAAGATTCATCTTCAAAAGGAAATCTTAATCTCGGGACACGCATGTTCCATCTCTTCTTACAAAAACCCCTGGATCAGTGACCTTATAGGTATGCCTGGCTATATGCGGGCTTGTTAACAAAATTATTGGGTGAAAACTACTGAGAAATCTCTTCAAAGACACAGGGCGTAAGGACTCTGCCCCTTTTGCCTTTCCTTCTTATTGTCTGGAATGCAGATGTGGCATCTAGAGTTCAATTAGCCATCTTGACAATAAGGTAGGAGCCATGTGCTGAATTTGGTGGAGAACATGACAAAACAATTGTTTCTCTGATGAAGAAATAGCCAACACTCTATGTATTGGAGCAATAAAGAAATGTCTCTCTTAAGTCATTTTTACTTCAGGTTTTCTCTTATTCATAGCTGAATCAAAGTCTAAAACTACACAGATGTGATGTTTTAATATGTGAATATCATTAAAAGAACAAGGTAGGGAAAGCCTCAGATATCCATGATAACTTTCACTTGCAAAAGTTTTAACACACACACACACACACACACACACACACACACGTGCCTGTGTGATAGCTCTGACAGTCTCCGTCCTTATCAAGCACTTAACTCACTTATTGTGGCTCATTTATTTATGTTTGTGAATGGCATTTGCCTGTTTCTTTCTTTCATGGTATCACTAAGGAAACAAAACAAACCAGAACCAAACGATAACAAAGAATGATATATCTTGCATTAAACGGTGAATCTGTCCTCAATACTTCCATTCACATGAGTGATTCATCAAGAGCCCATCGTTATATCAGATACAGCTTAAGAGCTACACTGTCTAAAGTAGTGCTCAATTGTTATTAACTTGCGTGAGCAGAATAAAAGTGGATCTTAATTCTCTGTGTGGTTTTGCCAAGATGAGGCTTTGAGAAAAACATTTCCTGATTTTTCCTAACAAATGTTGTTTTGAATTCATTAAAGCAGAAACTAAAAGAACAGCTTAGATCAATGTCCTCATCTTGGAAAACTTTCTGTGACTGGTTCTCAACACTTATTTTTAGAGATTATGAGCGGGAGCACCAGAAATGTATAAGCTGGATAAGGAGGTAACCTCAGTCATCCATCATCCAAATCACACTGCACATGTAATTTAAAATCATGACCTCATCAATCACTAAAGAGCTGCACTGAAGAATGAAGTGGCCAGAAGAAGAGTTTAGTCAGTGGGCTGGTATATTTAATATTTCTGGTTGTTCTCAATGTGATAATTTATTATTTTTGTTTTCAAAACCAACATAGCATAGTTTCATGGTTAGGGTGCTCTAATTAAGTTCCCTTTCAGCAATTATCCCAATTTTACAATGAAATTAACCAGCCAAGCAGTTTTAGTAACTAGAACTGCTCTATCCAACAAGGTAGCTACTAGTCATGTGTGACTATTTAAATTTTAAATCATTAAATAACATTAACAGTCGGATTCCTCCTCGGTCACTCTAAGCACATTCCAAGTGCTCAATAGCCACATGTGGCTAGTGGCTACCCCATTAAACATAATAGACTAGAAGCCCGGTGCATGAAATTCGTGCACGGCGAGGGGTTGTCCCTCAGCCTAGCCTGTACCCTCTCCAATCTGGGACCCCTCAAGGGATGTCCGACTGCCCGTTTAGGCCCGATCCCTGAGATCGGGCCTAAACGGGCAGTCCGACATCCCTCTCACAATCCAGGACTGCTGGCTCCCAATTGCTTGCCTGCCTGCCTTCCTGATTGCCCCTAACCGCTTCTGCCTGCCAGCCTGATCACCCCCTAACCACTCCGCTGCCAGCCTAGTTGATGCTTAACTGCTCCCCTGCCAGCCTGTTTGCCCCCAACTTCCCTCCTCTGCCAGCCTGGTCACCCCTAACTGCCCTCTCCTGCAGGGTTGATCACCTCCAACTGCCCTCCCTTGCAAGCCTGGTCCCTCTCAACTGCCCTCCCTTGCAGGCATGGTCCCTCACAACTGCCCTCCCTTGAAGGCCGGGTGCCTCCCAACTGCCCTCTCCTGCTGGCCATCTTGTGGTGGCCATCTTGCGTCCACATGGGGGCAGGATCTTTGACCACATGGGGGCAACTATATTGTGTGTTGCAGTGATGACCAATCTGTATATTACTCTTTTATTAGATAGGATAGAGGCCTGGTGCACGGGTGGGGGCCAGCTGGTTTGCCCTGAAGGGTGTCCCGGATCAGGTGGGGGTTCCCTTGGGGTGTGGGGCGGCCTGAGCGAGGGGCCTGTGGTGGTTTGCAGGCAGGTCACGCCCCCTGGCAACCCAAGGGGAGGCCCTGGTATCTGGAATTTATTTTCCTTCTACAATTGAAACTTTGTAGCCTGGGGTGGCAGCCATTTCTGTGGCAGTTAATTCACCTTCTACAATTGAAACTTTGTAGCCTTAAGCGGGTGAGCCCGGCCAGGGAGTGCGGAAAGCTTTGCTTCCCCTGTTGCCGCCGGCAACCCTGGCCTGCTCTCTCAAGCTCCATTCTGCCCCCATTTGTTTGAATTTGTTTACCTTCTATAATTGAAACTTTGTAGCTTGAGTGGAGGCTTAGGCCTGCAATGGCTATGGAAAGCTTGGCTTGCTCTGTTACCTGGGAAACCTTGCTCTCTGTGGCTGTAGCCATCTTGGATTGGGGTTAATTTGCATACTCTCCCTGATTGGCTGGTGGGCGTGGTTTATGTAGCGGAGTGATGGTTAATTTGCATATTACCATTTTATTAGAGAGGATGTAGTGTTTCCATCATCATAGAAAGTCCTACTGGACAATGCTGAACTTTATTTTCATGTATCAACATACTTTAAAAGAGCATTAATTTAAAAATAAAAAGTTAATATTGTTTGCAATGTTTCTTATTCAACAAATACAAAAAAGTCTCAAGAGTATTTTGGTTAGAAGCCAGGGGGCTTCAAACTCCATTAGAAATGATAGCTATTCATAAAAGAGCCATAAGTAGAAAAGTTTAAAAGATAAGTGTTTCTGAAAAATAACATTGATATAGAGAAGCTCTTTAAAAATAAACTGATTTTTCAAAGGCACCATGAAAATATAAATGTTAAATCAGAGCTTGCAACTAATAAAAAAAGATCAATGGAATCATATCTCATCGTCAAAATTGCAATTCTTAAAAACCAATAGCTTAAAATAGTCTTAGAAAATAATTGCTAACTGAATGAAAGGTTTCGTGTTTGGGCATTCATTCTTCCCTTCTCTTATTGATGTCTCATTCCCAGATCTGGCTCTGGTTTCTTTCACCCCAGCCAACAGTCCCAAAGACTACCTCAAATATTTGATTCTTCATTTTTGTAAGCATTCAAAAACTGCTTCTCTCAGTGACTACGTATAGAACAGTATTAGATTTAAAGTATTCTTCCAAACTTATGTGATGAGCACACTCAGATAACCAGAATGGTTATAAAGAATCCCTTCTTAGGCTATTTCACTGTGGACTAAAAGAGGCTTTTTCAAATAAATGATTAGTATTCCAAGGTTTTACTATAGGCACATAATGAGTTCGGCTTTTGTAAAAATTAAGGATAATATGAAGCTAATTATTAACATTGTCTTTCTTAAGAGAATTATTCTAAATTGGAAATTCACCTTAAGAGATGAAATTGAAATAAAGAGTTCCTCTGTGCGTGTTTCTAGGAATTATACTTAATGAGATCCAGAACGTTGAAACTTTCTGATAATCTGTAGAACAGAAGTCACAATTAGAAGTATGATATCAAATATTTCAGGTGGACGAACATGGTATGAACACAACTTTCCAGAATTGGAAGAAACTCAATACTTAGATCTCTTATATGCTGTACATGAATGCAGTCCTGGCCCTGTCAAAAGAAGATGGAATGGCTATATATAAATACTCAGCACTAGAAGGAGATATGCCAACCTTTCCAATGTATGAAAAATATATTAAATCTTTGGTACTATACATTAGAAAAAGACAAAATGTTTTAGGTTATACTTGAGTATTCAGTATTGACCTTAACAATTCCCAGGAACCCTTTTGGTGGGTCTACCGCCCAATTGTCTGAGTATCATTCCGGGGGGAGTAGTTTTTAGCAGTTCTGAATTA